>NC_134064.1:4668378-5024003 GCF_965140245.1 Athene noctua | reverse complement strand
CCAGCTTGCCCGGCTCCTGCCTGCTCCTTGGACCCTGCCTTGGCAAGCGGCACTGCGGACTCCCCCCCCAACCCAGCACTCCCTCAGCTCTCATGCTGTTTCTATCATTTTCTCATTTTCTTTTGCTTTTTCAAATAGATTCTTGCCAAGCCAATCCCAGGCAAAGCCACTGGCCCATCACATCACGGCTGCACGGGGAAGGGGGACAGGCTACATTGGCACAGCTGGACCCCCGCCAAACCCCAATCCTGCTCCAGCCAAGCGATGGGGATGGGGTGGGCAGGACCCCCTGCCACTCCCGACCCTCCCCTCCATCTACCAGCTTGTAACCATAGGCAAGAAAAGCCCTGGGATGGGTAAAGGTGGCCACGATGGGGACCTGGAGGGCAACCTCGGCTGCCCCGGAGGGTGATGCAGAGGCAGACCCCCCCCCTTCGTGCAGTGCCTACCCCCACTGGGCAGCAGCCCCCCCTTCCTCTTGCTGCCACACACAGAGCACATGGGCACAGCAAACCCCAACCTCCAACTCCCAGCCCCTTTCCAACCCGTGGCCACTCGGCCGGGTATGGCAGGGGGACAGTGACACCTACAGGCATGTGACAAGGGCCACCCGTGTCCCCCCCCCGCCCCCCCCCCACTCACCAGGACACGCAGGCAGCTCCCACGCTCGGGGAGGGGATGCTCAGCCCCAGCAAGCAGCTCCCCGCCACGCAGGCAGGACTTGTCCCCTGCCACCACCCTGGGGTGGACACCTGTCCCCTGCCTCCTGCGTGCCACGGGACCAAGTGGCCACAGGAGCAAGTGGCCACACACACACACCTCTGCCCACCTCACCCGGTCGGGACACGCTCCTCGGGCCACGGGGAGAGGAGAGGGGATGCTCGGGGCTCAGACGGCTCTGCAGGAGGGACGGGGCACTGCCGGGGGACAACGGGCAGGTGCCCCGGGTGGAAACACCTCCACTGCCTGTGGTCAGGCCAAGGAACAGGTCCCGTCCTCCTGGTCTTCAGCCGATGCCCCCGAACAAACACCGTTGGGTTCAGAGAGGTCTGGAGGGTGTCCAGGTAACCAGGAGCTGGCTCAGAGCCCCCACACCCCATGTTAGATCCAGTTTTGGGTGGCAGATGCCCCTTGGGAAGGCCCTCCTTGGCCTTTCAGGATTATATTCCACACGGGAGGCAGGCAGGATCCATGAGCGGTGGAGGCACACTCCTGACGCACAGCCTGGCCTGGTGGAGGAGAAACAGGCGTCCCCAAACGCTCCTCAGGGCAGAAATGCCAGCTCTTGGCCATGAGATGGATGATGCTTTGGTGCTCTGAGTAGAAAGGGGTCAGCTCTGCACCTTTACACGCCAGGAAACCCCAGCCCAGAGTCCCCCAGCGCAGCAGATGGGACAACCTGCTCCTGCGGCAAGCCGTTGGCCCCAGGGCAACCAGCCCCCGGGCGTGGAGAGCCATCCCACAGCGCTGCCATTCCTCCACTGGAGCAAGCCCAGGTCTCAGCTCCAATTCGGTCTTCTCCAGCCGATGCCACGAAGTCTCTTCCCAAAACGCCGCCCGAAGCTTCTCCTCCGGCCGCGCTCCTGCCTCCCCGCTGGCTCCACCGGCCTCCCAGGCAGGGATCAGTGCGGGCAGGCGGGCAGGGAAGGGAAATGGCCTTGCCCTGAGGCAAAAGGCACTGAACCACACGGACCATCCTTGAGCGGGGGCCCCAGCACCCTCGGCCGCACACCCCAGTGCTGGGGCGGGCGCTCGCTTGTGCCAAGGTGTGAAGCCCAACAGTAAATCCACGCGCCGGGGAGCCGGCAGGGATGCATGGCGGTGAGCTGGCCTCGCTCTCCCGGCTTTTGTCACCTCGCTTCCATGGCCTCGCAGAGAGCAGGGTGCTGCGTGCCCCCTCAGCAGCCCCGGGAGGGTGCCTGCAGCGCCCCGCGCCGCGTCCAAGCCGGGAGCACCAGCAGAACCCGGAGCGCGGCACGGAGCCATCCCGCTGGGGGAGGAAGGGCAGCACAGCCCTTCCCCGCGGTTCACAGCCCGCACAGGGCAACTCAGACCCCCCAAAATCCAGCAGCACGCTCAGCCCTGCCGGCTGGGTCGGTGTTTTTCCCTGGGGCCCTCCTCTCCTCCCCACTCGGGGTGAAGCTCCGCAGTCCCCCCCCAGAGGTATCAAGTGGGGAGTTTGGACAAGAGGGGCAAGCTGCAGGGGTGGGGGGTTTCTACCCAAACGAAATCGCCTCACAAATGCACGCTCGCTAAACTCATATCAATAAAACATCTGCAGAGAATTTAAACCTAATCCTCAGCCGTCTCTGGGGTGCCGGAGCACAGCAAGGATTTGCAGGCAGATGCACGAGCCTCCGACAGCCAGGCAGCAAACGCCGCGATGGCCCGCGCTCCTCTCGCTCCCACAGCTTCCCCCAGCAGCATCAGGCTGGGTTGCTTCTTTCCTAGCTGTAAGACATGTTTCCTTCTACTGGTCCTGCCAGAGACCTTTGGACACAGGCAGCTTTAGAGGTAAATATTTATCCTCACGACTCGACTCACACGCACACAAAAAAAAAATAATAATAATTGCTGAGGAACGTGCAGCCCTCCCAGCCTGGCCGCTGTGGTAGCGATCGCTTTCTCCCAGCCAAAGGGCTTTTTTGGCTCATCAGAAAGAAGAGCCCAGATGTGAAGAGGTGGGATTCCTCCGTGCCGGGCGCCGCTCGCCCGGGTTCCTCCATGCCATGGGGGGGCTGCTTTGGAAAGCAGCAGGATGAGGCCCCCTGCTCACCCCATCCCTGCGCCTTCCCTGCAGCCACTGCTCGGGGTGTTGCAGCTCCTCTGGCTGGGTGGATGGGGAATGGGGGGGGGGATGGACACACACCCTCCCCACCCAGCCTCCCCCCCCGCCCCGCACCCATGAAACCTTTGGGGCACCCAGAGAAGGGGACAGAGGGTCTTGTTTTCATGCAACCACCCCACGAGGGGCTGGATGCCTTTGGGGGGGCAGCCTGGAGGTCCCTGTCCCCCCCGAATCTCTCGGGTGAGACGTCCAGCAGCGAGTACAAACGGCCCGCGGACCCCCCCCGGCCCCCTCTGGAGAGCCCTTCCTCCCCCCTGCCCAACTGCCTTCCCACTCGTGCCCCCCCCTTGCCCCCCGAGCCCCCCTCCTTGCTCTCTCTGTCTCAGAAGGCAGCGCTCGTGCCCCCCTGTCCCAACACCCCCCCCACGCTCTGTCACAGGGAAGGGCACCCCAAACTGGGGCTCAGCCCTGCGTCCCACCCCCCCCGTGGGCTCAGCACCCCCTTCCCCTCGCCAGCCGGGGATTGTGCTGGGAAGGGGGGGGCGCACAGGGGAGAGGCAGAGCCCGTCACCCCCCCGCTTCCACCCGGGGAGCAGAGACCCCCTCGGGGGTGCCGAGCACCCCACGCAGGGTGGTCCGTCCACCCGCACCCCCAGCCCCGCCCGGCGGGATGCTTGGCGGGGGGGGGGGATTTGTTCTGCCAACCTTCAAGTCTCCCTCAGCCGCTCCCTGTCCCTTCTCCCTGTCCTCGCAGGCGGGGTGACGCTCCTCCAGCCCAGGCCACCTCGCCAGAGGATTTTTTTTATTTTTTTTGGGGGGGTGCTCGCTGCTGCATTGTTCTGGAGATCCCCCCACACCCCATCCGAGAGGCAGCGGGGGTGAGGGTGCTGCCAGAACGACGCGGCACACACACACACACCCCCCCCCCGTGTCACGGTCCTGCGGGCACCCAGCCCCGCCGGAGGAAAAAAAAAATAAATTTAAAAAAAAAATAAAAAGGACCTTTATTTGCTTGTTTTTTTCACCCCAGACCCACCGAGAGCTCTGATTTCTCCTTTTTTACATCTTCCCCGTCTCCGGAGGGGGCTACCCTGGGAAGGCTGAGCCCCCCCCCGGGGCAAAACCAGAGCTCCCGAATAACTCAGCCCCGGTCTCCCGCGACACGCACGAATCGCAAGGGAGGGGACAGCGATTCCCCACGCACACACACGCCACCAGCTCAACTTTCTCCAGCGATTCTCCACGCCACGCACTCGCAGGGATGGCGGGGGGGGGGGGGATAGATGGGGAGGGGGGGGGGGGCGGCACCCACGGCAGCAGCGGCTTCAGGGTGTTGGGAGACACGGGTGGGGAGGGAGAGAGGGGTCGGTACCCTCCGGAACGCAAATCCGCGCAGAGAAAGGATCAATGATCCGGATCGCGATCGCGGGGGGGGGTGTGGGGGGGTGTGCCAGGGGCGGGGGCTGCCCCGCCGGGGCGCTTGGGGTTGTGTGTGTGTGTGTGTGTGTGTCCCCTTTTTTTTGAACTTTGATAGAAAATAGGAAAATAAAGTTGCCCCTAGTTAACTGCCGCGTCTCGCCTCGTCCCTCCGCCGCTGCAGCCCACCGCCTCCCCCCGGCACCTCCTTGCCCCCCCCCCCCCCGCCATCCTGCCAGGCAAGGCGACCACTGGCCCACGGGCAACCCCGCCGGGGCCACTCACCTACGAAGAGGAGGATGCAGAAAGCGTTTGCCAAGATCATGTTAGTAAATCCCCGCGTTCCTCCACGTGTGCAAAAAAAAAAAAAAAAAAAAAAAAAATTGTTTTTTTTTAAAAAAAAAAAAGGAACAAAAAAATTTTAAAAATTTTAAAAATAATAATAATTCCCAAGGCGGTCAGGTAGATCCTAAATCCGGGCGAGGATGGGTGGTGGGCTGCAAAAGCCAGCGGGCAGGGGGGTGCGCTCCGCCCGGCGCGGAGCCGGGGCCCTCAGCCGCTGCGCCGGGCAGCGCAGCTCCTCGCCTCCCGCATCCCCGGGGCTCCGCGCTCCGCCGGGCTCCCGGCGGCTTGTGGCGAGCTCTGTGGCTACCGGGGAGGGGAGGGGGGGGGCGCGGCGAGGGCGGTGGCGGAGGGGCAGAGCCCGTCCCCTCCCCGGCCCTCCCCTCCCTCTCCGCCCCTCCGCCGGGTCCGGGAGCCGCGCAGCGCGGAGGGCAGCGCAGCCGCGGATGCCCTTCACCGCCCTTCCGCACGGGGCAGGGGGGGACAAGGAGCCGGGGTGGGGGACGGGGACACACATACACACAATGCGGGACAGGGTGGGGGTGTCTGTGTGCGGACCCCCCGCTCCCCATCCCTCCCGCCGACCCTCCGCGGAGGCACCTGCCTGCGCGCAATGGGGGACCCCCGCGGCGCCCCCGCTGCTGCAGAGACAAAAGCGAGACACCCGCCCCCCCCCCGCTCACACCCCACACACCCCCCCCGCCAGCCTGGGATCAGCCCCGGGCCACCCCGAGCGTGGGGGGGGGGATCCATCGCGGGGGGACACAAGGACGGGGGTGCCTCGTCCTCGGATCGGTGAAATGCCACCAGCTGCGGGGGGGGACACACAGAGACGGGGGACCCCACCCAAACCGGGACCTGAGCTTCCCGCTGCCGCGGAGTGGGGGAGGAATCGCACACACACCCCCCCCAGATGTGCCCGGACACACACACATCTGTACACCCGGCGGGGAAGGGGGGGGGGGGATTATTTATTCCCATCTCAGCCTCCGCAGACGGCCCAGCCCTGGCAGCAGCACCTTGCTCAGCCCTTCCCAGCACCCACCCCCTCTGCCACCCCCCCCCCCATCGTGGCTGGGGGTCACCACCCCCCCGCCCCCCCTCCCCGCTGCTCCCCAGCCCTGGCGAGCAGGCAGGGGCCTCGCTGCAGAGGTGGGGTACAGCTCTCCCGACCCCCTCCACCCCCCAGCCCCCTCACCCCTCTCCCTGATTTGGGGTCAGGACCCTACAAATGCCAGAGTGGGGTGGGGGGGTCCTCACCGCGGACCTGTGAAGAGGGAGGGGGGGGTGATGCTCCGCTGTGTTCACCTCGAGGCGATAAAGTCCCTCGGGAACAGGAGGGGATTTGGGGGGGGGGGGGGGGGGGGGGGGGGGGCAGCCCGCTTTGCTCAGCCCCGTGTGCTCCGCACTGCGGGGTCGCGGGGGGGGGCCCCGGGTCACCAAGCCGGAGCAAGGGGCTTCAAGAAACCAGGTGGCACCTGGCCTTGGGGAACGGCAGGATCACGCTGCGGAGCAAAGATTCAGACAGAAGGAAAAGTGGGGGGGGGGGGGGGGGGCACAACAAACAACAGATCAGAGCAACGCGCATCAGCGAGGCTTCCCGCTTAACGCCATCCTTCCCCGTCCTATTCTTTTCCTGCTCTTTGCTCTCCCCAGCTTGCCTTCTCTTTTTTTTTTTTTTTTTTAAATAAAAATAAAAAAATAAACCAACGCGACAAACCCACAACCCATAGACTCTTGACTTAGCAGGATGTTCCTGTGCTCTCACAGAGCCTCGGCGGAGACAGCGGCGGGGGGGGGAAAAGGAGTGTCCTTAGCTGCCCGGCATCGTTTTAATTCTGCCAGGGCTCGCAGGGCCTCGTTGCGCTGGGCGTTACACTTGTCTGCCTGCGGGAAGATTACCCAAAAGTGCCAGTCCCGACGCGGAGAAGCCGCCGGTCTCTCTCCCCTTCGTGCCTGTGCTGATCCCCGAGACGCCATCCCAGCGGCCGGAGCAACAAGAGCTGCTTCGGCCCATCGCCAGGCACCTCGGCCTCTTCCTCAGGAAGGCAAATCCCGGCTTTAATACCCGCTTTAATGCCATCTCCGAGCCGAGCGGAGGGAAAGGATTTCCTCGGCCAGAAGAGGGAACTGCTCTCCTCTCTTCGCTCTTCATCCTCACCGCTGTCTCCCTCTCCTGCCTTCCCAAGCTCAAGGCTGAGCTGTGTCAGAGGGGAAGGTTTGCTCAGCCCCCACCGAAGGGACATCTGAGGACTTTTGTCCCCACAGCTGCTCCCAGGAGGGAGAGGCACAGCTTCAAACCTCCATTTTCCCCACGTTTTGTTTCCTTAACGGGCACAGAGGCCATGGGAGACCCTCAGGGCCCCCCTCCCCGCCCCAGCGGCTGCTGCTGCATTGAGCAGAGGCAGCTTCGGGCTTCCCAGCCTGCTTTGGCCCCGGGATGGGGGTCTCCCCACCTGCTCCCACCCGTGATGTCCAGCCAACCCCATCCCAAATCCTCCAGGACTCTGCATGTCCCATCCCTGCCCTTGTCCCTCATCTTCTGGGTGAGCACCCGGCCAGTGCCGGGGACCGTGGGATCTAACAGAGAAGCACCCGCCTCTAATTAACTGAGCTAAAGCAGCACATTTATTAGCACGACCACAGCAGCCACCTGACAG
Source organism: Athene noctua (assembly GCF_965140245.1). Classification (NCBI taxonomy): domain Eukaryota; kingdom Metazoa; phylum Chordata; class Aves; order Strigiformes; family Strigidae; genus Athene; species Athene noctua. Next base: position 5,016,797 of record NC_134064.1, on the reverse strand, counting down.
AGGGCCTGGGCAGGGGCCACGAGCATCCCATCCCATGGGATTAATCCCAGCAGCGTTCCCGCTGCAGACGTCGGCTGTGGCACCTCCCCGCTCCGGCGTTATCAGGAGCAGCCAGCTCCCCGGCCTCTCATTTAGAATTTATTCCAGGGGAATTTATCACCCGTGTCACCGGGAGCTCCTTAAATCAGGGGCTCGGCAGGGGAAGCATCACGCTGACCAGCCTCCCCGCTCGGTTTTTCTTTTAGGAGAAGGGGAGATGGGTGGGATGGCGGAGGCGGCTCTTCCACCGGCATCTTTGTGGGGGCACGCGTGAGGTTTTCCCTTCTGCAGCCCCGGCAGCACAAAGGGGGCTCTGTCCGGAGCAAAGCTCTGAGGCCGCTGCTGTCTTGTTTGGAGGGAGAAGGGAGGGAGGAGGACGGGAGGAAGAGGTCTGTGGGACCAAGGGACACCTGCAAGGGACCATGGTGCCAGGGACGAGGAGGGAGCATCGATACAACCCTGCAAAGATTTATGTTTGGGGGAGAAAAATAAAATAAATAAATAAATAAGAAACAAAACACAACAAAACCAACAACTGTATTAAGCCACGCGCTGGGCAAACTGAGACCCTTTGTGAAATGACAACGCTAATCGCCAAAGCCCATTACAGAAAGCCAGCGGCCGGGCGGGCGCCGCTGCCTGCGCTGCTGCCAGTCGCTTTCTGCTGCCTTCAGCGGGGCCGGGCACGTTTTGGGGGGGTGGGGACCAGTGGGTTGCTGCTTCTCTTCCCAAATTGTCACCCACTTCCAGAGGATCCCACTCCAGGCAGCTCCAGCATCCCCTCAGGGTGAGGAGGAGACATCTCTGCCAGGCCGGGACAACTCTCCTCTCGCTTTGTTTCTGCACAGAAATTGATAAACACGACCGGAGGATTTCTCCCCTCCTTCTATTTAAGTCCCATTAATATGAGTTGGATTTGCTTACCCTCCTGACTTTAGACTTTAATTCTGTGAAGTGTTATCACATTAATGGGAGTCAAGGTTGTTAAAGTGACGGATTATTCATTAACGGTGTAATCCATGGGGGGCAGGACCAGCCTCAGAGCTCTCCCCAACACGGGTTGTCCTCTCCTAGTCCTGACAGCCACAAGAAGAGCGTGAGCACCTCCCCCGGCAGCGAGAGGGTGACCCAAGGTCTGTGGGTTTGTGTTGGGGTTCTGCCCTGGGTGGGTGCATAGGCAGGGAGGGGGATGCTGGCCGAGGGGACGAGGACACAGCCCTGCCTGGGTGTCCAGGGCTTGCGGGGCTGCTGTTCCCCCCACACCCCGCTGGTAGCCCAGCTCTGCTCTCCAAGAGATGCTGTAGTTCAGGGATTAGCAGCAATCTGGGTCCCACAGGAAATCTATTGCACCTCTGGGGGCTCGCAGGGTCCCCCGGGGGTCTCAGGGATGGCTGGAAGGCAGCACCTCCCCCCTGCTCCCTGTCCTGGGGGGTCCTGCAGCCCAGGGGCGCAGCGGGCCCAGCACATCATCTCCCCAAGCTGCAGCTCCAGTTTGGGGCTGCAAGCTCCCAGGTGGGGGCTTTGCCTTCCCAAGTAGAGGGGCAACTAAATTCCCCTCAGCGCTCGCCCCGGGGGGTGCCCACAACCCCCAGCCCACTCTTGGCAGCTCCCGTAGCACCCGCTGGAGGGTTTGGCACCGGGGCTGTGAGTGATGGGAGCCAGGCCCCGGGCCGAAGGGCCCCGTAACTCAGCCGTGCTGCGAGAGGCACTAAGTTACAGCAGGGCGGCCGCGCAGGTACCGCGGGCACATAACTTCCCGGGACTCGCCGGCGTGCTCCATTTGTTTAGTGCCTTTTAGCTCCAAGGTCCTGGGATTTTGCCCATTTGTTTCCCCGCTGCCTTGCAGCTGGGTCTCTATTTTATATTGGTTTTTTTAACCAGAGCAGAAGAAACTCCCACGAGGGGCTGCCCGAGCCCTGGCTGGGTCACTGCGGGTGCGTTTGCTGCGGGCACGGATGATTTGCTCGTGCGAAAACCCCAGGTGTAGGGCAGGGCGCGGGGGGGAAAGGCTGCATTGCTCCTCGCTGCGCAAAGCTGCAGCTGGCTGCACGCTGGCTGCTGCGGGGGGAGCCCTGCAGTCCCATCCTCCTTCAAACGCTGCGCCTGAGCAGGGGGTTCCACTTCAGGGGGCCCTCCAAGGGCCCATCTCCGGGGCCTGAATCCCGCTGATGCCATCAGGGCTCCCCCCGGCACAGAGAGTCACATTTTTGCTCCCTCCGGGTGTCTCCTTGGGGATCACGTTTGCAGGGCTGCTGACAGCAGCCAGCTCATAGCCACCGGCTATAGGAGTCCTTACAACACCCCGACACTGATGGACCCCGACAGCTACACGCAAAACAGAGGCTATTTTTTCCCTCGCTGCTGTTTTCTGAACTGATTCTCGCTCTTTAACCTCTGCTGGGGAAACCTGCCCCTTCCCCTCCCTCCTTCCCCACCCACTGATGTCCTGGGGCCCAGGGGAGGAGGAAGTGGTACCCTGCAGAGGCACCGAGCAAGAAGGAGCCCAGCCAGCACCCAATCTCACTTTGAGCCCTCTGAACAAACGCAGAGCTGGTTGTCAGGTCCCAAACCCTCCAGCCTTCAGAGCAGCACCGGGCAGCTGAGCCAGCAGCTCCTCCTCTACCCCGTCCTCGAGCCGTTTTGCAGCTCTCGCTAACGAGAGCGCCTCGGTGACAGCCGTCAGCCCTATCGATCCCCTTCCCCAGCTCTGTCCTGCCAGAGAGAAAGCGATAGTTCAGGGAGGACATGATTCTCCCTGCTAATTGAATGCTCTGGCACAGGGCCCCATCCGGCACGTCGACGGCGCCGATCGATGCCGTGAGCTGCCGTGGAGGCAGCGGATCTGCCTACACGCCCCACACCGGGCACGCGGGTCCTGCTCGGCCAGGGATTGCCAAGCCGTGGCGTGGTTATCCCTAAAATCCAACCTCGGCATTGAGCAGGGAGGGGTTTGGGGACAGGGGACAAGTCCCACCAGTGCTTGAGGGTGTCCCAGGGTGGGGGAGTGGAAGGTGCCATCAGCGGGGCTGCGTTATCACACCCCACGGTCTGCTCAGGGGGTGCTGCGGCCGTTCCTCTCCTCTCGATGAGTTTTTTCGGAGTTTGCAGCAGCCTAACAGGGGCCGGGCCATTCAGCTGGTGGCTCTCGGAGGGGACCGTCAGCCCAGCCAGCTCCGTTCGGGATGCGCGGAGCCGAGCTGTCAGGTCTCATGCTCACACACTCGTCAGCCTCCGCAGCCCCAAATTACAGCTGACATTTAAATAAAACCCCACGGCACCTGAGCGAGACGCCGAGCTGAAAGGGAAGCGGTTGGGGATTTTCTTCTGAAGGAACATATTTGTTTTACTCCGCTCTCTGCTTAGTGTCTCCCAGCCCTGGAGCCCCACAGGGTGGATTTGCCGGGTGCATCAGCCCCGGGGCACCCTGGATTTTAGCCAGGGACCCTCGTGGGACAGAGCGACAGACCCCTCCGTGTGTGAGCAGCTCCTGGTCCCCATCAGACGCCGGGCGCAGGGATGGAGGCAAAGGCAGAGAGGAGAAAAGGGGCTTTTCAGACGCTCTGGGAATGACGTGGGGAAAAGCAGGGTAATGAGGGCTGGTTCCAGTGTCACGCACTCAGCCCTAATCAGGCAATGAAGCAAATTGAGTTTCGCTAAAAGCTCAGGAGCCCGGGCTGGGCTGCCCCCTCCCTCCCCCGCACTCCCCAGTCCGGGGGAATGAGATTTCCATCCACTCCCGGGACGTTAAGTGAGTAATTGCCGTGGTCTGCGCTGGGGCCGGGAGCGCTGGCGTGGATACGGCAGCCTTGGCCGCTGCTTCCCGTGCCTTCACTGCTCGGGTGGATTAGCAGGACTGGGGCCCACGTCAGGAAACAGAATTAAATTCCTATAGACCGGCACACTCGCCGTGCAGGCAGCAGCGGCGGGCTCCGGAGGGGGTCCCGGCTGCAGGCAGGGATCCGTGTGTCCGTGGGGGATGTGGGGACCTGCTGCTGGGCCGGGGTCACCCTCGGTGCTCGGCGCAGGTCCCCTTCCCTCCTCTGTGCACTCTGCACCGGTTAAGCCCATCCTGCCGTGCTGTGAGCAGGATGCTGGGAGGTGTCACATCCCCCCACAGCCCCCGTGTTCCCTGGGGGGACCCCCTCCGTGCATCCTCCTCCGACGACACCAAGGCTTCGAGGCAAGAAGTGGGAGGGAAGGAGGTGTGGGGTGTGCTGCTGGCTTCAGCTAGAGGAGGGTCCAGCACGCAGCGGCTGGGCTGGCGAAGGAGCCCCGAGCTCAGGTTTGGCCACTGAAACCCCCCCGTGAAGCTGCTGATAACCACAACAGCGGCGAGGGCAGGGGTGGCTGGGGCAGGGCGCTCTGGGCCAAGAGCCAGCTGAATTTCTGGGAATGCCAGCTCTTCCCTGTCCCCTCTCCTCATTTCTGGGGACAGAACAGCACAAGTGATGCTCAGGACATCTCTGCCAGCATAATCCCAGAAGCTGGTGTCATTTAACAGGGAATTCTTCAAACACGCCCTTCTCTAAAGCAGCTTCGTCTACTCCCCCCTCCACCCAAAATGAACCTCTGCAAGGTTCAGCTGGGTACTGGGAGCTTGAAATAGCAGCTGTGTGGCTTTATTAACTGTTAGGATAATTTAAATCTTGGGAAAGATGCAGAGATGGGGATAAAAGCAACTGAAGGGACGGCAAGGAGGAAACGAGAGACGCCGGCACGCGGGATGTCTTCCTTTGTCTGCGGTACAAGGGAGGGCAGGGGAGCCGAAATGGTTTGATCAAGGTGGGGGGAAGAGGTAACAGAGGGAAAAATCAAAGCAGCGGGTGGAAAGGGCAATGAAATCTCAGCAAGCCCACTGCCGTCACCGGATATTTCTAACTGCCGGCACGACGCAACTCTGCTGCGATTCCTGCGGCAGGAAAGGAGAAATTGCTCCATTAGGAACGTCGTGGCGGTGGCGAGGGGAGGCAAAGGGGGGGGGTCAGGGTTTTCTTCAGGAGTAGTTTTACCTCCTCGCTGCCCCGAGATGCTCCCCTCATCACAGAGAAGCAATCAGGGGGGGACACAGGGTCCTTTGCTGCCGGTGTGGGGGGACGGGGAGGGATGGGTCAGCATCCTCCGGTCCCTGGGGGTCGGGCGAGGGTCCCCATCCCACGCCGTGTCTGCCAGCGTCTGGCAGCCCTCCCACCTCCCCGGCAGCCTGGCACCGCGTGGCAAACGCTGCCTCGGCGCTGGGGCCGGGAAGAGGGTGAAGAAACCCCACACGTTTTGTAAAACAGGCCTGGGGAGAGACGAGAGAGCTCGGCTGGGCATCCCCGCTGCGGCAGCGGGTGCAACCCCAAGACAGACCCTGGGGAAATGTCACAGGAGAAGTCCAAAGCCATTCCCGGCTCCGCTGTCATGACTTGCCCCTCGGGTCCCTGGCAATGCCCCCAAGTCCCCTGATTATTTTTATTGTCTCTCCTTTCCCCTCCGAGCCCTGCCTGCTGTGTCAGCAGGTGTATTTATAGCACCACTCTCCTCCCAGACTGATGTCAGGAGCATCCTTGCCCGGGCTGATCACTGCCTGTCACTCCAGGCTTTTTCATGCTGGCCAAGGCACTCGCAGCCACTTTTTCTCCTCGTGGGCACGATGTTTGATATGCAGACACCTTCCCCATGTCTGCAGGCAGCTCTGGGGTGACAGGCAGCCCCAGGGGACATTGCCAAGGGGTTGTCTGTGCCCGGGGGGGCTGTGGCAGGGGTAGGGGTGAGTGTCCATGCTCTCCAGGCAGTGACCCTGAGCACGGGTCCAGCCAGCTGCCTCCCCATCTCCCTGCCTGGCATTTACTGCTTTCATTTTCCTCGGCATTGGGAGCTGAGCTTAATTATGGATATTTTTATGTGCATTAATAACATTTTCAGCGCTGCAAGCCAGGAGAGTGGGACGAGGGAAATGAGGACCTCTGCTCCAGGTGGGAGCTGGAGGGCTGCGGGAGCAAGGCAGCTCTCCCAGCCCCATGCAGAGCTCTCTTTTCTTGAAATACTCTTAGTGCTGGATGTTGCCAGGGCCACCACACCTTGGGTTGTGGCTCTCCAGATCCTGAGGGGGTGAGCGGCATTTAAAAAAGGAGATCCCTTCCTAAACAGCAGCAGGAGCACTGGGGGCTATTGCTGGTCCCTTCTTCCATGGGACAAATCCCTGGTGATACCGCTCGGTGGCTGGGAGCCGCTTCTCCTGCCCCTCGGGGCTGCTCTAAAGGGTCGTGGCAGGGGAAAATAATCCCCGTGCAATCCCTGTGGAGACCCAGCTCAGCAAGGGAGAGCTTGGCCCAAGCGCAGAGGAGCTCTGGCTGCAGGATCTCACCCTGAGGAAGAGCCCGAGGCGCCCACCCCCATCTCCATCTGAGATCCTGTCACAGAGGCCCTGGGAAGGGGATTCCTTTTGGAGAAGGCCCTGGAGAAATGTTTCTCATTTAAGCAGAGCGATGTCTCTGCGCCCCAGAGCTCGTGTGCGCAGGCACCGACGCACGCAGCGATTGCAAACCAGACCGAGTACACGTTTCACTGTCATTTACTCCTCGGTTCCTCTGAGGAACGTCAAGGAGGATAAGAGGGTGCAAAGAACAACAATAATACCCCAAATAATCCAAACCCTCTCTGAGAAGTAGATCCTGCAGCTCAAAGCGAGCCTTCCCTTGGGAAAGCCTTTTCAAGCACCATTAAAAAAAATAAACCAACAACAAACCTTTCTCTTCCAGGAACCCCCCTATCTCTCTGCAAAGGGAAAGCATGCATTTTTTATTTATAAGGCAAATAATAATAACAAAATAGTAATAAGCTGCGAAGGGAGGGAAACGCAGCCACCTCCGGCTGAGCATCGCTGTCTGCCCCGGCAGATGCAGAGGAGAGCGGAGCCTTCGCGCTTGGCGAGGGGAGGCAGAGTCAAACTTGATGTTGAAAGGACAAGAGGGAATGGCCTCAAGCTGCCCAGGGCAGGGTCAGGCTGGCTCTGAGGAAGGATTTCTGTGCAGAAGGGGCTGTTGGGCGTTGGAATGGGCTGCCCAGGGCAGGGGGGAGTCCCCGGGATCCCTGGGGGGGTTGAAGAGTCGGGCTGAGCCAGCGCTGAGGGATCTGGGGGGGTTGGGAACGGTCAGGGTGAGGGTCATGGTTGGGCTGGAGGAGCTTCAGGGGCTTTTCCAACCGGGATGACTCTGGGATTCTGTGAAACCAGAGCTTATTAAAAGTGCGTCCACCAGCACCTATGTGCAGAGGACTCAGCCACCTCTGCAGGGTGGGCAGGATTAACCTGGGTTGGTTTTTTTGGGGGGTTGCTTCAGTGGCAGCTCTCCAGCACACCTGGCTCTGGGGGGGGCTCACCCCGCTCCTGAGGTAAACAGGAGGAATCCCCCAGGCTGCCGTGATCCCCAGCTGCACAGGGATGTAGGGCGAGGGGTTTGGCCACCCACCACCCAGCAGCAAACCGTTGCGTGTCCGAGGACCTGGTGAACAGGGTTTGCGTTTCGTGAGCGCACACAAACCAGCAAGCCCACCCCGGGGGGGTGGGTTATAAGGTTTTGGTGGGAGCAGATCAGCTTAGCAACACCCAGCACCTTTCTGGGCTGGTCTCCAGACACCAACCCATGTTTCTGAGTGGACCAAATCCTCCTGCCCCGTGCCTGAACCTGGCACCGAGCGGCAAAACCGCCTCCATCACCCAACGGCCAGGACAGCGGGAGGGTCGGTCCCATTAAACCCACGGCAGGGAGGGAGCACGGTGCTGCACGGCAGAGCTGCACGCCCAGAGCCCCCCAAAACACCTTTATCTCTGGGAGCAGAGAGCTTTGGTCCCGACAGCAGCTCCTTGGGACCTGCAGACCCCATGGAGTGAGCTCAGGAGCTGGCTGAGCATCCCCAGGCTCGGCTCCGCATCCCCGAGAGGGCTGCAGAAACCTGTCCCCGTGCATGTGCTGGAGGAAAACTTTGGGCTCTGGCACCTCAGAGAGGCTCCCGCATCCTTTTCTGCCTTGGGCAGGGGCAGGAGCGGTGTGCAGGATGGCTGAAAGCAGGGAGAGAGGCTGAGGGTCTCCGGAGCCACGGCGCTGGGTGTTTCAGGAGCCAGACAGTTCGCTGGGATCAAACCAGCTCAGCCAAGTGCTGATCTGCCCCTGCCCCTCGGGGAGGCACAGGGATGTCCTCTCGTGATGGCATCTCCATCCCGCTGCCGGGGCCCCGCTGCCCACGCTGCCTGCGCCCCCCTCCCCGCCCCCGTGGGGACGCAGGGCTGGGTTTAACTAGAAAAAGCCAGAGACGGTTTAATTGAGCTTCCCAAGGCTGCTGCAGGCACAAATTGGATGTGCCCAGCTCCAAAACCAGGCCGTTCCCCAGCTCCTCCTGCGCATACTGAATCTTCATTTAGGCAGCCGCTCCTGCCAATTAACTCAGGGCCTCTCGTTAGCAGCCTGGCATTGACTGGCCTGCCAGGGCTCCCGCCGGAGCTGCCGTGGCTGAAACAAGCCTGAAGCAGATATGAATCCTCTGGCTCCAAGCGGTGCCAAGGGGCTTCGGCTGGGGAGGACCAGCAGCTCCCCTCTCCCATCCTCTCCGTGCTTCAGCCTCTTCTCCTGTCCCCTTGGCTCGCCCTTGGCCCTCCTCACATGGGTGTCTGACCCTCCTGCCTACCCCAAAAACCATTGCCATGGGCCGGTTGGAGCAACCCTCTTTGCAGCAGCATCATGTCCCTTTCCTGCAGCCCAGCTCCTGCTCAGCTCCAAGGCTTTGGTGCCCAAACCGTCCTGTCTGGCCTGAAATTGAGGCACCAGCATCCTCCAGAGTGAGGTGTGGGTGCCTGCACCTAGGGCACGGGCAGGCATCTTTTTGGAGGGTGGCTCTGCGGCTCGGAGTCGGTGGGTGCCTGGGCAAAGCCTGCTGATCCTCTGCAAACAGGTTGTTCCACAAACGAGCTCTGGTGCTTAGCGGGTAGGTGATGTGCTCCGGGAAAGGCTGCGCTGGCGGGCTGGGAGCAGCGAGGTTCCCCTCCCGCGCTGCTGCGTTTCCAGGCTCTGCTTCTGGAGAGCTGCAAAGACAGAGGTGAGCACCCACACAGCCACAGACAGCCAAGGCTGGCAGCCAAAAAACTCTTTTTCCCCTGTGCAGAGCCAGGGTCAGGCTGGTGCTGCCCTGCCAGCCCCTGCCAGCACCCAGGACACACCAAATGCCAACCCAGCCTCCATCCAACGTTGCAGCGTTCTGGGAACGGCTCATTTTGCAGTGAGATGGGTGAAGGACAGAGGGCTGTGATGGGACAGACAGACGGGGGACAGTCAGGCCTTAATGTTTGCCCATAGAGACTCCTTGCCCTTCGCACTGAGCACAGCGGCGGTGGGGACAGGTCCCGGGGCTGTCCCCAGTGTCCCCAAGCAAGGGCAGGCGCAGAGCCCCGTGGGCCAGCTGGCTGGGGAGAGAAGCAGCTGGAAACGTGGATCCAGTTGACTTGCTCTGGGTAATATCTCCTGATTATTTCACTGCAGCATGCTGAGGCTGCAGAGTAATCGAATTAGGCAAATATTATGGGGAGGAAAATGGGCTGATAAGTAGCTTAAAGTGATCGAAATGACCTGAAGGTGGCCATGCAAATGGTCTGTATAATATCCTGTAATAACCCTGTCCAGGCAGCTCCGAGGAGTCTGAATTCCAGTAACAGGGCGTCTGAGCGGGCTCAGCCACAGCGGCCGGCGAGGGCTGGGTGCTCCTGGGCCCCTGGGGGGGCTCAGCCCTGGACCCCCTCCTCCCCAACACCCCGGCAAGGGGGGAGCCTCCACCCAGCTCTGGGAGATGCTTTGGGATGCAGGTGGTTTTGCTGCTGGGGGAGGATATGCCCGCCCCCCCCCTCTATGCATGCAGCCGTCGCGGACCCGCACGCCACTCTCCCTCTACGCAGCCTCCCCAGGGATGCTACAAAGGGTCAGGCTCAGCGAGAGACACCACGTTCCCATCTCCAAACCAGCCTGATAAATCACCGGGACAGAGAGACTCAGACAGGGGCAGGAGGGATCGATACGGGATGGCGCACGCCGGGAGCTGCAAAGCCCCGAGACATCCCCAGGCACAACGGCTGCAGCCCCCCCTCCTTGGGTGCACATGCTGGGGAATGCAGCCAGGCCGGGCGGAAAAAGGGGGGGCAAAAGGATTCAAAGAACACCCCAGGATCGGGATAAAAGCTCTGGTTAAAACCCTTCGCACAGGTAGGGAAGCTGGGAGCAGTGAAAGGAGATGATAAAAATAGTTCTCCCAGCGTCGAGCAATGAAAGAAGACGGAGCTGTCAATCCCGCTGCCTCTCCCCGGGGAGGCCGACAGTGCCGGTGCTGGCTGGGGAGCAGAGCCGCCCTCCCCCGGGATGCAGGACTGGCAGGCAGGCACAAAAGAGACTCTTTTCTCCCCCCCCTCCCCCGTCTTTGCTGGATGCGTTGAAGGAGATCAAGAGAAAATGCCCCTCCATGGCTGGAATGGGGAGGGGAGTAAAAATAGTCGTGGCTGGAGCCGTGCGTACAACAAAGTCTCCTGTCACCCGCCCGCTGCACACACGGCGGGTAACGAGGCGCTGCGCCGGTGCCGGCTCTTGCCATGATCAGTTAAACTGACGGCACCCGCCGGTCCCCACTTCTTTGTATCTCTGGAGCATCCAGAAGGTGAGCGAGAGGCTGGCAGTTCTCCCAGGAGGGAGCCCACACCTCTGCGTGGCAGCATCCCTCCGGGACCCCGTTTTCAGGGGTGTCCCCCATTCCCAGCACAGCCCAGAGCCTCCCAGATGGATCTCCAGTTACCCAGGGAAGACCCCGGTGTCTTTGCTGCTTGTGTCTGCACCGAGTGTGAGGAAACCCAAATCTTTGCTCCAGGTTTCTGTGCTTGGCAAGAGCGGGAATTAATCAGAGATAGTTTTCGTGGAATGGGATCGGTTTGTGTCACTGGGTTTCTTTCCTGTTAGGGGAAACAAGAAGAGACGTAAACCCAAAAAACCCACCCAAAAATGGGTGTCCCGATAGAAAAGGCATAAAGGATACATAATCCAATGTGCTTGGGGAAGCAGCTCTTGAAAGAGATTGACTTTGACAGCCTAATAAACGTCGGCTTCTGACGAGCCCCGGCTCCGAGATGAATCCTCCAAACTTTAATTGGAGACATGATGCTCCCATTACCCAGAACAGAAAAATCCCACCTCCCTGCCTCGGATTTCACCATTGATAAAATTATCTTTATTTATGTCTCTAATTGATTGCAGTGTTGCTCTTCCCCTGGAGGATTTGCCCCTACAGCCTGGCAGGGCTGCAGAGGAGCCTCGGAGATGGCCAGAGGGGTGCCTGCACCGCACGAGGAGGGGATGGGGGACACAGGGAGACCCCCAAGACCTGTAGCATCCTCGGTGAGGTCGTCTGCTTCCTCAGAGGAGGAGACAGGGACTGCCAGGGAGGGGCAGCAAGTGAACTGGGAGGTGGGGAGAGGGAAGAGCATCACAAAAATTAGCTGATAGCCATCTCCTTACCTGATTTTAATTATCCTGTCGGATTTAGCAGGCAGATTTCAGCCCCGCTCGCCGGCAGCTGACAGAGCCTCGGCGGCGCTGACAAGCAGAGATTAGCGGGGCTAAGCCAGGGAGGAGGCTGGAGGATCCCACCTCGCCTCCATCTCTGCCCACCAGCAGGTCCGGGGTGCAAGGAAAAAAGGGTTTTGCTTCTGAAACGGAGCGGGTTGCTGCCACCCTGAGCCGCACAGGGTGCCCACGGCCACCTCCAGCCCCTCTGGGGCCACAGCGGGCGCAGGGCCACGGGGATTCAGCCCCTCTCCTCCGCCATCCTCTTCCCAAGCAATTCAAGTGAAAGCTCAATCAGTTACCGGCAATGCCAGGCATTAGGAGGGGAAAAACGGCCACTGTTACTACAGGCTAATGGTCCATATTTTGTTTACACTTTCCGCTTTCCCATCTAATAGCTGCTCCTGGGCTCGCTGTCATTTTTCTCTCCTTGCTGCTACCGCCAGCAATTACTCCCCAGCATTTGCATTTAATGATAAAGGCCAAGGCCACGTGTTCTGAATAGATGTCGCACGATCCGTGCTCTAATAGTGACGCTGCTCCCTGTGTCGGGGCAAGAGGAGCGGGAGGGGGAAGAGGGGCACAGAGGAAGGACAAGCAGGAATCTAGGGGGGGCGCAAGACCAGCGTGTGTTGGACTTTACGTGCAGCTAAACCAGCGCCGAGTCCCTCCCCAGGGCGACCGGCACAGAGCAAGGCAATGGGAGTGTTTGGAGGAGCCAACCTGGAGCTTACCCCTCCCCTCACCAGCAAGGCAGAGCTCATCGTTAATGATTTATTCTTAATTAGGCCGTTCTGTCCCTTGCAACGGTGCTCTGGCATCTTCGGCACCAAGGTGTCTGGGAACAATAAATGTATTGGCGAGGGAACGAATTCCTCACCTATCGCTTAGGTAGCGTGGAAATAATTACATAGCAACTAGGTGAGCTCAGATTTCGTGAAGCTCTTTTGTTCGCTGGGCGCCTGATCCCAAATGTTGCCGGTAACGGATACAGCAAACACAAAGCTACACACGCGCGGCGACGCGGGGAGGGATGATGGAGGGGGAATAGCGAGGCCCAAGCCCCAGCGAAGGCTTTTGCACGCCCTGAACGGCTCCTCGGTGGGAACCGTGTGGGTTCAGCATCCCCCGAGATGGAACCGCAGGAGAAACACCCCCCAGCACATGGACTGGGAACTCGGGGGGAAGGTTTAAACTCGAGATGTTTGAAAACAGGAGAAAAAAGACCCAGAGGCGAAAGAAATCCAAGACACCTCATTCGAGTTGTCTGCCGTTCCCGGCTCACCAGCGGCCGCCTGGCAAGAGGAGCGGCTGCGGCGCTTTCCAGCTGATGAGCAGCGGTTGTCTTCATTTACAAATAGCTCCTCTGATTAATTGCAGGGAGGTGACGCTGCTTCTGCTGGCATCGCTGATGAGCCCTTGGGGGACCAGGGTCACATTGCGAGCTCTGCTCCTGCCCGGGGAAGGGCTGGAGCCACTCAGGGGGGGTGTTTCTGCACCCATCATGTAGGAATGGGACCCCTCGAGCCCCATGGACGGTGCCAGGTCACCCAGCACTGCCCTCACCCTCCCAGTCCCTGCTGGGGACCGGGACCCCCACACCAATGTGACGGGGTGCATGGGGACATGGAAGTGGCACCAGGGGAAGTGGGGGGGTGCCCGCAGCCTCGCAGGGATGGATTGTCACCCTGGTGTCTTCGCACGGCAGAAAGGCCCCCGCAATGGGGCTTCTGTTGCTGCATTCAGCTTAAATCCTGCGTGCAAGCACGGGGACAGGTCCTGCTCCGTGTGACAGCGCTTGATCCTGCTCTCAGGGGCTCCGTGCCTGCGCCACAGCCCCCAGGACGCTGCCTCTGCAAAGCGAGGATGAGCAGGGATGAAGAGGGCTGGGGGAAACCCTCCCTTTCCAGCAGAGGGGTGGGGAAGGAGCTTTACACCAGGACCCATCCCTCTGCCCAGCGCAGGGTGCGAGGCCAGCGGCGCCCAAGCCCAAGCCGTTGCGGCGGAGCTCGGGAGCCACCGTGCTGCTGGAGGCAGCAGCTCTGCAACGAGCCCCGCTCCAAAAAACCCACCCCACCACCGGAGACCAAGGAGCTCCCGCCCGTTTGAGGCCATTAATGAACCCGCGGCGCTTTCTGAAAGGGTCCCCGCGCTCGCTGCAAAGCCCTGGCCTGGCTCCAGCCACGGTAATTACGTTCTGCCTTTTAAGATTTCCCCTGCCTGTGCAATTAGGACGGGCGAGAGCATCAGCGTGCGGCTCAGCGTGCCCCGTCCCCGTCCCCGCGGGGGGCTGCTTTCGGAGCAGGTTGTGTTGCGTTGCGCGAGCTCCTCCATTCACGTCTCTCCAGCAAACTCAAGATGGTGGGGGGGAGTGGTGGTGTTCTGGGGGCTTTTCACCCCTTTCCCAGACCTGCAACATGAGCCTGGAAGATGCTCGCCTGCCAGTGTAACCAGTCTGCCATCCCAGTGCCTGATGCCCCGTGCAGGAACAGGCTGCTCCAGAGGAATTAAAAAACCTCCTTGGAAGGACCTGAGGCGGGAGGGCTGCTCGGCGGTGCGGGATGAGAAGATTTGGGGGGGGGGGGGGCCTGGCGATGGTTTGTCCCCCGTCGGCCGCCCCTCATCAGCATGCACCAGGGCTGAGCGGTGGAGCAGCTCCCGCCGGTGACAGGTTTATGCAAGATGAGTTATATAAGCCGTGCAGAACCGGAGTCAGCGGTAATGAGACGCTTGTGAAATCTTGCACCGATCTGTGTCAGTGCCCTAATCGCAGGCGACAGCTGGGCTCTGCGGCTGGTTGGAGATGATAATATTAATGTCAGGAAGCATCAAGCGGAGGATGCGCCTTTCAAAGGGGGGATTACACTCCTCGCGGAAGAAAAAGAAACAGCCCTAATCTTTGCTGTTGGATCCTGGGTGCTGGGGGGGGGGGGGGGGGGGGGCTGAGGAAGCATCTCTGAGTGACCTGGGTTGGGTTGGCTCTGTCTGGGCCAACATACGGGCACGGACAGGGCACAGCCAGGCTGTCCGCGGTGTGAACGCTGTTAAAATAATCCAGGCCCCATCCCCTGATTCCCTTTCATCCCGCTCCCCGCGTCCCATCTCCTGCCTTCGCTGCCCATCCCCTGCCTGCCGCTGGCCGCAGCGGCCCCGGGGCTCAGCATCCCTGTGCCCCAAGAGAGGAAACTTGGGCTGAGAAACAAATCCCGGTGCAGAAGAGAAGCTCCCTTTGTAATTCAAGCAGCTTTTCCCCGTCTCCAAGTGCGGCTGCCAATCCAGAATTTATTAGCATGCAATCTGCTCTCATCTGGGATGCTGACGGAGGGGGAGCTGACAGGCAAGCGCAAACAAACAAACAAACTACAAAAGCAAAGGGCTGGGGATGCTGCAGATCCCGAGGGCTGCGAGGCACCCGGGTACCACGCCTGGGTGGAGACGGGCAGAGGTGCAGCCGCGAAGGCTGGGGTGGGAAAAAGCCCTTCAGGATCCCATTTTTCCTAGTTACTCACCGTGAGCAGCCTTCAGAGCTCGCAAGCCTCAGAAGGGCTGGCGGTGCCTTTTTTGGTCAGCAGAGTCTTTCTCCTGTCCCAGAACTCCTCGCACTTAGGAGAGGATGACTACGAAAACCTGGAGTGACGAGCAGGTATCTCTGCTGGAGGTTCATCAGCTCAGAGCTGCTTTAGGGCTGGGTGAGCTCGGTAACAGCGGCCAAATCCCAGCTCTGGGAAAAGAGCAGCCCCCCGGCTGGGACCAACGAGCTGGGGTGGCAATAAAAGGCTTGGCAGGAGGGGAAAGGGCTGGCTTTGGGCTTTGCAAGGTGGGTTGTATTTATTCTTTCATTTTTTTTAAATTTTTTTTTGGCAAGGGAAAAAGCACTTCCCGCTCCTCTCTCCGGACTGAGCTGAAGCAGAAGCTCACAGCGTTGTGCTGGACAGGTAAAATGCTGCTTGCTACCCGCTCAGAAGTGCTTGTGATGAAGCTGTCCCTCCTCAGCAGCTCTGTGTTTTGCTCTTTGCTGTTCAGTTTGCTCTCAAAGCCCAGTTGTTCCAGGCCTGGCCCCGGGGATGGAGCCGAAACAGGGAGTGGTGGGGAGCTGCTGGGGTACGGGGGGGACACGCAGTAACAGAGCAGCTGGGGGGAAAAAACTGAAGCAGGAAGAGAGCAGATTCCCCATGGGGGTGGAATTAGGGATCAATAACCCAAGAGGCAGAGAGTGCAGCAACCCTGAAACTTGCTGATGAGGGGGAAGTGGGGGAGCAGTTAGCCCAGAGGAGCAAAGGTCATCAAGTGCAGGCTGGGGGGGGGCCGGAGCTGCCGACTAACGGGGCTTTAGGGGATGGGAAAGAGATGATGGCTGCAATAATGCGCCACAGGTTACAGCGCAGAGAAGGGGAGCAGGGGGAGCACTGCACTTACAGGGGTGAAGAAAGGCAATCAGGCCCTCAGTAATGGGTCCGGAAGGGGGAAAGGGGGGGTCTTGGCTTTGCTGTGCAGCGATTCAGCGCCGGGATGACAAACATCTGCCCCCCGGCAGCGCAGAGCCCGAGGACGAGGGTGTGGGGCAGGAGGCAGCATCTCGGCAGGGTTGGAGGGTGCAGAAGGGTCCTGGGGTAAATGGGATCAGTGTTGCATGACCCAGTAACTCAGCTCCCTTTCCTGGGGTCGCTTTCTCCCCCGTGGAGCAAGAGCGGCTTGGCTCACCCCACGGGTTATTCAAACCCTCAGTCGGGGTATTTCACATTTTCCCTCAGCACGGGGGAGCGAAGGGGCAGCGGCTCCGTGTGCTGGTACCAGCCAGAGCAGGGGCAGGACCCTACGCGTGGGACCGGGGTCTGCAGCCACGGGTGTGCGTCTGGGGGATGGGATGAAGATGTGGTCTGAGTGAGCAGCTGAGAAAACAGATTATATTCACAGCAGGGCCAGGAAAGCCGGGCTAATTCAAAGCAGAAGGGAGTCTGGGGTGCTCACGAGCACGGAACTCGTGGAAAAGTGGATCTGTGTGACTCAGTGATTGACTTTTAAACTCAATTACTCTCGAGGCTGTTGCACAGACGCAGCTTAACACCACCCCGGCTCTCCCCTGAGCAGATCCGCTGCTGTTCGGCAAAGATAAAGCTGGCACTGCTGGGCCACTCCGTCTCCCCGTGATGCTGGGGATGGGGACGCGCCCTGGGTGGCACCTTCCCGGGCTCAGGCGTGTGCCAGGGCTGGGGAGAGGTTAGTGCTGAGCCCTGCGGGACGTGGGGGAGAGCCCGAAGGGTCAAGCGAGCCGACTGCCCTCCATAAATCCTGCCGTGCGCTGGCGGAGAGGACAGCTTTGCTTCGTCTCCATTATTACTTGTGCATAAATACACGGTATCGACGGGGCCATGAATCAAAGTCCCCAGCTGGGTCAGCAGGAACGGGAGCTGCCATTAGCTCTGCTTGCACCGTGGCTTGTCCTACCCTGTGCCCTCTCCTTCCCCCCAGGGCTCGGGGAGGGGGGGATTTTGCAGCCCCACACCTTGGAAATTTGATGTCATGAATTTCCTCCACGCTTAGCCCAGCTCGGTGGTGGGGTGAGGAGCAGAGCCGCGGACCCCTCAGCCTCTGCCCGCTCCGAGCATCCTTGACACCTCCTGGGATGCTCCTCCAGAGGGCAGGGGGGTGCTGGGGACCCCACTGACAGGGAAAAGACCCCGCTGCTGCCATCCCTTAACCAGCCGCAGCAGCTTCTGCTCTCTTTTAATGCACCAATATTTCTTCGAGACTGTGCTCAGTTGCTTCTCGCCCCATTATCACTCAAATGTATATTTTATGTGCCTGCACCGAAGGCAGCTCGTACCCGCTACGCGCCGAGGTGGAGCCCGGAGTGATGCCAGGGTGAGAGGCAGGAGGCACCCGGGGCTGCCCCATCCTGCCCCACACATCTGCCCCTCTTGCCTGTCCTCTCTACAGGCACCAGCCCCACATGCTGCCCCCTCCCCAAGCCCTCTTCTCCCTCCTGGTGCTTTATTCCTGTTCTTGCTCCTTCCTCCTCTCTCCATCCCTCACCTTCCTCGTTGGCTCAGCCCCGGAGAGGGGGAAAACCCCAGGTCTTGGCAGTGCCCAGGCTGCCGCGGGCAGCCTGCCCGCACATCCCCGGGGCTCAATGGGTGTGAGAGCTGGTTTTCATCAGGTGAGGATCCTCCCTGGCAGAGGCCTTGCCCGTCATTGCCTGTGCAGAAAGCTCAGGCAGCCACGGCCACGGGTTTTAATTAAAATTAACCGGTGCCCGCAGCTCCTGGACACAATTACTCAGTCACCAGGTATCGGCTCTGCTGACAGGGAGTGTAATTAAGACGTGAGCGTTTCTCCTTCCCCAGCCACCACCTCCGCCACGAAGGTGCCTTCCTCCCCGCGACGCCTCTGCCCTCCCGGGGCCACGCAGCGATGGCACCCCCCAGCTTCCCAGGGCTCCTTTGCTCCCCGAAGGCTTTGGACCACGGTACAAATCACTCCTCACCCCGTACTGGGAAGCGATGTGCAATCACAGTGCTGGTGTCAGCCCAACCCCTCATTAAGCGCCATGCCCCCACTCGAGTAATTACTCCTATTTATAACCGAGCCTTCACAGCCTGCCCTCGATAAAACCCCCGGCTGCTCCCCCTCCCGCGCTCCTGTCGCTGACACAGAGCAGCAGCTATTTTTACCCCTCTCCCCTGGAGATGCTGCGCTCCCAATTCCAGTCGTGGGATTTAAAAAAAAAAACAACTTTACTGCTCCTGCCACCCCCTCCCCGGGGTCCCCAGGGGCTGAGGCAGCAGTGCTGGCACCCCCCTGCCCGGGCAGAGGTTTGGCAGGTCCCCGCTGGGTGGGGGACTCAGAGTTTGGGTGTGATCTCTTGATATTTGTCTTCAGGCAGGAGCGGCTCCATGCTGGTGGATTTGGGACCGTGTTCATCCGGAGCCCTCCGAGGACCTTGATTTAGTGATGTCACCAAAGGGTGATGCAGGGGGACCCATGGGAACAGCTTTGCAAACCAGTTCTTCCCAGAGTCTCTCTGGAAGCTGAGGCTGGGCAGACCCAAAGGAAAAAACCTTTTGTGTCCAAAGGAACCCCCGGTGCTGTGAAAAAGCCTTTTTTTCCCCCTGAATATCTGCCTCTGGTCGTGCTCGCTATCAGAGTCGAGCAGCAGCTCCATGCAAAGGCAAGTGGCTATTTTGGCTGCGACTGCCACGTTCCGAAGAGGAAACGCTGCTCTGAGCTCCACATTAACACCGCTCAGAGTAATTTCCCACGGCAAGTTAAAGAAGCAAAGCGGCGCTTAACGTGCTCCCGCGCTCTGCAGCCCTGGGTGCCAAAGTGCTCACAGATGGCTCAGGCCTTTGTAAACCCTCGAGTCGAGCTGGAAAATGCCTTCTCCGCGTGCAGGCCTGGCCTGGGATAGGAAGGAAAATGATTCATCTTCTATTCGAAGATAAATCCAGCAAGACAGTCTGCTCACAGGGGGCTGAGGTTGGGCAGGGGGAGCTCCAGCCTTCAGCATCCCACAGGGCTGAGCCACAGGAGCTGCTTCGCCTCCATCCGTCAGCTATCAGTGTCCCTACACTTCCTTACATAGGTGCATCATCTCTGGGGGAGCGTGTGGCTCTCCAGGCTGCCAGCACCCCTGCTCCTCGCTCTGCGTGTGGGATCACAGTTGGCTCAAGCACACAGGGGTTTGCTTTGATTTTAAGCATCAATAGATCACAGAATCCCAGAGTCATCTAGGCTGGAAAAGACCTTACAACTCCTCCAGCCCAACCATGACCCTCACCCTGACCGTTCCCAACTCCCCCGGATCCCTCAGCGCTGGCTCAGCCCGACTCTTCAACCCCCCCAGGGATCCCGGGGACTCCCCCCTGCCCTGGGCAGCCCATTCCAACGCCCAACAGCCCCTTCTGCACAGAAATCCTTCCTCAGAGCCAGCCTGACCCTGCCCTGGGCAGCTTGAGGCCATTCCCTCGGGGCCTGGCGCTGGGGCCTTGGCTCCAGAGACTCATCCCCCCTCTCTGCCCCCTCCTGGCAGGGAGTTGCAGAGGGCCAGGAGGTCTCCCCTCAGCCTCCTCTTCTCCAGACTGAACCCCCCCAGTTCCCCCAGCCGCTCCCCAGCAGACCTGTGCTCCAGACCCTGCCCCAGCTCCGTTGCCCTTCTCTGGCCACGCTCGAGTCATTCAATGGCCTTTTTGGGGTGAGGGGCCCAACACTGAACCCCCTCAGCAAGGGGCGGCCTCCCCAGTGCCAAGCCCAGGGGTAAGAGATGCTGCCTGTGACCCTGTCCCAGGCTCCTGCTGCCGCCTCACCCCGCGCCGGTCACGGGGGGCACCGGGCACAGCCCCTGTCCCCCGTCCCCGCACACCTCCCGGCGAGGCAGCAGAGCCGGGCATTAATCATTCCCACTGCACGCTGAAGCCATCTGGATGGTATTGGCCCTTCTGCCACACCACGGAGGATTGTTAACACAAAGCATATGCTTTGTTTGAAATTAATAATAATTTAAGGCTCTCACCAGCTGCTGGTAATTGGCTCCCCTTTCGCAGAGATAACTGAGAGCAGCAGGGTGGAAATTCAGCCGCTTCCTGGCTCCTTTTCTAATGAGATGAGTCCCCGGGAAAGGTGGCTGTTCTGCAGGGGACAGCATGACACCGGCCGGGTAATGGCTTTTAATAACCAGCGACACGTGGCCCACGCCACGGTGATGGCAACACACAAGCACCGGGGCTGCTCGGGGACCCCCGGGGTCCCCTCAAACCCGTGCAGCAGCCACAGAGGGAGCAAACCCTTCTGGGCACCGACCCGGCTGGGGAAGGGCAGGTTTTAGCAGCCTCGTTTGCTGCTTAATTGTTGCCATCCGCAACAGACCAGCGTGGAAGGTGTATTTTTGCATTTTCTTGCTTTAAGCATCAGTCTGGGCAGGTGGGTGTTGGGAGGCTGGTGGATATATTTATATTGCAGTCCTGACAAAATCTGCGTGCGGAGGAGCTCTGTAAAATATACAGAGCATTATTTTTGTTCAAACAGTGCGTATTAAGGCAAAGGGAATGTACTAAACACATCCGCTGCAGCAGAGACATATGGGAGCTGAGGGCTTTTAAAAATCTCCGGATTCAATCTTGGCTTTTAAATGCAACCTGCCCCGTGATGGCTCTGCGGCTGCAGGGGGGGTGAGCAAGCAGAGACGCTGAAATTAGGGCTCCGGCCGCATCCCCCCCCTTCATCGCCGTTAGGGTCCAGCCGATCCCTTTAATGGGATTCCCGTAATGAAAGCGGAGGAGCAGCGTGCAATATCCACAGAGCTACAACGCTCTCCCGGGCCCTGTGCAGTGCTGCCGGAATACAATTTACTGGTGTTTTAGCCTTCGACAAATATTCAGCACTGGGAAATGACATGGAGGGATTTGGGGGCTCACGGTGGGGTGTGGGAACCCTTCCTCCTCCTCCCGTGACCCTCCCCAGCCCAGCGAGGCCACCGGCACTGCCGGGAGCACCGACCCGTATGAGGAGTGATCCCCTGGACAAAACCCAGCGGCAAATTGAGCGACTGAAGGAGCTGGGAGTGTTCAGTGTGAGGAGGAGGAGGCTGAGGGGAGCCCTCATCCCTCTCTGCAGCTCCTGACAGGACATTGCAGAGAGGCTGGGGCTGGGCTCTGCTCCCAGGGGATCAGGGACAGGACAAGAGGGAACGGCTGGGAACTGCCCCAGGGGAGGGTCAGGCTGGGCAGGAGGAGAAAATGTTTCCCAGCAAGAGTGGTCAGAGAGTGGAACAGGCTGCCCAGGGAGGGGGGAGTCCCCATCCCTGGGGGGGTTTCAGGGCCGTTGGGATGAGCTGTGGGGGATGTGGGGTAGGGGAGAACTTTGTAGAGTCGGGCTGAGGGTTGGACTCGCTGATCCCGAGGGGCTTTTCTAACCTGAACGGTTCTGGGATTCTGTGATTCTATGTAATTGCCTTTCCAGAAGGCAGTTGCCTTTCCACACCCTCAGCTACCAGCCCTCCTCATCTCCTCCAGGCCCCAGAAGCAAATCTGGCCGCTCCTTTGGCCCCAGCTCTGCGTGCCCGCTCTCCCTGGAGCATCATCAGCCTCTCCAACCTCACGGAGCATCGCGTTGGCCTCAGCGCATCCCGGTGGGAGTGTCCAGCCGTACCCCCCCGCATGCCTCCATCCCGCAGAAGGCTGCTCCCCAAACCAACCAGGCACCCCTCGGTGCCCTGCCCTGGGGCCTTCCAGTGCTGGGAGGATGGTGACGCTGTGATGTGCCCCTTGCAGCTTTTTCCTTTTTTTTTCCACAGCAGCCAGCATTATAAATATTACCAGACTGGGGGGGGGGATGGCTGCAGCGGGGTACGGGCTGGCCGAGGTCCCCGGGATCGATGCGGGTGGGTCTGCGGGGACCAAGCACGTCACCCCGCAGCTGAGTCGTGGCCAGCAGAGGCCACGGGATCAATGCAGAGTGAAGGAAATACGGCTGCGGACACGCGGCTTTTACAGCTTCCTTCCCCAAGAAAAGCTGGGTTTTATGGACTTCTGATAATTGCCAATTAATTTTGCTGAAGCCAAGGGCAGGAAGACAGCCCAGCTCTTGCAGGGCACCCATCCAGGGGTGCCAAATGGGAGACGAGCCTCCTTTTTCCCCCCTATTTTCCTGTAGAGTCCTCAGCAGAGTCTGAACGGATGCAATCCCTGCAAAATCCCAGCAATGAAAACCAGTCCCACGCTTCTCGAGCCACTGAAAAGGCACGAAAAAGCTGGATGGAGTTAAGAGTTGGCCATAGCTCCAACCCGTGGCCGGAGTCACCACCTCCCTGCTCCTCGTCCTGCACCTTGTCATCAGCTTCGTTTATTCCCAAGAAGGCAACCGGCAGCCCCAGAGCTCCAGAATCGAGACAGACGAAGAAAATCCAGACCCTCCCAATTAAGTAATTTTTCTGAATGAAGGGCCCCGCTCCACCCAGCTCCGGGAACGTGATTGACATAAATCCCGGGGCTGATTAGGGGCTTGTCATTTAGCACCTCTAATGCCTCCCTCCTAATAGTATTAGGGGCCTCCTTGTCGAGACACTAATGCAGTTTGCAGCTGCATCGTGGCGCCTGGGATTCGGCCGGCGAGGGCCGAGCGCGCGGCAGAGCGAGCACAGCTCTAATCCGAGCAGACAGTAATGAAAAAAGGAGCTTCCTCGACAAGGTGCGGGGGGAAAAATGGTCCCGGGATGCTCCAGGAGCATCATCTCCTGGCCAATGGGCAGCTTCCTCATCCTGGTTGATTGGCGAGCGAGCTCCTTCTTTATTTCCCCATCCTCTCCATCCCGGGGATGCCCGGATCCCTTTTTCCTTGTTCTGTCCCTCCAAATCTCATCAGCCTCGGGACCCTCCCGGGGGGGGGGGGGGGGGGGGCGTCCTGGGATGCAGCTCGGCCTCTGCTCCTGGAGAGGGGCAGGGGTGTTTGCTGGAGGTTAAAAGCTCTGAACAAAATCTCTGTTTTGATTAGCTGCGCTCCTAAATGATTTATAATCAACATAATGCAATAATGACAATAACTCCCTAATCAGATTAAAGCGCTCTCCATTCGTCCGGGGCTTTGCTCTGTAATCTCTTCCTCCCCTCTCTGCCATCGATTTTATTTTCCAAGGTTTTTCCATACTTCACATCCTCTTTACCTGGACTTGATATTCCAGGACAGATTCCCCTTTTCCCACCCTAAAACCTCGTTCGTGCGGACGGGGCAGGCAGGGGATGCCGTGAGGAATTTATTCCGGTGGCTTCACCCAGCCTGTGCCACTGGAACTGTGAAATTTGATTAGCGGCGTTCGCAATGAGTCCCTCGTTAGCGACAAGTCCCTCGTTAGCCTGGCTGGCCCGGTACAAATCTCGTTAGACCTGTAGGATCTTTAAGTGAAGTCCGGAAGGTGTTTCCATTTCTTTGGTTAATGAAGAAAAATAGCGGTGGAGGCGGCTGGAAGGAGCGGGGAGTGCAGCAGCGAACCGGGCTGGAGGGCGGCGAGGAGAGAGGACTGTGTTAACACTGATTAATAATAAATAACCACCATAATGAGCACTAATTAATAATAGCACACGCTTAAGCAATTGATTTGCGGTGAACGGCGCTGTGCTGGCAGGAGGCCCCAGCGCTCCAGCTCCGGGTGCTCCTGGCCTTGCCCGGGGTCCGGAGGAGGGACCCGGGACAGGGACCACCCTCGCTGCTGGGGAACAGCCCCGGGACAGGCTGCGGAGCCGCGGGCTCAGGACCATCTCCCACCCCCCTGTGCTGCTTCTAAACCTCTGCCCAGGTCCCAGGGCACAGCCACATCTTCCTCGCTCTGTGCTCTTCCTCGGTTCAATGTTCCATCACGGGAAAATCCTACTAGAGATTTGTTTTTTCTCTCTTTTTTTATTTTTATTTTTTTTTTTAACGATTTTGGGTGTTTCTGCACAGGCAGCACCTGCGTGACCCCGGTCGGGGCAGGTTGCCTGCACAAGGGGAGTGTTGCTGTCGGGGCTGTGTTTGTTCAATTCAGAGTATGATAGATAGATTGATATGGAGCTTTAATCAGTGTAATATATAAAGCACTTAATTTGCCTTATTAAAAGTCTGCACTTTGGATTTTCAGGATCCAGGAAATTAACTCAAGCACCTAAGCATTTATTTGATTGAAAGAGTTTATAAATAATTCATGCCTTTTCTTTGCCTTCAGTGGAAGACCTGCTGGGGTGTTGGGGACCCGAAGCGGGTCCCGGGGTCCCTCCATCGTGGCACCGTGTGGGGTGACGGGCACCGACAGAGCCCGGGGCAGCCCTGGGGGACCATCCTGTGCTGGGGGGGACCATCATTCCACAGACTGGGGCTGGTGCCTCCCACCGTACCCGGATGAGGGGCTGGATGGCAGAGCTAGAGGTGGCCAGGAGGAGGAGGAGGAGGAGGAGGAAGAGGATGAGGAGCAGGGCTGACCCAGAACAAGTCAGGTGGTGTCAGGGCCACGTACTGGTCTCACTGTACTGGGAGGAGAGGAGCCAGCCACTAAAATCACCATGACAATAAAGATGAGTGTTTCATCTATAATTCAGAGGAGCTGGAAAGCGGTTTTATAAAAAAAAAAAATTAAAATTAAAAATAAAAACGTGGCTGAGACAGTAGAAATTTATGCCGCTGTTCTTGCTGAGCGAGGATGTGGCGTGACCTTCGGACAAGCGCGGTGACCAGCCCTGGCCACGATGCTGCTGGGGGGGGGCTGAGAGCTGGGCCCATTCGGGGGGGGGGGGGCGCTGGGGGCCACATGTGGCCACGGTGTCACGGCAGCAAGGGCTGAGAGGGGTGAAGATTGGGGGGGGGGGATGTGTTTGGTGCGTGAGCTGCGCATCGTGGGGTGGCCCTCGAGGTGTGGGGTGGTGTCCCTGGTGGGGGGGAGGAGGTGTCCCTGGGGGTGCATTCATGGGATGGGGTGTGCACCCCTGGGGGGGGTCCGCGACACGCAGAGCTGGGGGTCCCGAGGTTTGGCTGGATGGGGAGTGGGGAGGGTTTTGGGGTCCGGTGCGCAGGAGCAGGGGTGCACAGCGCTGGCCCCGAGGCTGCGGGGTGCGACTGGGGGGGCTGGGGGGGGTGGGTGCTGCTGGGGAGCGGGGGAGGTGGTGGCTGGGGGGGGGGGGGGGGAGCCCTGCCCGACCGCTGCCTGCCCTGCCGGTACGGCGGGCTCACACTGCCCTCCAGCGGGCACATCCCGGCTGCCGGCCCCGCCGCTGGCCAGATGTGCCCCGCCGCTGGCCAGATGTGCGCCATCAGCCGGCCAGATGTGCCCCACCGCTGGTCAGATGTGCCCCACCGCTGGCCAGATGTGCCCCGCCGCTGGCCAGATGTACCCCACCTCTGGCCAGATGTGCCCCACCAGCCGGCCAGATGTGCCCTGCCGCTGGTCAGATGTGTCCCATCAGCCGGCCAGATGTGCCCCACCTCTGGCCAGATGTGCCCTGCCGCTGGCCAGATGTGCTCTGGGGGGAAGTGCTTCGCCCCGTCCCTTCCAGCCATGGGTGTGCTGACCTGGGGGTGGGGGGGGATCTCAGCTCTGCTGGGCTGGGGCGGGGGGTCCGCTCCTCCTCCCCCACCCCGCTCACTGCAGGTTCCTCTTCTTTGTGAATTTGAGGGCCACGTTGTCGTACTCGGTGTCCCCCAGCCACTCCTTGCCCTGCAGCAGGAAGGGCTGCCGGAGGGGGACGGGTCTCTTGGGCACGGCGTAGTCATCCCGCTGCGGGTTGTAGGGGTACTCGTGCCCGGGGGGGTCCTCCGGGGCCGCCTGCAGCCTCCACGCCTCCCCCTTCACCTCCTGGGGCTCGTCGTAGACGGTGTGAGCGGACAGACCCTCGGGCTCGTCGTAGATGTGGTCGGGCTTGGTGGTGGTGGGGTGCAGCGGGGGCTGCTTGCCCGCTTGCCCCCCTAACTCCTTGATGCTGTCGTAGAAGGGGTCAGGGACCTCCTTGGGGCAATGGACCAGGCTACTGAACTTGTGAGACACGAAGGTCTTGGCAATGGTGTCGAAGGGGATGGCGTACTCGGATTCGGCGGCCACCTTGGCCGGAGCATCCTTCCTCGGGCCCTTCTCCGGCACCTGGGGGTTCCCCCGGTGGAGGGAGCCGCAGGGCTCGGTGTAGGAGCTGTCAGCACTGCGGGGGGGCAGGAAGGCGCCCGACAGCTCCCCGGTCCCAGTGCTGCTGCTGGGGGGCATCACCAGCTTGGCTTTGGGCACCTTCCCCTCCCAGGTGGGCTCCAACAAGGCACCCTTGGTGCCACCAGGCTCCTCGTGCCCCTGGGACCAACTGGGCTTCTTGGCATGGCCACGCGGCCGGGAGGCGTCGTCCCCAGGGCCACCACGTCGCGGCTCCTCAGCCCCACGGCCACGATGCACGTTGATGGCCAGCTCGATCACCTGGAAGATCTCGTTGCCTTGCCTGGTCTCAAACTCAAAGTTGCCTTCTCCGGACGCACAGCGCCGGCCAGCCTCGAAGGAGAAGGTCGCCTGGGGAGGGACAGGATCAGGTCCCCGTGCCGCAGCACACCGCCAGCCCGCCCTTCCCGGATGGCCCTTACCTTATCCCGCCCAAAGCGCCGCAGGAAGCGGTAGGGCCAGCTGTAGAGCATCTGCGAGGTCTGGAAATCCCGCAGCTCCAGCGCCTCTTCGCTGGCTCGCAGGATGAACCGGCCCCAGAGCCGGCAGCGCTCGGAGGACTCGGTGGCCCTCACCGTCACCTTGAACTCCTGCTCCAAGCCGGCTGGGGATGGAGGCGAGCGGCATTTAACACGTGAAGGAGCTCTGCGAGAGTCTCCCACCGCAGAGAGGGGCCGTGGGGCTCGTAAACCCCCCCCCCCAGGTCAGAGCGGCGGGGAAGCGGTGTCCGGCCGATAAGGGCTCAAGGGCTCCGGCCACACGGCAGCAGCCCGATAGCACAGCGAAACCCGGCCCTGCCAAACCGCAGGGCAGGAAGAGGCTATTTCAGGAGGAAACTTTCCACCAAGACGCCCACATGTAGCTGCTGCGGGGGCTGCTCCAGGGGCCAAAACCAACCGAGGTGCCTCGGGAAGGTGAGGGGGGATGAGATGCTGCAGGATATGAGCAGGAAAAGCCAACTCCAGTGCACCTTCCCCACCTCCCAGTGCCTACCTTTGTCCCGGGAGCTGTAGAGGGAGTTTTCCTCCATGGAGAACTTGCCGTCGGTTCTCAGTGAGCTCTGCTGGCCATCCTTGCCGGCTGCCTGCTCCTCCCTGCTCCTCTGCCCGGGAAAGAGCAGCGGGTGAGCGAGGGCAGAGCACGGCATCCCCCCACCCTGCCCCACCGCAGCGACCCCCCCGCATTCCGCCCCCCCAGATCCCGCTGTATCCCGTGCCCCGGTCATCCCCGGGCGGTGCATACCGGGAAGGCAAGCTCACACAGCTTCTGGATCCAGTCGGCCACCTCGGTGCCGTCAGTGGCCAGGAGGTACTGCTTGTCGGTGGTCTCCAGGAGGAAGGGGATGGTCTCCTTGGGGCACCCCGTGTCGCTGCTCACCTCCGCCACGTGCACGCAGTCGCTCAGCTTGACCAGCCGTTTGCTGCCTTCGCCTTTCCGCAGCTTCTCGGCGGCCGGCGGCGCCGAGCCCTCGAAAAGCTCCAGGCGGGCGGTGGAGCAGGAGCTTTCCCGGTATAAAATGCCCCAAAACTTCCTCCATTTCTGCCGTGGGGAGAAGCAGTGAGAGGAGTGAAAGCCCAGCACCGGCCAGCTCCGCTTTCCACCCTTCCCGTTTTCATCCCCTTGGGATCATGGGGCAGGACATCCGTGCAAACCCCTCCAGGGTCTGGGCAGTGTTGCCCAGGCCAGAGCTGGGGGTGACATAAATGGGGCAGCGTGAGGAAAAGTTTCCCCAGCACAGAGCCTGCGGCCAGGCTTTCCAGCCGGGAAAGGCACCGGCAGCACCCCAGCCTCACCCAGCACTGCGCCTGCGCCCACCCTGCAGCACCCAACTGCCGTGCCGATGGCCCCCCTCTGCCGAAGGATTTTCAGCTCCTCGCTTGCTCCATTTTCCCTGAAAACACCAAGTTTCGAGCGATTCCTGACTTGCCCGCGAGTCACCGCGCACCCACGCGTGGGAGGCACCGGCACCGGCGGAGGGGAAGCGGCGGGAGGGGAAATCTTGCACTGAAATTGGAGCATCCTCCGCGGCAGGTCCCTGCACTGGGGACTTTGCCGAAACGCTGCACCCTCTTGCCGGGCCGTGTTTTGGGGACCCACCATGGAGGTGGCCTCTGCCCCGGCCTCCACCATCGCAGGCTTCGCGTGTGGCGGCAGCTGCCTTGCTGCAGGGAGGCGATGCCCTGCCTGCCCCCCCTGCCTCACCCCCGCCCTGCCTGTGGCATTTGGAGCCCCTCAGCTCTGCCTCCAGCCCAAGCACAGAGCCGGAGACACCCGGGTGGCTCCTTCCTCTTCTTACACAAGAGCGGTGTCGGCAGGAGCCGTTGCCAAACCCCGGCTGTTATCAGCCACTGAAGCCACGAGGCTTTGGGGGTTGCATGTTTCTGCCGCAGCTCCGGCCTGTTTTGCGCAGCCTCTACCTGGGGGGGTCCAACTGGGAGAGGACGGGGGGGGGTGGGTGTTCCTTTGTAATACGTCCCCAGCACCTTCCAGCCCCCTGCCCATCCCCACCGGCCCAACGTGCTGGTGGGGGGAGCCAACGGGTGGGAGCATCCCGTTCCCTTCACACACAACCCCCCCCGTACCCCCTCATCCAACCCAACGGAGCCCCCCCGAGGAGTCTTCCCCAGGGACCGAGCAGCCCCCCCCCCCCCGACCTTCTCACCTTCCCAAAGGTCTGCTGCAGCTGGAGGTAGAGCGCGCCACGCTTCACCACTGCCTCCTCCATCCTCCAGCCACCAGCATCCTCGTACGCTGCCTCTGTGCCACCGGCCCCCCCTGCCCCACAGCTCCGGGGGGGGTCCAGGCCTGGCCACACGCCCCCGTCCTGTCACAGCGCCACCGTCGCACCGGGTTGTGGTGTCTCAGCATGTGACGTGTGGTCGGGCTCTTCGGTTTCCTACTCTTGCACAGCGCGGGCTTCGGTTTCCTGCGCCTGCAAACTTACCAAAAAGGGCAGAGCCGAGCGCCCGCCCCGGCCCCCGACACCGGCTGCAGCATCGCCAGGCATCGGGCAGCCACCTCCAGCCGTGCCTCAGTTTTCCCATCTGTGAAATGGGTCTAGGGGCAGCTCCGAAGGCTGCCCTGTTGGGGTCACGACCCCTCAGCTCTGCTGATCTGCCCACTCCCAGGCATCCCAGCCCAACCCAGTGCTCCCAGTAAGGGTGACGCAGTCCCCAGCTGCAAAACCAGCCGTGATGTAAGCTGGGAAGGGGGTGAAGGGATGAGTTGGGGGAGGCGATGGCGTCGTGTGGAGGAGGGAGGAAGAGGTTTGAGGCTGCGGGCAGCACCGGGGGGTTGTTTGGTGGCCAGACACATGGGATGGGGACAGGGGTGGCAGGGGCTGGGCTGGTCAAGCACTGGGGGGGGACACAGAGCACCCCAGGCCTGGGGGTGTGGGGGCCTGGCAGCATTGGGCACCCCCGGGAGACTCAGGCTTCATCCTCAGGTCAGGAGAGGCCCCCACAGCTGCAGCCCCCCCCCTGCAAAGGAGCACCCAAGGGTGCTGGGACGGGGGTCCCTGGCCGGGAGCTGGGACGGCAGCGCCGGGGCTGAGCAGCCACCACGGAGCCCCGGCTGCCACCTCGGCACTGGGCCCCTGGCTGGGGGAACCGGGAGCACT
Organism: Athene noctua; assembly: GCF_965140245.1. Classification (NCBI taxonomy): domain Eukaryota; kingdom Metazoa; phylum Chordata; class Aves; order Strigiformes; family Strigidae; genus Athene; species Athene noctua. The sequence goes on along the minus strand of NC_134064.1, from coordinate 4,986,925 downwards.
GGTGTAAGGGCTGGAGTAACTGGGGGCACTGGTGCAGTGGTTGGGGTAACTGGAGGCCACTGGTGCAAGGAACTGTGTGCAGGAACATGTTTTCAGGACACCAGGAGCACTAGTGCTGGGTACTGGGGCACTGGGAGCACTGGGAACACTGGTACAGGGGCTGCTGGGGCTTGAGGCTTGTCCCTAGCTGGGGTAACTGGGAGCAGTGGCGTAGAGAACTGGGGACACAGCTGCAGGACACTGTGACCCCTGGTTCCAGGCACTGGGCGCACTGGTGCTGGGCACTGGAAGCACTGGGAACAGTGGTGCAGGGGCTGCTGGGGCACGAGGCATGCTCCTGGCTGGGGTAACTGGGAGCACTGACGCAGAGAACTGGGAACACGGCTGCAGGACACGGTGAGCACTGGTTCCAGGCACTGGGCGCACTGGTGCTGGGTACTGGGGGTACTGGGAGCACTGGTGCAGGGGCTGATGGGACACAAGGCGTGCTCCTGGCTGGGGTAACTGGCAGCACTGGCGCAGAAAATCGTGGATACAGCTGCAGGACACTGGGAGCACTGGTGCGAGACACTGGATGTCCCAGAAGCCGGGGGGGCGCGGGGAACAAGACGCGCGGCCCCTTTAAGCGCCATGTCAACAAAGCCCGCCCCTCCCTCCGCTGCGTCGCTGCCGCCGTGACGTCACCCGCGCCGCAGCGGGCGCGCCGCGGGGCGGGGCGAGGAGGCGTGGCACGGCGCGCGCCGCCGGCGGGGGGGCGGGGTCGGGCGGGAGGCGCAGGCGCAGTGGGCGGCGGGGGCCGTCGCGCGTGCGCGCGGGCGGGGAAAGCGCGCGCGGCGGGGGGGGGGGCGGGCGCGTGCCGGGCCCGGCGGAGGCGGAGGGAGCGGAGCATGAATGGAGCAAAATGGCGGATCATGTGCAGGTGAGGGGGGGGCCGCGCCGCGGGGCCGCCCGTGGGGTCGGGCGGGATGCGCCTCCCCTCTCCGCCCGGCCGGCCTGACGCGGGGCCGGGCCTCGGCGGGGGCGCGGGTAGGCCCGGCCCGGCGTGGTGAAACCAGGCCCGGTGAGGCCCGGCCCGGCGCGGCGCGGCGGGGGTGGCAGCGGGCCCGCAGGCCCCGCGGTGCGGTGGAGGCGCTGCCGCCGCCGCCGTGGTTCCCCGTCTCCTCCCCCTCCGCGGCAGCGTGGCCCCGACCCTCGGCCGCGTGTGGGTCGGGCGGCGGGGGGGCGCGGGCACTGGCATGGCGGGCGCGGGGGCGAGCGGCCTGGCTGGGCTGGCGGCGCTGCCCGCCCGCCCCCCCCCAGCTCCCCGTCCGCCTTCCTCCGCGGGCCGTGTTTACCGGAGAGCCCCGGGTGGCTCCAGGCTTTGGCATGTGTCACCGCCGGGCCCTTCCCGGCCTCCCCGGGGCGAAAGGCCGCCGGGAGGGCGACTTCACCGGGGGGAGGGCAGCTGCAGCCGCCGGTGTTTACCGGCCGAGCGGCCTGTGCCTCCTCCCGCCGCCGCTGTGGAGTTTTCTAGCAACGCCGGTAGCAAACACTGGGGAAAAGAAAACTCGGATTCCCCCACCACCACCTTGGAAACGAACAGCGGGCTCCGCTCCAGCACCCCCAGCTGACCGAGCCCCGTCTTTCCCGGTGTCTTTGCGGGAGCCAGGCCTCTGCAGCCGCCGTCCCTCGCCCCAGCTTTGGGGTTTGCATTCTTGCTTTTCCCAGCCGTGTTTGTTTTATTTTCCAGCTGCTTTTGACGTTTAGGTAAACTGTTTTGATTAGCGTTGAAAACAAAACACTGCGTGGCTAAGCATGCTGCTGTTGTGTACTGGAGCCAGGAGGCAAATCAAAGGTGACGGTGGCTTTAACCGAGTCAGGCTTGCGTGAGGAGATGGAAAATCCTCTGAAGATTCGGTGCTGTCACTGGCAGAAAAGTAAAAATAGGTACAGCTAGGGGAAATGGTGAGGGTGTTTTTGCATAATATTTTAGTTGAACTTGCCCAGGATTTGCATGGTGTCCAAAAGACTGGCTAAACTATAATGACACTGGTAGTTACATATTATCCATGCAACTTTTAAATAAATATATTCTTCACATGATACCCTTGTGAACCACAAGGGTGAGCAGTTTATTAACTCAGAATAGAGCCGTACAAGCTCTCAGGTTGTCTGGCAAGGTTGCTGGCAAACGTCTCTTGGGTAATCTCGGAGGAGGAGAGGAATTACTGCATTATTAAACAATTCATAGGCTCTGAATTTACTGAAGAAACTCTGAATTCGTTTGTCATGAGTCGAGCCCTACCTTTAAAACTTAGCTGGTAAGCCTGCGGTTTGATGCTGTAGGCAGGTGGAACAGCTGCTCTTGTTGCTTTAAAACTGTGCTTCGTACCCTGCTTTTCTTTGTTAAATATTGAATTGAGCAAATGGAAGCTTAAGCCCTAAGAACAGCGTTGCAATTGCTGCGTTCAACTTGGTTAGTTAAAGTTTAACGTCAGAGGCTTGGAAGATGTTCCACTCGGAGGAAAACTGATTTGCAAATACAGTTAAGGCACCTGCAGCTTGGCGCAGTTCCTGTACAGGACAAATATAGCTAGCAAAATTGTTATGTGCTGTAGCTGGATGGGGTTTGCTTGGGTTTTGCTGTCTCTGTTTTTTTTTGGTTTTTTTGTGTTTTTTTTTTCTCTCTTTGCTGCAGGTAAAGGCATTAAGCAGTAGCTCTGAGGAGCTTTCCTTCAGAAAGGAGAGCGTGACGTTCCCTCCAAAACTGATTGTGGATTTTTGTGGCTGGAGGGAAGTAGTGGTTTTTATTAATAGATTAAATTTTTGGTGAGAGATCTTTCCGTAATGCAAAACACCAGTCTTTTGGACATAAGGCTTGAGCGAAGTTGCGGAGGCTCCCCTATCAAACGTCGTGTTCATTTAACAGAACGGTGACTGAGTTATCCAGCGTCGCGGGGCGATGTTGACTATCAGCGTGAATAATTGAGAGAGTTGGTTTTATGACATATGCTGTGGGAATTGGTCCTGTTTTAATGGGAACAGGGATTTGCAAATAAATACCGGCTGTCAAAAGCTGTGCAGAGTTTAGCAGGTTAGTAAAGTCCTGCTGCTGCTTTTTGAGAGCTTTGGGTTGGGTGTTACGTGTTCACAGTGGAGCTTCCTGGGGTTGTACCTGCTGTGTGATGAAGCACAAAAGCATAATTTATAGACTACATCTGTGCTGAAGTTATTTACAATATGGGGCAACAGTAGGGATAAAGACAAAACTTTTAAGGCCATTATGAAAGAGAATATCACGTTCTCATCTTGGAAAAAAAAGACATTATGCAAATTGTGAGTGAGCCCACCAGTTTTGTTGGTGGGAATCGTGTAGTCAAAGCTAGCTTGGTGCTTTCCTGTTCAGCGTCTGGAAACAAAGGATGCAGTGATACTGATACAGGAGCAGAGAGAATCAGATGATTTTGTGTGCCTGAAAAGGAGTCCTATAGTCTTTTAAAGCAAATTGCCTTACGCTGACTTTTCCACTTCTCAAAAAGCTCATACGACCTTGTTTTGAATTAATATTTCAAGTCTTATAAGCAGCACTTAAACTTGCTCACAGTAGAGATGGAGGAAAGCAGTGAGGATGTCACTGCAGTTAGATTTGTGGGCAAATAGGAATCCCCTTCTTGTTTTTTTTTTCCCCGTTGGAAACAGATTTATGTCATCTTTGTTTTTCTTCTACTTTCCTGGCCCCTTAGATGTTTCCTATGCCGCTGCCCTAAAATGGGATTCACTTACTGAATATTCCTGTGGGAGAACGTTTATTGCAGGATGATGATGAATTCTGTGACTTAGTGTATTGAGTGTTTCATTTGTCTTGAATTTAAAAAGATCATTGCTCCGATTAAAAATTGGTGTTGCTTCTGTCTGATGACTTACTGTCTGTTCTTGGTAGCCTGACTCCCAAGTTGAAATGGAAGAAATTTGGGCTCATTAGAGGAACAGGGCAGGTGCTGAGTTGGCTGCTTGTAAGAGAAAAATAAGAAATCTGGCATCTAAAAAGGGAATTGCATCCCATTTTTTGCTTCTACACGATCTGATTTTAGGTTCAGGACTGGGTATTTCAAATCCCAGACATTGGCCCTGAGTTTTCTGTCTTTTTAACTGTTAAATGAGCTGATAGCGCTTTGCTCCAAGCCGGAAAGCTTCCGTGTTTGGAGCAGTTTTGTGTTTGTGCAGGTTCAGTTCTGCTGGGGCCTCCAGATTCACCGAGCGGGCTGCAGGCAGAAGTGACTTCTTTCATCTCGATATAGTTGTGGAGGAAGCTCGGTGGAAAAAAAAAATCATTAAAAAGTCTGTTCGGGTAGGCTTTCTTGTGTCACATTCACCACGTGTTGGTAATACACAGACACAGGTCACATGTGTGAGTGTGAGGAAGGACATGGGGATTTTCTCACTGGTTTTGGAGGCTCCTTTATGTCATAGTCATGTACTGAGGGGGACACGACTTGATTTTTCAAGGCTGTTTCCTAAGGCAATTCCTTCTCCGTGCCTAATAGGACCCAAATGTTGTTTTTTTTCTTGTGTGTTTCTGTATTCTAAAGGACGTTGTTTTGGCTCAAACACAAAATCTAATTTGGCTCTAGAAATCTGTAACATTCAGCTTGCTCCAGAGGAAACCCTGGAGACTTAAGATGCATGTTTCCCATTTGATATCTCGGTAACCTCACGCTTGCTTGGTAAAAGAGTCACGATGTAGCCTGCTGCCCAACTACAAATTGCTTAGAATACTTTTTCGTTTGTTTTAGTTCAAGCTTTTACCTTCCGAGTGCCATTGGAGTTGCTGAAAGCTCTTATTAAGGACTTGGGTTTATCTCAGAGTAGCCCACAGGAGTGTTCTGGACCTGGGGAGGGGGAAACATTGGTTTGGTTAAAAATAGATCTGGCCAGATTTCTTTTGCAAATTAAGCTTTTGCTTTTTTTTTTTTTTTAAACTGCACTGTTGGATGCTCAGCATCAGTGGTTGCAGAATACCAGTGGTGAGTGTTGAGAGTTGGATTTCAGCTGGAAGGTGGAGGTATACGATTGCAGTTCAGTATCTCAAGATCTCAGCAGTCAAATTTGGAGGTAATAAAAGTGGACGCTCCTTTCTGGCTCTGGGGACTCCGGGGCCAGCAGCTTATTCCTGGACCCCCAGCCACATCTGGAGCGTACTTTGGGGTCCCTTTGGTAACAGGGGAGGTGTCTGACACGTGGTTACAGGCAGCAGCCCCAGCCTGCTGTGCCTCTTTTCCAGAGGATGGTGTGTTGAAGCCCGGATGGGAAAGGAGAACCTGGTGGCTTCGTTGTGGGTTTTGACACTCGTTAGCAGCCTGCCAAGGGCCAGGCTCGGGGTGAAATCCTCACTGAAGCCTGTGGGAGATTTTGTCGCTGAATTCAGTGAGCTGGAGCTACTCTGCGTTTAGGTTATAATTCCACCCGTAATAATTCACCTGAAGATCTCCAAGCTTCTGTATCACGAAGGGGAAAGGCAAAGCTCTGTTCGGCGTGAGCTGGGTACCTGCTGCGACAGTCAGAAGGGCGGAGAGGTCGGGGCTGGGAGCATGCTGTCAGATGGCTGGTCTCCTCTCCCTGCTTCAGCGACTGAGCTCTGTTCCCTCGGGTTAGCCAACGCTAATACAATTAAGGAGGATTTGTTCATTTTAATCATTTTAAGAGAACACTGAATGCTCTGTAGCTCAAAGAACTTTATTACTGTTAATAATGTCTCATTGCCCTTAGTTTGGGACAGTGCAGTGGTCTTCTATGAGTCCATAGGGCTCAGGCCTACTAAAGCAAAGTTCAAGAAATTACATTTTTGCTGCTTAAAATTGTCAGCAAAAATGTAGGTTTTGGCTTCCTGCTTCTAAACTGTGGTTTCAAGAAGGCTTTTATGAATAGTTTGCAATGTTTTTCAGGTGGTACAGTTATGTGGCTTAGTTGCAAGAATCTAGGTGGGTGGTTGGTTGGGTTTTTTTTTTGTAAGAGTAGCTAGTGTCTGAGGTTACTCTCATTTTTCTCAACATAATTATGCTCCTGCATCTTTGGCCCTTTGTGTGATAACCTGTGATGCTCTCTGCACATCTTCAGCTTTGATTTGCAAGAAGGGTTTTGTTATTTCTTTATAAAGTCGGTCTATAAAGACAATTTTTCTTTATAAAGTCGGTCTATAAAGGCAAAGTCAGTCTTTGTCTGACTTTGGCACAGTTGGCTTTTTCTTCACAGTGGGTTTGTAGTCTTGGAAAAGACCACCTGAAAATTCTTTTAGATTTCCAGTCAAGCCTGGTTGGTGTCACCTCTGGAAATGTCGGAGCCAAACACACCCAGGTGTTAACACGATAAGGTATCTCTGATAGCCTGAAGTCAGAGCCCACTGATTGGGCAATTAGCTGGCGGTAGGTGCTTTCTGGCTTGATTTGGGTTCTCCCTGTTCTTGATTGTGCAAGGAATACAGGACTTGGACCTTCTTAGAGGGAAGAATTTTAATTAAATGCTGCTTATACCTTCAGAGTCGGACCAGACCTTAAGGACCTGTCGCTCACTGAACTGATGGTTGGTGTGGCCTCACGCAGGCAGTTGTTCACACTGGTGGTGTTCTGGTTGGATATTTTTAGTATGTGTTAGTTCTAACTAATAAAAGGTACTATTGGAGGATAGTTGCTAAACCACCCAGAAGATAGTTCAGCAAAAGCTTGACATTTTTGCTTTTGTTCCTCATCGAGGACAAAATGTGAAGTTTATTTGTGGGCCCTGCTAACTCCAGTAACAGTTTGCCAGTAGGAAGCTCGTTGCCCTGGTGTGGTCAGGATAAAACATCAGCTTTATGCTCTGGTGCTTGACATCTTACTGGTGGCATACTTTGAATATTGGGTGATGTAAGATCTGCATTATAAACGTGCTTTGATAGTCTGCTCCTTCTCTTCCTTCACCCCTTGCCTGTTGTTCTCCTCTGGAAATCAGAACTAATTCACCAGGCTGTAAAATGTGTTGCACTTCAGAAAAATAACGTGCCACAGTTGGGTGCTGTGAACAAGAAGTATTTTTTTAGCAGCTCTTTGACAATTTAAACTATTTTTGGGTGCAATTGGCCAATGATTGCGCTGTGTAATGTGTTCTCCTGTTGTTTATAGCCATGCTGGGCTGCGTCTCCTGCAATTTTGGCCGTGCTGCAGGTGGGCAGAGGGGAGCACGGTGCCAGGACGTCCCTGTCTGGTGTTGTCCTGCAGTGCCCGGAGCAGGAGCGTTGGTTAAACATTACGCTGTGTGCTCGCGGGGCCGTCTGGCTTACCGGCACTTACCTGCGACGAGTCTTGCATCTAAATCAACACCCAGCCCCAGAGTAAAAAGTTTCGTTTTAGCACTAGAAGAGAAAATACACCTTTTATCTTTTAAAAGACTGTCTTCTCCCCTTTTCCCTTGTTTGAGATCATTCAAACTCTGTATAGAATATAAGAGCACTTCTTCCTGCTCGCAGCATTTTAGTAGTTTAAAGTCTTAACTGTGTGGGTTCCTAGCTGAACTTTTAAAATTAAAGTTTACAGTTCTTTTAACATATTGCTCAGCATTCTTGTATAATTAATAACACAAAACCAAGAAAAGAAGACAAGAAGGCATTTACAAGAATCAGGCAGATTGGCACAGCGCTCGGACTTGGATTGCATTGGTTGATCCGCAGCATCGCTGTGGCTGCTTTCCTGCACACAAGAGCAAAGTGAGTTGGTATTTTGACACCCTTATGGCCATTGGGCAGCCTTAGAGAAATCTGTCTGTCACTGATAATTGCCTTTTTCCTTTTAACTGTAGGATTTAAAATAACGCTGGTTTAGGGATATTAAAACGATGTGTAAGGCACGGAGGTTGTGAAGCATTTCATGGCTGTTTCTGTGCTGCTCATTAACATCCTATCTCCGTTTATAGCTGAAACGGGCTCTGGCCTTAACTCAGCAATGGAGAAGAGGCTTTAACCTCTTGTCTGGGTTTGTTTGTAGCTCTGGAGTCATGTCTCTTGAGGTGGAAGGATATATTGGGCGGGAGAGAGCTTAACTTGCACTGAATCTGGTGGGGCTGAGGAGTCAGATCCACAAAACCAGGTGATCTGGAAATTTGAACATTTTAACACCTTTTAGCCTTTGTGTTCTCAGCAGTGAGGACTCCTGTTATTCCAAGGAATGGGTCAGAATTCCTGTCCCAGCTGACATACTATTTTCTGCACCTTGTGCAAACCTTCTTGCTCCTGTCTGTCTACCTAACATCCAACAAATCTGATCACAGATGAGGTAAGATCATCACAAAGCTTTCTCTTAGCTGAGAAATGTACTTGGAGCAGGATTACCAGCAGGCTGTGTGTTTTCTTCTGTTGTAAGATCAGTTTATAAAAGAAATAGCCTCCATTTTTCTGCTAAATACCTCCACTTCAGGATCATCTTTAAGTTGTTTCCATTTTTTTTATCTATTGCCGGTAAAATGAGCTCTGCACCCATACACCTTGTGGACTCACAACTCTAGATCCACAAAGGATTTATGTCTGTCCTGCAGTGGCATTTTCTGTAATGTATGGTTCCTGAACTCACCTTTTACGTGGCCTGTTCTGCAGCCTGTCATTCTGACTTAATTCTCTGTTTACTGTATTCCCACTGGACAGGGGTGTTACTGCTGTATCATCTAAATGTTTTGGTTCAATTCCTGTTTAAAAACTCCGTGCCCTTGTATCACCAGTTCAGTGTGTTTGTGAACACAGTGATTACAGGAGTTATAGTCCAAGGACCTTGTACTGGAAAGTACTAATCCTGTTGCTTCTCTTCTAGCACTTCCTAATGTCGTAGCCGACAGTAGTTTAACCAGTAAGTTGAAGATGATTTGCAGTGCTTGGGTTATTTTGGTGCTTCTGGATGGTGAGTTTGAGCAGTCCCGTGGTAGCTTTAGTATCTTATATGATCAGAGGTGCCTCCAAGAGTTTTCGGACTTTTTGGAAGGCTTCTGTTTTCTTCTCAACCATCAACTTGGAGTACAGCTTTGTGTCTCAAACAAATTCACGTGCCGGATGCCTGGTACAGACTGTCAGTGTGTGGGGCCTGGTTTTGAGTTGTTGGGGGTTTTTTTTGGTAAAACACTTACTGCTCGCAGTGCCTGGATGTGTGGTATTGATTGTTGCACCTGAAGGTGGCTTGTTCTGCAAAGCCAGTGCCCTGAATGTGTTCTGTTACCCGTGTTGGAGAAGATGAAACCCAGAAATCTGCAAGCCACCTTGCTTCACTGCAGCTAGCCTGCCCAGCAGCGCAGTTGCCGTGGTTTTCCTCCCTAGGTTCTGGTGTCTGCCGTGAGACTCCTCATCTTCTGTTCCGCATCCTGAATCTGGTGGGATGAGGCAATGCTGAAAACTTTTTTTTTTTTTTAAATTTTATTTCTGCCTCTTAATAAAATGTAAAGCAAGCAAGGGGGATCAGTGACCTCAAAAGCAATTTTCAGTTCATTCAGATAATTTTCTAAATGAGCTGTTCTTCTTAGACTTCCAAGAAAAAAATATTACTCAGTTAAAACTATCAGAAGAATGGAAGGTGTGTTACTGCTTTTTGTGTAGTGCTCCGAAGTGGCACCCCACAGTGGTTATCCTGCTATCTAAATAAATCAAAAATAATCCCCCACAATGCTCACAGTACCATTTAGAGAAGAGCCTTGTTCCATAGCTCCTGCTCACATCATGTGCAGCAGTGCTTTGGATCTGTCCGTACCTTACAGACCTGCACAGGCAAAGAACTCTGGTGCCTGTTGCCTGATTTTTCTAGTTCTGAGACACAAAACATAGGCCGTCTCCTTCCAAAATAACCATCTCAAGTGTCAGAGGTGTCTTTCAGACTCAATACCCAAAGTATCTGTTCTCTAGAATTGTGTTCACACTAGAGTTGTTTGGATTGTACTGAGAATCCTAATAATAGGAAAAACATTTCAGTCTACTGCAGGAAAGGCAGTGACCTTGGCACCTACCTGGACCGTGTGCCCACATTACTGAAATGGGGGATGCTGATTTGCACGGCAGGACTCCTTTCTCTTTATAATATGTTCTGTAATTGTTATCAACACGTAGAAGAAATTCTGAGAGGTTTAGCTCGTCCAGATGGTTGCAGCTTTCCCAGCTCTGTCTACTGAGCGCTGCGCTGGTCCCGTGTGTGTGTTGTGCTTGCTGTTTCCTAATTTCCTGGTTGCTGCTCGTTAGGAAATGGCCAACCTTTGCCAAATGAGAAGTCCTCAGATGCACAAGAAACGTTCAGCTCTGAAAAAGAGAGGTTAAAGTGTATGGGTGCTGAAGTGGTATATAAGCTGTGGCATATAAATAAAAAAGGTAAAGAAAAATAGGAGTGACTCATTCTCCCATTGTAGCAGAGGTGTTGGTGCTGCTCCAGACTCTCCTTTTTTTATTCTCAAAAGTGGAAGAGTACCTGCTTGCTGCAGTTACCAGGCCAGTTGTGCTGCTGTACTTGCCTAGGGCCCTGCGGAGTCCTCCCACCGGGAGAGAGGCCTTTCTTGGGGTAGAATTCGGTAATTCATCCATTCCCTGTTGTTTTAAGTTTAGTAGAAATCTGTCAAGGTATAGAGGCAGTTTCTTTAAAACAGCACATGATTTATTGTTCCAGAAAGTAGCTAACAAAGATATTTTTTTTAAATAAAACAAGTGGATTTTTTTCAACTTTACCTTTCCTCAAGTATGGCTGGCAGACTTCCCATGCAAGAAATAGTTGCCATAATTCGAAGCCATGTGCATCTTCCCAGCCTGCCCACTTTTCTCTCCATTGATGTTGTAATTCCTGTTGACCTCAGAATCTGGGTGCCTTGGGCCATCATATCTCAGTTGTTGTTTTACTTTTCCCGTTTGTTCTATAACAAACCTCCTCTGCTGACTGAATTATGCATTCAAGTGAGTAACGCTGCACAATTACATGTGGTGTTCAGAGAAGAGAATAGATACGTGGCCGTTTTTCCATAGGAATCAGACCTTCCAATTAGCAGTTCGAGTTGTTCATTATATCAGACTTGGTGCTGCATGAAAAAAGTGCAAGCGCAGAACACGGTCAAGGTGACATGAGCACTGCCAGCTGGCCAGCACTGAAAGCAGGGATGTTTCCCATTTTCGCTGCATCTGTTCCATTCTTTTTTTTAAAAAAAAAAAAAAAACAAAACAAAAAAACCCAAACCAAACAAAACAAACTGATGCATTGTCAAACCTCTTAATATATTTTGTGGCTGTTGGTATCTGCACATGGAGTCTGCTAGCATTTGGAAGTCCTGATGATGCAGAAACGTAGAGGATTCTTTTGGTGATTTTAACCGTTCTCGGTACCCCTGGCCACTGAGGTATAATTAGCTTCAAGACCACTCACTTAAAACCTGCCCTGTGCTGGAAAGCCAGACATTGCCTTGTCTTTTCCCTCATTTTTTAGCAGATAGCTAAATAAATGGCTGTCCTTCTAGAGCTAAACCCTGATAAAATTCTGCACTAGTGTTTATTTGCACCTAACTAGAATATTGAAGAGTTTCTCAGCAGTTTCACCACCCACTCAAGGGTATCATGTTCCTCCTCTTTGAGCTCCTGGGGATAGAACCTGCCCTGTGTAACACAAGGTTGTACGTTGTCAGTACTAAGTAATGGGAAGTGTTAGTGTTAATTTGAAGCGTTTCTGTGGGGTGGGGTGTGGAGTTGCTCCAGAGTGTTGCGTGGTAAAATGGCAGAGCTGAATCCTGAAGGAAGCTCTCTTCCACCTGGGCGTGAAGACGTGAACGTTCATCCTGGAGAAAGAAATGAGAGCTCTTTATTGCTTCCCCGAGAGATGCGGGGAGATGCCTGAAAATACTACTGCAATAAATAATTTTGAGATGTGCTGCAAGGGTGTAGGTAGGTTTGCTTTCTCTGTTATTAGTAGGGTAAATGGAAATGGGCAATTTGTTGTGCAGATTCTCTTAACAAATAAGGGTGATGAGCCATGAGACCTTGACTTTTACAGCTATGAGTGCTTATGGAGTGCATCATCCTGGTCCCTGGCAGTTAATAGTTGCATCGCTCAGCTTAAAAGCTTTTTTATTTTTGGTTGAAATACCTGACATTCATCAAGTGACCTGAGGCATTCTCTGAGCCTTAGTCACTTAAAACACCAGGGCTCTTTGACTGCTGCGATGCATCTTCGTTGCACGGTTGCGTTTGTTAAAAAGCAGTGTTTCAGAGCCCTGACTGCGTGCTGCCTCCTCTTCCTCCCTGTTTTGCTGCGAAGTCGACAAGCAGTTGAGGAAAGCTAGCTAATGCCTGCAGCTCTGAAGAGCAGAAGAGCTGTGCCAGCACAGGACTGAAGGCAAGGCTCCGGGTGCAGCGTTGGAGGAGCATGCCCTGCGTCTCGCATTGCTTGAACGCCGGCTGCTCTGGGGGTTTACTGACAAATGTAGAAATGGATCTTCCTTAGAGAGAGAACGTTCAAGGGAAAGGACAAAGAGATGATGGTCTCTTCCCACCTCCGAGGTGTCGTGTCCTGGGGGTACGCAGGTGACTGCTGGGGCCTGTCGCACACTCATAGTGAGCAGGGATGGAAACATCTCACTGCCTGCCCTGCAGTTGCCCGGCGTTTGCAAAGTCTGACTTTGATTATAACATACGGGGGAATCAGTTGGGGGATATTAAAATGGATGAATGTGCTTGGGACAAAAATAACTGTATTAAACATGTTGCAGGATCTCTGGCTCAGGGAGTCAGTAACCATAAGGCAGGAGGAAGGAGTGTCTTGGAAACAATGTGTGCTGGGAGGATTTACAGCAATACACATCCTTCAGGACAAGAACCACCAGGCAGCAGAAAAGTTGGGATTGATCTTGTTAAGCCAAATATTCCATTTTAGATGTCTGAATCTGTAGGGTTATTGCTTGCCCGCTCCCCCTCGAGCGATGGGGGCCGGCTGTGTGTGCTCCTGCTTACTTTCTGGCTCTGCCATCTTGAGTACGCCGAGCACAGCGTGCATTTCCTCAATTTTCTGAAATGGGAACTGTCGGCATGGCAAAGTCAAACTCTATTGAACTAAACCTGCCTAGAGCTTATTACAGCCCTTGGATGTAAAGAGCGTTGCTTAAGCAACCGTGTAATATAAGATCAATTCCCCAGCCATCCCCCGGGGACTCCTTTTAGGTAGCTGTTACTCTCCTTGTAGTATTTATCATTTTAAAGATGATCACGCATTGTTTATCTTCACCATGGGGAAAACACTGAACAGTGACGAGTTTTATTTGTAGCTTGTAGTATAAATGAGATTGATAAGTTGTTTTTATTTTTTTCCACATTCTGAGCTTCACAGCCGCTCTCAGTGGACAAACATCTGAGGCCAAGATCATACAAAGGGGCTTCCATATATGGAGGAAAACTCATTTTTTCTCAATGTTTGATATTATTAAAGAAATAAGCAATAACGTGACGCGGAGTTCATACGAGGCTGATGGATTGGCAGTTCCCGCTCAGGACTCTGCAGCTCACAGCGTGAGGGAGCTTCACCCCATGCAGGGCTCCGGTGGGAAGGAGCCCCCCACTCTCGGTAGGACATTGGTCTGCAGCAAAACTTCCCTTGGAGCTTGTTGCTGTTTTGTGGGGGGTGGAAAGGGAGTGGAATTTTTGCGAATCATCTGTCACCTTTGCTGGTTTCTGATAAATGGATTTCCCCTTGTTCAAAAACACTTCTACCACATACAAAATGATGGCGCTGGAGTCAATTGTAGGGTATGTTCCATTATCCTCCGGTGCTTTGCAGTGTAGGGCGGACCTTCAGTTTGGGGAGATGGATCAAAAATATATTGGTTGGGGTTATTTTTCCTAGGGACATAAACTTACTCAACTTCTGTTTGAAAAAAAAAAAAATATATATATATATATAGATGGCGAAATAACACGGTGTCATGTCTGGAAGCTGGATTTAGAAGAACACTGAGATAGGATACAGATTTCCATTAATAGGCATTAATTGCCTCACTTGATTGGAGGGAAAAGCCTAGGCATTGTTTGGATCTTGGTGTCAAGGGGAAGAAAATGTGTGTCTGTGTGTAGGAGGAGAAGTGAAGTGATCATCGTCTGTGCTGAGCTTGGAGTCGAGAGGTGGTGATGTGAAAAATTTAGCAGCAGTTTAGGTGGTTTAGTGTGCATCTAAGTCACCTGTTCCTAGCTGGGAGATGACCAGTGGTTCGGGTTGTAATTTAGCCTTCATAGTGCAATGTATAAGCAAAAATTGGACCATGTGGGGTGTTTTTTTTGTTGCTGCACGAAGTACTTTGGGTGTATTAGTATGTGCTAATAGAACATGGGCTGTGCAACTGCAGAAAAATCCTGGGATTTCAGTGCCGTCATGCAAGGAGCAGATAAGAGCGATTCGGAAGGCTGGGAGGGGCTGGGGCAGGAGGTGTTTGACACTTGGGACTGTCTCCTGTGACTCAGCTGTTTTCCTTCTAAAATGCCCCCCACAACCACTGCCCTGCAGCTGCAGAGCCCTCCCAACCCCTGTGGTGTCTCCCGAGCCCTCAGCAATGCCTCCTTGCCTTCCCTAGCTTCTGGGTTCTTCTTTTTGCCAAAAGTTTTTGGAGCTGTTCATTCTCAAAGGAGCGATGAGCACAGGTTTTGGTTAGTTGTAATTGTCTGCGTTGGTATTTTTCTTCTCAAGTCACCAGCCACGTAACCTTTGCTTTCCGTGCGTGCTCCTGCAGCACTCGTGGGATGCCAGTGTCTCCCCGTTTCAAATACTCTGCTGTCTCATGCTTTACTCCTTATCTAGAATATGCAGAGCTCTTGCCCTGCATAATCGTTACACTACGTTGCGGTTTTTTTTTTCTATCTTGGTTGAAAGAGTGGGTATTGCCTGATCTCTGTAGTGAAATAATCCCCACCTACTTGCTACCATCAACACCCAAACATCTCTGACTTTCAGAGCTGGGTGATGGATTAAGGCTTGCCTGATTTCCACCCCGTTGGCAGAGAGGAGGGGAACTCCACTGCCCTCGTCGTGGCAATATTAAAATGTGCTGAAAACTTAAACGTTGCAGACCCGGAATGCGGTGTCAGGGCAGCTCGACCGCTCTGCCTGTCTGTGTGACAGATAATCGAGTTAGGGTGCAAGAGGAGGAAAGAATTTTTAGGGTTGTCTCACCAGTAAATTGATGCAAAAAAGGTTTTCATCAGAGAAGTTTATTTGGTCAGATGACAGCTTATCATGAATATGATTTTTTTGGATATTTGAGCACATGAAACTTAAATAATAAAATAACCATTCACAAACTTGAAATAATGGATGAAAACTCCCAAGTTTGGACAGCAGCTTTCCCTTTGAGATGCCCTCGTAGGCTTTGGTATTGTGCCCCAAAATCCTCTCCATATCCCCCAGCCCCCTCTGCAGCCACGGATCTGGGGATACCGTGAGGAAGAAGCATCAAGTGAACTTCAACTTCAGGGTTGTCTGGGCAGGGATAATCGGGACAGCTGACGCTGCACAATAAAAGACGTGATAGTAAAAATATGCTTAAAACCTGCTGTGGATGATTGGCTTAATCTAACGTGAATAGAATGCACTTTTATTTCCCACCGAGTTGCTGGATTCACACTCCTGGATAATTTGGACTAACTTTTCCAAAATCTGTGTGATTTTTATTTATTTTTTCTGCCGTAAAACTGTGCTTTAATGACCACAGTGTCATTAATGGGGCGTTTAACAGTGGCCTCGTGTGCCGTATCTCTTGGGCAGCAGACAGGCTATTTGGTTGGTGCAAGTGGCATTTTGTTTAAGCCCTGGAGGTCGTGTGTTTCCTCTGGCTCCGAGGGAGTTAACTAACTGTAATCTGTAAGAAGGCTGGCACGGATCACGCACTGTGCACAAACAAGGGTGTTTTGTCACGGCGAGTGTCACACAAAAGCCGTGGGTATTGCCACCAAGTCACAGAAGTCGCAGGGAATTAGCGTTTCTCAGAGGTGTGAAGAAAGCTGACTGTAGGGAAAACCCCATTCCTGAGCTTTTTGAAGAATTAATGCACGGTGATGTAAAACTTTTTAAAACTCAGTTGGTTTTTTTGGTTTTGTTTTGTTTTTTTTTTTTCAAAATCATACGCGGTTCATCGGTGTGGGACTGCAATCCTTCACTGTCCTGGGGTAATGAAACTGGGCTGAGCCACTTCCCAAGGATTCGGTCCATCGTATGCATGTGGACTGGATGATCCTGGAGGCTTTTCAGATTGATAAATGGTGGCAAGGATTTTGGAAACTTAGAGGAAATGGTGTTTTGTCCTTGGGCTGAAGATGATGCACATAAACAGGCACCTCCTTCTCTGTAGACTTTGCCAACTGATTTTAAATAACTGAAAGTGGATTTGTAATGAGAACTGACAGGTGCTGACAAATGCTTACCCAGAGTTAATATGGTTTATAAGAGTTTATGGTTAATAATGGTTTATATCCATCTTAGATTTTTGAAGATTTTCTGTGCAGAGCTTAAGTCTTTGGGTTTTGCTTTTCTCAAAACCAAAACTGTATGTTGAACTGCTGTCTGGCACTTGGCAGAGTTCTCTAATTTCTCTAAAGTAGTGAAGCTGTCAGGGCAACTTTTTTCATGAGGTTGTTATTTAAAAGAAAGAATAATAATTAAAAAAAAAAAACCAGCTCTGCAATATGGTACAAGGTAAGAGAATTTCTGCAGAGGGCCCCTCTCTGTGTTTCTTTTAACACTGTCTTATCTGATGATCATCTCAGCAACAGAGCATCAAAATCTCCTGTGTGTTTTTGGCATGGAATTGCTGTGCTTGTGTATAAGAAAGCGTTCAGCTGTGTGCTGATGTGGTGCGTGGAGCCATCGTCTGACCCTGTCGGTAACTCGGCTTTTCCATACCAATCTCTCCTCCGAAAATAAATTAGGCGACCGATGCTCTCTTCCTTTTTATAGATGCACAAAAATTATGGTATGCTTGTAATGATTTACCCCTGGAAACTTAGATTGTAGCCCTAAAGCAGTTGAAAATACCTGCTTATTAATCTAGCAGTAAGAACCTGGGGGAATATTTATATCCATCTGTGAAGCCACTTTTTAACTAGGACACCTAAGATTTCACTGGAGGAAACCATCTGCCTGGATCAGAGTTTATGGCAAATATTTTCCAGTTGTTTGAGCACACAGAATCTGCCTGGTAGTTTTATTTCCCTTCGAACGCATTCACAAAGACACTGCTCAAAGGCATCCATCCCATTCTTCATTTGCTCTGTTCTGCTTTAGGTATTTTGGGCATGTGTAGTGTAGAAGATTTAACGTGAGATCCTTCCAGCATCCTGAGCTGCTGAAGTCTGTTACGGCACCCTGCAAAGGGAATATAAACTAAGTTTGCGAGGGATTTGACACTGTATGACATAAAAGCTAGATGTGAGGATGGGTTTTTTTGCTATTTGAAATGGGCAGGTTAGGATTATGGCCGTTACAGCACAAAATGTAAGAGGTTTTCTGGACCGCATCAGCCACGTGGTACGGTCAGGCTGGGTGAGCGCTGGCCCTGGGAGCGAGTTTGGGTAAAAAAGGTGGAAGCGGGGAGGCAACGTGGTACTTTGTCAGGTGTAAAGAGGCAGCTGTGAAATTTCTATACTGGTAACTTAGTCGGTTAAATGCATTTAGTTGATGGAAGAATGAACTAACTATGAGTTAAGCGTTTTCCTTCCTTTGCACAAACAATAAAGTTATCTCTGTGTGTCCGTGTACATATGTGTAACCTGGGTTAAATTAAATGGTAATAAACCCCCTTGTTTCTAACTGATTTGTTTTCCTGTGTTCCAGAGCCTAGCCCAGCTAGAGAACCTGTGCAAGCAGCTGTATGAGACCACAGACACTGCGACACGGCTCCAGGCAGAGAAAGCCTTGGTCGAGTTCACCAACAGTCCAGACTGCCTGAGCAAGTGCCAGCTTCTTCTAGAAAGAGGGAGTGTATGTAAAACAATATAGCTGTCCAAAATAGATCTTGGTATTTGGGGCATTGATAAGGGAAATAGCCGCAGGGTCTGGTATGCAGTGTTTATATTCCATACCCAGTATGCTCTCATGTATCTCAATTTTGTGGGCAGCCTATGCCAAAAAAAGCATTGGCGCTGATGGCTAATTATGCTGCTGCAGTGGTTACTACAAACGGTTGTCATTTCTAATGTCTTGTGGGCCTCGCTGCATTCTTTGCAGGCTACCACGCAGACATGTCAAGCTTTAAGTTGAAAACATTATTATGGCAGTGGTGTTTCACAGACTGTGGGAACTCACTGCCTCCTCTGTAGGCTTTGGGGAGAAAATGCTGTGGGCACAGAGCTTCATAGGGGATAAAACCAGCCGTGTTGCTTCTGGAATGTTTCCTTGGAAAATTGCCCCTGTTAGAGTGTTGTCTTAATAATCCAGCAGTTTAAAACAGGGAAAATTAGATCATGTGCTTTAGAATTAGCGTTACAGAAAGGATGTGAAATACACCAGCAGAAAATCCTGCCTGACTTCTTTAGTTTTCTTCTTTTGAAGTGGCCGCTTGGTTTTTTTCTTTGTATCAGCACAAATAATGTTTAAAATGGCTGTGCCACATGATCTTGAAAGATAAGACTTTTGGCAGAATGTGCATCTAGCTTTCATATCTATCAGATTGGAGCCTTGGTCACAAAAATAGGAAACGTTAAACAGCCTGTTGTAAAGAATAAGTCCTCCAGGAGGAGGTGGTGAAGGGAGGGGGAGAAGAGTGATACTTAACAGGCTTAGCAAACTTACCCAATTATTTAACTTTTTGTTAAATTTGAAGTCAAGTGAATTAAAAACAAACTGATTTGAAGCTCTTCTGATGGGAACTAGTAATTGGTTTCCCTGAGGACAAATATGTCTTGGGTTTGTTTTTTTTTTTTTTAAGCAAAGTTCCTACAGCCCAGTTTCATTCTCTGCATGTGATCCACTGCCTCCCTGACCCTTGCCAGAGGGTTGTGGGGTTTTTTGTTCAGTCTGGGATCTGACTCACTTTATACCTGACTGGCCTTGAGAATCTTGGAATAAAGATGCTTCCTGCATCTTGGATACTAAGCTTTTTGCAGTACTATATATCACAGAAACCAGCATGCAAAATGCTTGTTATTTCCCTGGCTGGGATGTATGGAATTGGGTGCAGCCAGGGTTTTTAGGTGGTTGAAGGCCATCATTTGTGTCCCTGGATTAATTAGAGTTCAGTGGGCTGTGTGCTGTTCTGTAAGAAATAAATTTTAACCTCTATTTAGTGATCAAGTGGAAGTTGTAAGTGCTTCTTAACGTATAGTAACGTACTTCTGCAGTCTTCGGGCACGGCGTTGAAGGTAACTTCATGCAGTCTGACTACTTCTGCAATTTTACTCCTGCCTTCAGGGGCAGTCCCAATGTCTTCCACTCTTTAAAAGCTTTTCCTTTGTTTCTTAAACACTTTCTTCAAGTATTCGGTCGACTTTAATGTCTATAAAAGCATAGCATTTATTCTACATAGAATATTATACTTACCAGTTAATGCTTTGAACTCGAATTTCTCGAGAGCAATTAGCTAAAAATCCAGCACTGCTGCTTCATCTTCTAAAGTGTGCAGTAAACTTCTATTTGTGTCTGTCCTTTTTTTATTTTTCAGTCATCCTACTCCCAGTTATTGGCAGCTACATGCCTTACAAAACTCGTGTCACGCACAAACAACCCTTTACCATTGGAACAACGGATAGATATTCGTAAGTACAAGGCTTAATTTTTCTAACCAAACTAATGCAAATGTTTGTCGTATGGACTTTCATCTGTGGTGGGAGGTTTTCTGCAAGCTACTGTGCTTTACAGTTTGGGCATCCTATACCTTAGGATGCCCAAAAGACAAAGAAACATTTCTCTTAGATGACATCTTCACCTATATTGTCACCTAACAGAGTTCAAGGCTGAATAATTTTTTCCAGATGGAAAGGAATGACAACTCTGTGGTCTTGTGAATAAACCAATTGCATTTGATAAATTTCTTTTGGAGTATAAAATATGCGTGGTGCCTGCCTCTTCTGAGGATGTGCTTTCAAAACTGAAAATCCTTTATGGCTCTCTGAAATATCATTTAGAGTATTTCCTAAGGGAGCAGTCTGCCTGCTCTTTCCTGAAGAACGGCTGATACTTCCTTTCCTGCAAGGAAAGAGTCTGGATGCCATTGCCTGCTTTCTTTTTTACAAATGATGTGGTAGATGATCATCCCTGAGGAAAGGTCTTGAAATATTTTCAGCTTTTCTTGCTCTTTACATGTGCTTGCAGAGGGCTGGGCTTCATCTGATAACACAAACCAAGTTAGGCTTGGGGGGGGGGGGGGGGAACTCACCTCTCTAACCACTTCCCAGATCTGTTCCACAGCTTTAGTATGTTAAAGGCACGAGTAAAGGGTCAGCTTTGGTATCGAACCCACTATTGTGCTGCTTTTATTTTCTTAAACAGCTTACAAAAACATGCTTTTTCCTGTCAGTGTTACCATCTCAGTTCCATCTGCAGAGTTTGTTGTCTACAGATACAGCTCTTCTCTGTGTTTCAGGGAACTATGTGCTCAACTACCTTGCCACTAGGCCAAAGTTGGCAACGTTTGTCACACAAGCACTAATCCAGTTATATGCCAGGATCACAAAGTTGGGCTGGTTTGACTGTCAGAAGGATGAATATGTCTTCAGGAACGTGATCACAGATGTCACAAGGTTTTTACAGGTCAGAGTTTTTTGTAAGATGAGTACACACCTCGTGGGATTTGAAGGTCCAGGCGTTCTCAGTTATTGTTTTGCACCTTGGTATATCCTCTGTCCAGTCTTTCCTCTGTGCGTTTGATTTAATAGTGACTACTAAGGCTCAGCAGCTGACAACTGGCAGGACAGGTCGGTTTTTATAATTTAAAAGTTTGTGGGGCAGGGATTTATTTCTGAAAACTGGTAAGGCGTGTCTTCTAGTGTTCCAGTTTCACAATTCTTCTTTCAAGCTCTCAAGCTTAAATACACCATGCTGATCAGTGCAAAATGGTAAACACTTGGGTTTATTGTCTACAAGGGAACTATGCACTGTGCTTGACTGACTTTCATTCACTGTAAGGGTGTTCTATCATACAGAATTCAGGCCTGATAGTTAGCTGAGTTATCATAACAATGTAGCTTAAAACTAGCGTGCTGCACAAACGTTAACAATTTTCTTCAGAAGTCCTGACTGTTGTTTCATAAAGGTACATGCTGTCACCACAACATAGGGTTTCATTCCCAACCCAAAAGGTTGTATAGGTAGAAAGTTGCATTTTTATCAACAGCGGTCTCCAAACTGAAACTTCCTCCTAGAGAGATCAGTAAATCCCATAACACTATGAATACTGATTTATTTGCTCTGAAATTTGTCCCAAGATCAAAAGTCAGAGGAAGACAGTAGAAGAGATCAAAATGACCAGAAATTCTTCCCAGTGTGGAAAAGGAGATGTAATGTGTACAGGGCTTCAGTTCTGGAGTGATAGAGTGTGAGCATGCAGAAAAGAGGCTAACTACTATTATTTTAGGCATTTATGGATGTCTGCAGTGAAGTAGGATCTAGAAGGTGTTGAGTAATTTAAAGATCATGTTCCTTTCTGGGCTGTGTCCCACATAGCTCACAGGTGCTCTTAGCTGAAATGATCCGAGCTAGATTCCTCACTCTCCCAGCCCATGACATGGGGAACGTGTGTTTTGTAATCGAGGCCCTAATTAAATGGTGTGAATATCTACTGACTGTGTTCAGTTCGAGATGGTCTGTTCCCGTTTGCTCTAGTCACCTGTTCTGGCTGCTGAAGTGTACAGGAGGCTGCACTGGTTTAAGGACACGGTTCAACAAGGTTTTCCAGTGGCTTCTGTCTAGATATTATCATGTAAATCCCGAGACTGTCATCAAGAGGTGGCTCCAGTAAAAAGTAGCCGTGGTCCCAAGCCTAAATATGCTTGAATTTCTCTGTTGCAGATGAGTTCAGTCTTCGAAGCTGGAGATCAGGGCAGTTTGTGCAGAAGGTGCAGAGCAAGGTGGAGCTAGGAAAGGAAACATCATTTATTAGCTACAGAACAGAAACTGGGGCAGAGGAACAATACAGGTTGTTTCTCTTAAATCATTTGATAAATGGATTACCGTTTCTAGTGAAGAGGTATCTGTAACAGACTTATTTCACAATTGGCCCCTTGTTGGCAGTCTCGAGTGCAGCCAGAGGCTGAGCAGGCTGGGAAGAATGGACTCCCTTCACTGGGAGATAGGCTGTCCTTCTTGGCAGGAGGGTTGTGTGGAGAAACTTGGTCAGCTGCTACTCATGTTGTTCAAGGTCTGTAGTTTAAAAAGGGGGGGGAAAAAAATAAAGTTAATTTCCCAGAGTTTTCATCTGGCAACTTCAATACTCATCCTAACGTCGCAGAAATTTCCACGTGTTTTAAAACCACAGGCTCTGTTGAAATTAAGCAAACTGATTTAAAAAAGGTAAATCTAAATAAGTCTTTTCAGAGTTAGGGCATAACACCAAAATGCTGATTCAACTATTAAATAAAAGGTGCCTATTTTTATTAGCTCATGTTACTGAACTCTTCAGAGCCCTTTGCACTGTTAACAACATCGAGTACTTAAAAGCGCCTTTTAAATTCTCTGCTTGGGATTGCTTACGGGCTTTTTTCCAGTCACAGTACTGCAAAGATAAAGCATTTCTAGACAAACATGTCTAGAAATCTTCCAAGCAGAAGGGTCTTTGAGTGATGGTGAAGCTTAATGAAATCATCCTGGCACTGCTAACTGCTTTCCCTGTCCCCCTTTCCTCCCCCAGGATAGTGTAGAGCACTGCATCATAGGAGTGACAATCCTGTCCCAACTAACTAATGAAATTAATCAAGTAAGTGCTACAGCCTTCCTCAGTGAAGTAAGTGTCCAATTTTCTCATTCATATTGTTGTGTCCTGCTGTGTGTCTGTGCATCGTTTGGGGGTTTTTGTTTGGGTTTGTCGGGGTGTTGTGTGGTGGGTGTTCTTTTTTTGGTTTTTTTTTTTGTTTTTTTTAACGCAGCCACTTACTGTTGTGGTAAGATGCTGAAACCTCCTGTCCTGAGGAATTGTTTTGTTTCACTGGCATCTTCCATCTTCTCTCATATTTTGATGTAATCTTCTGAGATTAAAAAGGAAAAGAGCAATGCTAAGCAACTAGCCAAGCACACCTAGTGAGGACAAAGCCCAGCACGTGAGGATGTCCCCAGCACCTTCTGTTGTCAGTCCCTGCACGTTGTTTCAGTTTCCAACATCCTTGTGCCAAGAAGTGGACGGAGCATGCCCTCCTCTGTATTGACCAGGGAGATGAAACAAAGAGGGTTTACCAAATTAAGCAGATTTTTTTTAAAGCGTCCTTTTCATTCAGTACTAAATTCCATAGCGTTCCCAGCAGGTAGTTCTCAAATTCTGCCAGCTTATGGGGGCTGAGTGCTGGGTCCCCTCTGCAGCCCCGGCCCTGGGGTACTGGCAGGAGGAGGACTGGGCACGCCGAGTCCGTGGTGCTCTGGCACAGCACCCACTCGTGCCAGCCGCAGCAAGTCTTTCCCGAGTGGGTTGGTTAGCTGGTTTGCAAAGCTGCCTCTCAGTATTTATGTTGAAAGATGGAACAAGTGGCTTTACTTGCTGCTATCTAAGCTTACATCATTTTCCTGATCAGTCAGACTTTGCTGTAGCACCATCACAGCCCTAAGACAACGTGAGGGTTGCCATGTGTATAAATGTCTCTTAATTTTGCTAAGAGGACCAGGCTGATTTTAACATCTTACTAAGAAAACTAACCTTTCATTTTTGCTGGTATGTTGACTAATCCAGGCATTGGAACAGAGAGATCCTTGAGTGGGATTTGAAGGATGATTACAAATTTTTTTCAGAACTGGGAACGGAGGAGAAGGTTTTGTCCTGGCCAGGTCAAAGCACCAATTTCTTCTGCTGAACCTGATGAAGTTCAGCACCTCTGAACTTCCCAAGCCCTGCGCCATCATCTGAATGGCTTCTACATCCATTGCAGACCCTAAATTTGCTTTAATTCTTCAAGCCTGGCCTGATCAGTAAATCCTAACCCACAGATCTCCTCCGAACTCCCAAGCCGTGTCTTGTTGCTGTTACCATTTCCTTGCCCAGACTTTGTACAACCCTAACTCCATCTCCAGAGAGGGCTGCTCCCTCACCTCCTTGCATCAGGGATGAAAACAAGTCTGTTTGCCTCTATAAATTAGTACGTGTCTACCAGCACCCTTGTACAGGGCTGCAGCTTCTGAGAATGGTCAGCACAGGACCTGCCACCTATCCCAGTTCCAGAGTCCCTACAGGTTGATACTAAAATAAACAACAAAGTTAAAGACATTGATCAAAAAAATCTCTTCCTGATATCTTGGATATTAAATCTGCCACAGTTTACTACTCATTCTTAAATGTGTTTTGTGACAGCAATTGCACAGGCCTGGATTCAGTGACTCATCTTAAAAAGTCTAAAACCGCTATTACTTGCAAAATAATCAATCTGCCAACATGCCCGCTCATCAGAGTGGGGTCATGTATGTGTACACAGCCAGAAAAACCCACCTAAAAAACCTCTTATGGGCCTTCAGATTATTTTTTTTTTTTGTAACTATTTGAACTTCCAACTACATTGTATGTGAGCTGAATTTTCTAGAGTTCTGTTTACTAAAGCTTTTGTTCCAAAAGCTCACAGTACGAATAAAACAGAGTGCTAATAACTGGTTTGAAGTATCAGTTTTCCTCCTGTGAGTGCTGCACAGACTTGCCCGGAGGTACTGAGTATCCACCGTATTGTAGAAGTTCACTGATTTAAGCCACGTGACCTCCCGATGAAGAAAAGGGAAATACTCATTTGCCACAAGCCCAGAAATACATGAGATCTGTAATGCTCATTTTCTTAAAGACCCTGAAATCTAATACTGCGAGCTGAGGAGTGATAATCCAGTTGTCAGAGCACCTGGCAAGTTTAGATCCAATTCTGATCTGCTGCTAGCTACTGGGTGATGCAGGGCTTCTCTTTCTCACGTGTAATACAAGAGACAAAAGTGTTTGTGTCCTCCATGGGGTTGTTGTAAAGGGTAGAACGTTAAAGTGAGATCCGGAGTGGGACGGGCTGTACTGGTTCCTGCAGTACTGGGTGACGTGTGTGCATGTTTAAGGTTAACACAGGTATAGTGACAAAAGTGTAAAAGAAAATGGGGATCCATGTTGTGTGCCTCTACACTGGGCTGTGGGAAGGCTCCATCCCAGATGTGCTGTGATAACCGACTGCCCACCAGAGAACTCATCCTGGGCAAGTGGAGTTTCTCCAGCCTGTGATTAAATAAATGGCAAAGATGTGAAGTATCGCTTCACTTTTCCTCTCTTCCTAGAAAATAGTCTATGAAGTGACATGAGTTGTGCTGCTGATCACCTGTGCTGGCCCGTGCTAGAACACATTGGTTGAATCAGCTGGAGATTTTGTGATCCAGTATAAAGCAAAATGTGTCGATTTGCCTCATATGCCAGCTTTTTATTCCAGTACAGTGAGAGGTCCAGAACTGGAGTTTATAACAGATACAGGAAAGTCTGAACTGGCTGTCACTGGTTAACTCTCCTTCTAGTTTTCTTCTCATCTGTGCAGGTTCAGGAGGGGAATTATAATTGCTAGTAGTTGACCATGTGTCTGCCCAGCGGCCTCAGGTAGGATTTAACTCTTAGGAGTTTGGAGCGCTTTAGAAAGCAGTGCTCAAGTTCCTAAACTGACTTAAGTGCTGTTGAAAATACTGCTGTTGGTCCTGCTCCGGAAGAGATTTAAGTGAACTTGAGAGTAAACCCAGCTCTGCTTTCTGGCAGGGGTACAGTGAAACTGCATTGTAAGTACTGTAGGTGGGAAGTCCTGTTGTCAGCCAGCAATCTGAGTTTATCCGTGGAAAAACCACTGCTCTGCAGGGGCAGGGCAGCCCCCTGCTTTAGGCAGCTGGTGTGACATCACTCTGGGGTCCCGATGCTTAACAGGGTTCCTGCGGGCTCTGCTGGTCTTGTTCCCCCTCTGCCCGGCAGTTCTAAGCGCTGGTTTTCTCTCTGCTCAGGCGGATACTACTCATCCACTGACCAAGCACAGGAAAATAGCCTCTTCCTTCCGAGATTCATCCTTATTTGATATTTTCACGCTGTCATGCAATTTGCTGAAACAGGTAAGGAAGCTGTCGTTCATCATCTCTCTTGGGGGGTGTATGTAGGGGCAGCAGAGTTTGGGCTGAAATTTCCACTGGTGTAACTCCTGAAACAAACACTCATGTTCTGAAAGCTACATTCTGGACTCGTTTCTCAGAAAAGCTTTGAGGTAGGTTTGTATTGAGGGGAAAAAAAAACAAACAAAAAACCAAAAAAAAACACGACACAGATACAGAAATATAAGTCTTTTCAACAATTTTGGTTGAACATACATGCTTGGACCATGAGGCTTGGGTTAAACTGTCTTAAAGCATCAGGAAAGAGATGGGATGTTTGTTTTACTTTTTAAATATCTTTGATTTACAGTACTGGCAGAGAGGTTTCTTATAAAATGAGTCCTTGTTTCTTTTTTTTAACCTCAACTTAAAACCTACATGGCAAGAGGAAAAAACGCTCATGAAGCTAGGTTTAGTATATTGAGACTAAAGGCTGACCTTGATGTTTTAACACGTGATAAATATTAGACTGTCTTATGTTCCCTGGGTTTTTATTTTGTGCAAATTATCACACATGAGTTAACTTGCTTTAAAAATACTTATCCTGGGACAAAGCAGCAACTTTCGGCCAGTAGGGTTGGATTTTACCCTAAAAAAAGCAGTTTTTCTCTCAGCTGAAGTAGTATGTGTATTTTGTACACAGGTAGATTATCCGAAGAAAATTCTTGATTCTGCGTCAGGTTTCTTTTCTAAAAAGCTAATCTGGAGTTCTCATGGTGCCTTCAAGAACAGCCCTTTATGAGAAAGTCTACCCCAGTAACTGAGTGGCAGTAGCACAGTTTTGATTAGTTTAACATTTTTCCTTCCAGCTGAGTGAAGTGTCAAAAGTTGACAAATAGCGAAAAGGAAATTTTATTTTAAAGTATTTCAAAATGAGCAGCTCTGGTTCTGTCAGTAATAAAGGTGGGTACGTGGGTGTAATTTGATCTTTTTTTCTCCTCCCGGTTTCTAAAGGAAGCAGAGCTCGCACAATTATGCGAGTCATCCTTTCCCATGCACCCATCCTCCTGAAGCATAACGGCTCTGGTAACTTCTGAATTCGTTGGCTCATTTCAGGTGCATTTGATGGTCAATTAGAGCTCTCAGAAATAAAAGAATCCCTCTAGTTTGATGAAAAAAAGTGCCTGGGGAGGTGCAGGCGGGACAGCGTCCTTCTAACTGCCCAGACTTGTTGGAGACAATTCAATGAGTGCTGGTACTCAGCCAGGAGGCATAAACCAGCCCTTGTTACCTGGAGCTATTGCCCACTGCGTGACCGTGGGGACTTAGAGACTAGAAAGACACAGCTTGTCTCAGGAGGAAGCCTCTGGTTTTCCACCCTGATTCTTAATCATCTTGCTTTTGTTTCTTGGGATGCTGTGGTTCAAGACAGGTTGGAATGTTTTCTGTTGTCTCACGCAACATCCATGTTTTCCTGTAATTAAACACCTGCTACCCAAGTGACATCTTTTTTTTTTTTGCCTAATAGTAGCTTCTGTACATAAAGCAGAAGTTTCTAAGGTGATCTTGTCACGTGGGGAGGATTGAGCCACGAGAAACCACCGTCTGTAAACCAGGGTGCATCTAGGCAAGCCCCAGAAGAGTAAATCTTTGTGATGCCATGGAGAGAGGGAGGAAGGAGATCCCAGCGACCACTGGCACTGGTCTCGGCAGCGTCAGCACGGTGCACTGTGTTATTTGCAGAAGCCTTAAGCTGGAAGAAGTTCGTTTTAACTACAGAACAATAATAGAAAGGCTAGACTAGCTGACCTGTCCTTGGAGTACTGACCCAAGTGCTACGTTTAAACTGCAGTGAGGTGACCTAGCATTTCGTGTCCGGCAAGTTCTTTGTGTTACTTGAGAGCATCTGTGTTTTCCCTGCCCACAGCAGAGCTGTGAAACCCGAGCGGGGTTTATCCAGATCCTCTGCACAACAAAAGTGAAGGCACTCATTTCCATACGGGGGGTTAGGTGGAGCAACAGGATTCCCTGCTGCTAAGTGCTTGTCAGGCAGAAAATGTATTCTTGTGTTTAACCTTAATAAGAACTTCCTTATCTCCTGTATCTCACGGTATAATTGCAAGCTGGCAAGCCTGGCTGTTTTTTCTCCTGTGTGCTACAAGCCGAGTGAAAAAGAAAGCACTGTCTGTTTATCCATCTCGTGGAAAGACCACGCATGTAAATACACATGCTGTCTGGAAAAGGATGGGATAGCTTGTGGCATATGATCCTTAGGATTGCCACATCCTGTTTAAAGTCAAATTGCTGCCTCAAACTCAGCTGTCACCTTGATTTTTTGTTGTTGTTGTTGTTGTTGTTGGTTTTGTTTTTCTTTTTACTTTTTTTTAATCCAATTTTTTTTATAGGCTTCTGGGAAGAACCTGAATCTAAATGATGAAAGCCAGCATGGTCTGCTCATGCAGCTTCTTAAGCTCACGCATAATTGCCTGAACTTTGATTTCATTGGCACATCAACAGACGAGTCCTCAGATGATCTTTGCACTGTGCAGATCCCAACCAGTTGGAGATCAGGTAATCTTGCTGGAGGAAGAGGGCTAATCTGCAGCCTACCAGCTGAAAGCATGTGTGACCTGCTGAAGCCCTCTCTACACTTAACAAATAACTTTTGCATACAATGCCACATGTAAAATCCCAGCCTTTCCTTAGTGTGATTACAAATGCAGTTCAGTTCGAGTTGGCTATCTGGAGCTAAACCACTCCTTTAACCTTACAGTTACACCTGCCAAGTCAGGAAACAGTGAAGTGTTGAGTGGGGTTTTTTTTTATTATTTGTAAATAACAAATAACTCAGCACCTGTTCTCGGCATCCTTTATGTTCTCACCAGTCATTTTGCAGGCAGTTTCACAGGTTGTGTTCTTAAAATATTTTCCTGTAATTTTGTCTTAGTGCCAAGTACCGGTGGGTTTGTTTTATTTCTAGGAAAGGTAATTATGTAAAAACGTCAAATCCTTTGGAAAATTTCTTACAGTGTGGTACTTCGTGTGACAAGTGCACATGCCATCGTTACGATAAGCATTAACCCTATGGAAAGCAGTAAATGGGGGTGTTCTCAGTAAAATACTCTGTTCTGTTTCAGCATTCTTGGATTCTTCGACCCTTCAGTTGTTTTTTGATCTTTATCATTCCATCCCTCCTTCGTTTTCTCCTCTGGTAAGTTCAGTGTTTATTTTCCTTACAGACTCCACTACCAGAAAGTGTTTGTAGGATTCGTCTGGGAGACTTGGGGGGGTTTGGAGGATTTATCTGGGTTAAAATGCTGGGGGCTGCCCTCAGCCAGGTGCCTTTACTTGGCCAGCACAGCCTTCTGCTGTGGTGACAAAGGGGAGGCTGGGCCGGTGCTGCTGCTGCTGCAGGTTTTGATGCATCTGCAGGTTTTGGGTTTGACCTAAGAGCAGCTTGTTTGCTGGAAGCCCAGCCTACTTCTTTGTCCTTGCGTAGCCTAGAGTCTGCCTGCTCGCTCTCAGTGAGCCCTTTTTGAGGGATGTAGCTTCTTTTATTTCCACCGTACTGCTAAGTTGGTCCTAAAACCGTACTGCGAGTAGGTAGCGAGTCTGGGAGCATAACTGAAAAATGTAATTTCTCCTTCCACACTTTTAAAACCGGGCTGTGTCTCAGTTGGATGAAATGGCCAAGAGCACAACTTAAAGTAAAAATTGGGTTATTTCTTCTGGAAAAAAAATGGCCTGCCAGGCATTTATTTATCAGATAAATATTTTTCATAATTAACGCTACAATGAAACATGCCCTTTGGCTAGGGAGGGAGGGAAGGGTCCTTCAGAAGTTTTTTCTTCCGCTGAGACTCTCAGCATTGTTCGTTATGTTGAAGGGCTACTTGCTAATTTAGAGCCTCAGATATTCATGAGAGACTTCTAACAGTGGGAGACTCTTATTTTTTCTTTTTCTTTTTCTTTTTTTTTTTTTTTTTTTTTTGGTTACTGCATAGAAATCTGAAGCAATTACGCCTTTTAATTGTCCTGCCTCATTGATCAGTAAATGAGAGCCAGCAAGAGTGAGGGGCTCACCAGTTGAACCAGTAGCTGGTCAGAGGGAAGGGGGCTTTGCCCCTGGATAAGGGCTGCCAAGTGCTGTTGTAACTGGCTGCCACTGCCCTTCAAAACCCTGTTCACCACCTGTTACTCATTAATGCAGCTGCACCCTTGGAATTTACTCTCCATTTAAATTTCAGAGGTTTGGGTTAAGAACAATTTAGGTATTTTTTTTTTTTTTACTTGCCAGTCTTCTATCTTCTGTGATACATCTCCAAGTCTATGTTAAGTTTACCAGCTTTCCCTGCCAGTCCTAGTGTATTTTCAGTCTTTTGAGGTCTGTGTTCTCTGTCTGAAGAAATCCCAGCATTTTTAGGAGCACAGCTTGGAACGCACCTTTGACTGTCAGGATGGAGACGTTCCTTTGGGTGATGCGTTTTTTTATCTCTGGTGTAATTTGTTGCTACGCTCTTACACAGAAGTGCAAAGATGAGGGAGCTGTTGTGTAGCGTGCAAAGGAGCATTGTACTTAAGTTTGATTTGTTGCATCATGAAAAGGAACCGTGCTGTTCATTTTATTGTTCTAATCCCTCTCTTTATTCTCTTTGTCCCCTCTAGGTTTTATCCTGCTTAGTGCAGATAGCCTCTGTACGCAGATCCCTCTTCAACAATGCGGAAAGAGCAAAGTTTTTATCTCATCTCGTTGATGGAGTTAAACGAATACTGGAAAACCCACAGGTGAGTGTTTCGGATGTGCTCGGTGGAATTGGGTCTCTGCTTCTTCCGCATCAAGTTTCTTCAGCAAAAATCCGTTCTAATGTACATGCCCCACTTGTGGCACTGGGGAGGGGGGTGCAACGTCTTTTCCTACTGTTCCACTGTAAATCTGCACCTTTTCTAGCAGACTCTCAATTTTTCTCCTCTTTTTCTCCTCAGAGTTTGTCAGACCCAAATAACTACCATGAGTTCTGCCGATTGCTGGCCCGATTGAAAAGCAATTACCAGCTGGGAGAGCTGGTGAAGGTGGAGAACTACCCCGAGGTCATCCGACTCATTGCCAACTTCACCGTGACCAGCCTGCAGGTACAAAATGGTTTTACTTACCCTCGATGGGCCTTTATGCCCCTCGTCTTCTCTTGAAACAAACACTCTTGTCTCTTCTTTGCCCCTTAATTCGCTAAATGTTAATTTTTACCAAGGTACCCTGCAGACTCTGTGACAGAACCCTGCGGTGTAGCATCGATGATTCCATGAATTCCTACTGAATGGAACAGGAGCGGTGTGTGGGGGCAGGCAGGGTTGCTATGCCTTCAGAGTCTTTCTGTGGCCTAGCAGGGGGAAAAAAAGCCCAACCTTGTTAAATAAGGCTTATTTTTAGAATTGTGTATCACTTAACTATTAAAATGCAGTTGCAGGGGTTGCTAGTAATATGAATATATCATGCCATATTCCCACTGAGTTTTCCACTGATATACAGCTTGTAACTACACCCCTGCACAGAACATGGTTTAAAAAAAAACAACTTGTGTAGCTTACATAATGCCTTTGTTTGTTAAACTTTAATATTTACCGGGAAAACAGCTTGAAACTCTCCATTCTGTTTGGGGAGCTGTCTGCAGCACGCTGCAGTATGAGCTTGGCAGTAGTTTGGGACTAAAGGCTTTGGCTCAGCTACACAGCCTAGGAACCGGGGCTTATTGTTCAGTCTTTACTGAATGCTGATAATACCCACTGAATTCAGGTGTGAACTGAAATTCATTGTGAGAATTGACAACCAGATCACTAAAGCTTTTAGATGTTGCTATATCTAGTGCTTCGTGAGTCAAAATAATCTGGATAAAATAATCTCAAGGCCGTAACTCACTGGTTTCTTCTCCTTTTCTTTCTCTTGGTTCCTGGTAGCACTGGGAGTTTGCTCCCAACAGCGTTCACTATCTCCTGAGCTTGTGGCAGCGGCTGGCTGCGTCCGTGCCCTACGTTAAAGCCACAGAGCCTCACATGCTCGAAACGTACACACCAGAAGTCACAAAAGCTTACATCACGTCCAGGCTGGAGTCTGTGCACATCATATTGAGGTAAGAAAAGCAGAGAGGTGGCAGCACTTGACCCTCTCGGCACGGCAGAAGGCTCTGGTGTGTCTCTCTTCTGAGTTTTCTTTTTAAAACGGCCACGACCGCAGGAAGTTTTGTGAGTCGCCAAAGGATTTCTAAGGCAGGCTTACCTAAATCACTTACTCTGTCTCTTATAAAAAAGACACTTACTTTTTTTTTTTTTTTTTTAAACTGGGGATTTTTTAGACCTTCCTCAATTTCAAGTGGCTGAGATTGATCTGAGTGATCTCTGACATGGGTAGAATTCATCTTACCCAGCATCATACATCTGCAGTGTACGGCTTATGCTCTGAATTGCCCTTGGAGCAGAGAGGAATAAGTATGCAAAGTGTGATTCACTTAATGTGTAGATCACTCCTGTAAGATGGCATGTTATACCTAGAAGTGTTGGGTTTTTTTTCCCTTCCTTTGAGTGTAGGGGCAGCCCTCAGGACTCTGCAGTGCCTGAATTTGTGTGGGGTGAATTCCACCTTGTGTTTGTATTTGATGAAAATAAATGTTTGAGTATAGAAAAATATAATGCCTCTCAAGGAATTCTGATTGATTTGTCCCTTTTTTAGGTATCTAGCAATGCAAGGGAGGAACAGCACTTTTTAGCTGGTACTGGAGTTTGCAATAAACTTATTGTTGAGGTTAGTGTATTTAGAGGAAAAAACAACTGAAACTTTGGGAAAGATGGAAAGCGTTGTTATACAAAGACAACCAGACAGAGATCTTGGCACCACAGGTTCTGTTCAAAGACCTGAATAAATGTTAAAAATGTTAAGAAGAGCTTACTCATCGCAGGTCCTGATGGCCTTTCCACCTGCACCACCACTGTTTTTCTGATTTACGGCCGCAGGAATGGTCAGATGATTCTGTTGGTCTCTGTAGCTCTCCGTCGTGACAAAAAGTAGGGGCAGAGACTTTAGTTGTTGGAATCACTGTACGCCTGGGAAGGCATCCCCTACCCGATATAAACAAGCTTAGGTTATGGCTTAGGCTGTCTCTACATTTTAAGTGCTTTTCTAATCTATTTTTGTGCTGCTTAGGGATGGTTTGGAGGATCCGCTGGATGACACTGGCCTTGTGCAACAGCAGTTAGATCAGCTCTCCACCATCGGCCGGTGTGAGTACGAGAAGACCTGTGCTCTGCTTGTGCAGCTCTTCGACCAGTCAGCCCAGTCGTACCAGGAGCTGCTGCAGAGTGCCACCGCCAGCCCCATGGATGTTGCGGTACAAGAAGGTGAGTGTGTTCACAGGACTGTGGCCTGTGAGCTTGCAGTAGGTTGCCCATTCTCAAAAGCAGCCTTTCTGAAGCTCACGTTCCTGATGAAATCCATAAATGAGGAGGCAGATCTCACAAACCTTCCCTTGGGGAGGTGCCTGTGTGGTGTAGAATATTTTTGGCTGTGGACAGACACTCCCCAACACAAATAGCAGTGCTGGCTGAAGATATTACTGCCCCACAACCAACTCCATTCCTTTTTTGGGGGGGAAATGTAGTTTATCTCCTTGCCCAGTCTTTCAGAGACAGATTCTGAGGATGTTCCTCCATCCCCAGGCATGAGCACTGCTTTCCCCATCCCTCTCTTGTCCAAGGCAGAATACAGGGTGCTCATTTGAACCTCCTCTCTGGCTTTGTGGCAGAAACCTCCAGCTGGTTGTTGGTAATGAGTAACTGGGAGTGGGGTTTTCAGCTGGTGCCACAGTCTGCAGGAGGGTGTCTGTCCGCAGCGTCGGGTGGGTTCAGCGTGGAGGTTTTGCGCTTGCATAGCTGGTTGTTTTAGGAATTGTTTCATAAACATAAAGAAGTGGTTCTTTTGGAGGTCCAGGTATAGCTGTTATGCCCACTCTCTAATAATGTAGCTGGCTTCCCCTTTTGTGGAGGAGCTGGGCGCATCAGCACAGGTATGGAAACTGTTCCTTTCTTCTGAAACAGTATTGTCTGATCTAACACAGTATTTTTTTTGTGTGGGAGGGCAGAACTCTGTATGATGTTGATTTTTCCACCAACCATATGTACTTCGAAAGAATAAACAATGCCTGCTGGCATCTGCACGTGTTTAAATACACAGAATATAGTTGTACAAGGAAGTGGCTTTCTGTGGTGGAATATCTTTAAATAACGAAAATTTTCCAGGCAGACCTGGCATTCTTGTTTCTTTTCTAGTAAAAGTCATACCTGTTCACCACCAAGTGAAAAATTGGGTAATTTTGATATAGATAGGCACTGAAGCAGAGAGGTACTCCTTGTGAATCCTGTCTTTGCCAAAAGAAAACGCAGATCTCCTCAGCTTCCTCCGGGTGGGGTGTGACGTGCTTGGTTCTGATGTCCTCTGTTGGTTTCAGGGCGCCTGACGTGGCTCGTCTATATTATCGGGGCAGTGATTGGTGGTAGGGTCTCGTTCGCCAGCACGGATGAGCAGGATGCGATGGATGGCGAGTTGGTTTGTCGGTAGGGATGCTGACTTGACTGTTTTCTAGCTGCACTGCTGTTGAAGTCACCAAAAGAATTGTGATCGTGAAGCTGCCACCATGTTCTTCCCCTCTTTTTCACTGAAATTGTGGAATTGGCCGTCCTGAAAAAAGAGATTGGTGGCACGAGCTAGAGCCCGGCAGCAAACTTCTGCTGCAACTTGGTTAAATTGGGAAATCTGAGGTTATAAGAAAGAGAGTGAGAGGGGAAGAGCATGTGAGAGGGGAGTTTATACCGGGCTTAACTGCATGCATTGGAGTAGAACTAAATGCATGATGGTTCTCTGCTGGGGTGGGGGATTAAGTCTTTTTCCTAATTAATAATCCAAAGTGTGTTTTGTCCATAAATACACTGTGAATATTGTAGATCTCTTACAGCTGTTAAAACTTTATAATGTCTAACACGTGCTGGATTTTTGGGACTGTAAATCCTCTCCAGTGCAAAGCTTTATTTGATGGGTGTGAGAACACGTAGCTTACAGCTCCTGACCCACCCTGAGTCTCACCGAAGGCTTTGTGGTCCAGAGCCTAATTGCTCTGCTTGGAAGCCGGGGTAGTAAGAGATCCAAACTGTGCATGGGTGGGAGCTGGCGGGGCAGTGAGCCGGGAAATAACATCGAGCACTGGCTTCCCGCACAGCTGCTGTGCTGCTGAAGGGGAGACGGTGAGACCCCGTCTGTATTTCAGCTGCCTTTAGTGCCAGCATATCCGAGAGATGTTCACACAAGTCCACTTACGTTTTATCTTCTTTCCCACTCTGTGCTTTGTGGCACTTGCCAAAAAGAATATCATTGCTGCTTGAGCCCGTGCCCAGGTCACAGCATTGTTTCTGCGGGGCTCGCAACAAAAACCAAACTGAAGGGGGGGGGTCGTTTAGAGTCTGGCTCTCCCGAGGGGAGCAGGTAGTGCTTTCTCAGGTGGGTTTGAGAACATGATGGACCAGTTGCTGGGTAAGTGTGCTAAAGCACCCAGAACTCGCTTCTGCAGCAAATTAAAACCCCAGGCCTTGCATCCCTGTCTAACGAGGATAGAGAAGCCTCATAATGACCCTGCACAGAAGAGGAATGTGCCCTAGTCAGTGTTTTGTTATCACTTTTGTCAGTTCTTGACCCAAAATGACAATGCCCACAGAAAGTAAAAAATACTGTGGCACGCAGCCTGGAAACACCACCGTGTGCCAGAAATCCCCCCTTCCTCCCCGTGCCCATCAGCAAGGCCTGTTTTCCCCACCTCTCTGCAGAGTGCTGCAGCTGATGAACCTGACGGACTCCCGTCTGGCGCAGGCTGGCAACGAGAAGCTGGAGCTTGCCATGCTGAGCTTCTTTGAGCAGTTTCGGAAGATCTATATTGGAGATCAGGTGCAGAAGTCTTCCAAGGTAATCAGTCCCCTTGGCTGCGTCTCTTTGGTGATACGAAGTCCAGTAATAACTTCCTTTTTTTTAATGAAAGCAAGTGGCATTACTTGTTTTCTCCTCTTTGTAGCTGAAAATGAGACCTGTTTGCTGTGTTTTCTAGATACATGTCCAGTGTTAACACTGCAAACCCTGAGCTGTTTTTGAAATACTGTGTTCTGTATGCGTCGGGAAGGAGCCAGTGACTATGACAGTAAGCCTAGAACTTGAGACCTGGGTGCAGTTTGCTTATCTGCCAGGTTTCTGCTCTGAAATGAGTCCCTTAAGGGACTATAAATTTCAAATGAGTGCCTTAAGCTCATATACTTGTGAAAGCGTGCGAGTCGCACCGCCTGCACGCCCGTAAGGAGCCTGAGCCTGGCATTCTTGCTTCCTTGGCTCTAAAGTGAAGATAAGTATCTGTTCTCTTCCATCACAAGGCAATTGTAGATGTACTGGACTTTGAATGCCTTGGCGCATCTTTAGAGATGCAAAATATCTTTTTTTAATTAAATACGTAAAGAATGAGAACATCTTTACTCCAGAGTTAGGTCCTTCCTTCTCCAGTAGTCTGGGACCATCCTTCTCCAGTAGTCTGGGACCATCCTTCTCCAGTAGTCTGGGACCATCCTTCTCCAGTAGTCTGGGACCATCCTTCTCCAGTAGTCTGGGACCATCCTTCTCCATCTCACAGGCTTCAGAGCAGCGATGTGTCAAGGAGCTTAGAGTTCCAGACGCACTAAGATACTGCGTGTAGCTGCAGTGTTAACGTCCCCTTTCCCTAGAAAAAGCAAGTGTTTTGGCTTCTGTGTACAGTATCTGAACCCACTATGACTAGTGATAGAAAAGAGTTATCAGTGATGAGGGCAAGTATTGGTCTGGATCAGATCAGCAGCATCTCAGCCCCTTGTTTGGTTGATCTGGGAAAGCCCAGAGCATACGCCCCCTCCCAGGCATGTGGGCCACAAAGGGAGAACAAGTGAAAACCAGACATTCTCTGCCCATTACTTGTTTTCTTGACAGCTTTTAAATTGGTGTTATTTTTTCCCCTCCAGCTCTACCGCCGTCTCTCAGAGGTCCTGGGCTTGAATGATGAGACCATGGTCCTGAGTGTCTTCATAGGAAAAATGTAAGTGTTTCTGCTTGCAGGCATCAGGGATTCCAGGGTTTATTTGAACGTATAACCAGGAAAACTGGAATATGAGGGAGTGTTGTTCAGTCTGAAACTAGTATCATCTGGCTACTCAAGAGAATTACGGGCTTTTATCAGGGTTTAGGTCACACACAATATCCAGGATTGATTTATCCACCGTGGAGACACAAAAATAAGCTGTACACCAAGATAACGGATTCTCTTCCCAGTGCCTGCTTAGTAGAACCAAAGTCAGAGAGGGGACAGCCTCAAGCACTCGTGCCCTATCACTTGACTCTTGGCAATCACCAGCCACGAAAGCTCTGTGGGGAGGGGACTGCTCCTTCAAAGGTTTTCTTTGCAAATTCTGCTGTTCAGTACCAGAGTAGCGCAAGTCCTTTTCTTAAAACTCTTCCGCTCTGGTAGGCACCCGATTCGGCCTTTTCCTTGGCAGCTCTCCTCTGGACCCAACCTGTCGACTGCCCTTTTTTGTCATGTTTTTGGCAGCATTTTGAACCAATTCAGTAGCTCCTCGACGCTGACGCCCAGTGCCGTGCGCCTGGTGCCGTGCAGCCGTTAGCTCCCCCTTGGCTTCTTTAGGTGCCCGGGGCCTTGCCTGCCCTCACGCGCCCTGGCTGCGCGTCATCCCCAAGGGGTCAAATGGCTCTCCTGGAAGAAGCAAGGGCTACTAGAATTCTGCAGCTGACAGTGGATGGTGCAGGTGCAGAATTGCATACGTCTGCATGTAGTCACTGCCGCAGAATTCTCTTACCCTTGCTGCAGAAACCAGCCCTGGAGTGCCACAGAATTCCAAGGGCCTGGGTATGGGCCAGTGTAGCTTGGGACCCAAGTAGTGAAGATTATCTGAAGGATAATTTTCTAGTCAACCAAATGTAAGTACAGTAATTTTATACCAATATTTTGTGGCTTGTGATGTCTGTGGTTTCGGTGGAGGGTGGAGCTGATGATGTTGGGTCACTTTTGAACTGGAAGAATCCGCCGCACAGCAAAGGGGAAGCTGAGCAAACCCCTCTGATCCGTCCTTGTTGTCCTCTTCCCTAGCATCACCAACTTGAAGTACTGGGGCCGATGCGAGCCTATCACCTCCAAGACGCTGCAGCTGCTCAATGACCTCTCCATTGGATATCCTTTTCAGAAGAGCTGTTGGGTGCACAGAACACTTAAACCTCAGCATGGGGGAAGAGTGACCCAGATGCTCGGCTGGAACAGGAGCACTCTGCATCTACCAGCTTCCTGAACTGCTTCATCTTCTGGGTAGTGAGAAGAGCAGAGTGCAAGTGCTTGGTCAACGTCTTACCTAGCTGTTGAATTGCGGTAGATGGCTATAATATTGCAGGGTTTTTTTATTATTTTCAATCATAATTACTCGTTAACTTACCGTCACCGTTTCGGATTGTAATTGCTTGGTAACTTACCGTCACAATTCACAGTCACGTTCTGTCTTACAGTCGTCTTCTTGTTCTTCCTGACAGTGTAAATGAAAATGGTCTCTACAGGTCTCAACTGTAGAGATTTAAGCAACTTGGTTGCTCTTGAAACACATGGAAGAGAGGTTAGAACATATTGAATAATACAGACGTAAGAGTCCCCTTTCAGTTTTGCCCTGGAAAGTGCTTTGCAAGCATTGCAAGAAGTTTTCTGCTGACTCTGCTGCTTCCTTAACACCCCCTTTACATACAGCAGCGTTAGAAAGCTGGTGAAACTGAGCGCCGTACAGTTCATGCTGAACAATCACACGGTAAGTCCTTTCACCTTCTGCTTCTTGTCTCACAGCAAAACTCCTCCGTCTGCCTTTGTGCGGCTGAGATGATCCCCTAGTTTTAACATCTGGACACGTTTGTGAAGTTTACTTGTTCCCCAGATGCTTCTGACACACTAGATGAGCCTCTAGAAACTGAAATCCGTGTTCCGTCTCTCTCTGTTCGAAGCCCGCCCTTTGATTTTTGAGGGGCTGTAATTATCCCCGAAGGGTTAATGTGGGGGTCTCTTTTCTCCCCACTGAAAGACAGCCACCTCCCTCTGGTGGCTGAGAAATGTGGAGAGGGCTGATGGTGCTGCACGTGCAGGCAGACAGCAGTGAGCACCGTTTATGCGATTTAATGGAAAGTGTAACAGCATTTCGGTGTCCCTGGCTTTCACTCTAAGAAGTGCTGATTTGGAAGAAGTGCCATCGCTTGCAGCGGTCAGGGTGGCAGCCTTGTTCCTTGGTCACTACCCTGTGTGGATCTGGGACGCTGCCTTGAAATCAGAAATGGTCGAATGAGCGATTAGAAGTCAGCAGCAAAGTGTCACATTTCTGACTCACCTCTGGAGCGTGTGGTCACTCGATGCTCCGGTGCTGTAGCCACAGGTCTGCGCCGGCTGGTTGAATGAGGTGCTATACTCCTTGAGCTGGAGGCTGTTTTGCAGCAGTTCCATGGCCTGTGTTTTGCCCAGAAGCTGCATTGTCTGGGGTTACAGTTCCCTGGAGAATGTGAGCAAAATAACTCAGGATCTATCTGCTCTTCAGCAGCCTTAACGCCTGAAGGGTCCCCACGAGTTCAGGGGTTGCAGATTGCTTCTTTGCTCTGGAGTCAAAGCAAGACTTCCTTGTTCATCTGGTCCTGGGGAATTCCAAGATGAAAGATGATAGTGCTGGTGTCTTTGCCAGCAGATGGGACGTGCTCGGGGGCCGTGGGCACGGTGCCTGTTGCCCTCTGGTGGCACGCTCGCCGAGATGGCTGGCAGATGTGAAGTGGTTAGCAAGATAACCCTGCTCCTCCCTGCTGCTCCTCCTTGCACAGGCTGAGAATTAGACGGGGGAATTGGGGGATCCTCGGTCCGGGAGCCCGTTCAAGGTGGTGGTTCCCCTCTAACCCATCTCTCCTCTTCCCTTTGCAGAGTGAGCACTTTTCCTTCCTGGGCATTAACAATCAGTCCAACCTGACTGACATGAGATGTCGGACTACGTTCTACACTGCACTCGGGCGTCTTCTCATGGTGGATTTAGGTACTCGGGTCTTTTCCTGGGAACCAGAGCAAAATGGTGACTTTGTGGTGTGGGTGCTGGGCTCTTTAGTAGGCTGGGCCTTGCTCTACGCAGGGAGCTGTAAGCTGCTGCAGGAAAAGCTGCTGGAATGGGAGAAGTCAAATGGGATAAGAAAAAGGAGGGGAAAGAAGCTCAAGAGTGGCTTTGTTGCCGTGTTGCTGGGTACAGGTACAGGTAGTCCAGAGATGCACATGGCCAGGACTGGGGCTCCAATTTGTAATAGTCAAAATGTCTTCCTGAGGTGACAGGGTTTGCTCTTAGTCTTTTCTCTAAGTTAGATACTGGCAGGGGTAGATCACCTGTCGGGAAAGCTGTGGTCTCTCTGCCTCTAGCTCCGTGGCGGAGCGATGTCTGAGGCAGAACTGAAGGGCGCAGGGATGTGCAGTCTTACTTCCTCCTGATTTCTGTTTGTTCTTTTTTTCTTTCAGGGGAAGATGAGGATCAGTATGAGCAATTCATGCTTCCCCTCACAGCTGCCTTTGAGACCGTGGCACAGATGTTCAGCACAAATACTTTCAATGAACAAGAGGCAAAAGTAAGTTGGGCAGGACCTTCCCCCCTATCCATGCTCTCGCTATGCTTTCCCATAGGGGCTTTGACCTTTTTGGTTCAGACAGGCAGGAGAGAATGAGTAACTCCTGCAGAGTAAGAACTGTTCTGCCCTCTGAACGAGACCAGGAGATGCTGGAGCAATGGGTGATTCCCTTTCAGTGTCTGTGGTGGTGGGCCCTGTACCCCCTGGGGTCTGAGGGTGGTTCGTAACAGCAGCAGTGAGCCTCATCTGCCAGCTTTCCTTCTGCTGGGGATGAAGTACCCCAGTGCTGTCGCTGTGCTGGTTCAAATTCAGGAGGGTTTCTGGCACTGAAGAGGAAGAACTGTCAAACCTGGGACTGGCATCCAGCACTGAACGGCTGGATTGCTGTTGGGGTGGGAGGAAGGGAAGGGGCTGGTGGAGCCAGGCAGGGAGAGATCTGTACGTGTGGTGTGTTTTAACGTACCTTTTCTTTTGAAATACAGAGAACCTTGGTTGGTTTGGTGAGAGACTTGAGGGGAATAGCCTTTGCCTTCAATGCCAAGACCAGCTTCATGATGCTGTTTGAGTGGATGTATCCTTCTGTTGCCCTAAAACTTGAGTCATCCTGTCTGTCAGAGGGGAGAGCTCTGGCTGAATCCAAATGCCCTATTTTCCCTGCTAAATCCTGACTGGGGGTTTCTCTTCACTTTAACAGAACTCGATGTCCTGTCTGTAAACCCTAAAATAGATTTAACTCGGTCTGGTTGCAACCAAGTCAACCTAGAAATCTGCTCAGAGCTGAACTGTTGGGGTTTTTCCGATTGGACTTAAAGCAATTTGACCTGTAAAGAACAAAGGCCTTTAATGGGCTGCTGATGTCTCAGCAGCAACAAAAGCTCTCCTCTTGCTCACTAGAGCCAAGAGCAGTTGGTATCTTTGTCCTCTTGGTGAGAGCATAGCTGCTCAAAGAGCACCATATCTGGGCTCCAGATTGCTCTTTGGCTGGTGAAGGTCAGCTGTCTGCAGTGACAGATCTGTGTATCTGTCTTCTCTTTCATTTAAAACCTTTTTGTTTCTGTTTGTCCTAGTATAAGAAGTGTGTATGCAACCCCAACAGACTCAAGATTGATTTTTTTTTTTTTTTTTTTTTTTTCTGTGGTAAAGCAGACCCCAGCAAGCAGCTCTTTAACCTTATTAAGCAAGCTGTTTGGGTACAAGACACAAAATACACTTTTTGGTAGAATCTGTGACCTTTTTTCTTCATGAGAAGCCACAGAGTTCCTTAGCTCTCCCCTTGCAGCTACCCATCCTACATGCCAATCCTACAGCGGGCAATTGAGCTCTGGTACCACGACCCAGCCTGCACTACACCTGTCCTCAAACTGATGGCTGAGTTGGTACATAACAGGTATGAACCTCCAGCCTCAGAGAGCTGGCGGGGGGTTGTGTCTGGCTGCTGCTGCAGCCTTGTGTGGGTGTCAGTGCCCAGTTGTGTTTTCTCTACTTCAGTCTCTTTCTGCTATAAAGGCTGCCAAGGGGGGTGGGAAGGGGGAGAACTGGCATTGTTTCAGTAGGGAAGAAAATCCACCAGTTCAGATATCAGTCAAGTCATGACTCAGACCAAGAGACACGATCAATAAACAGTGAATTTGTTCAGCGTCTGCTTCCAAGGACAGCACGACAAGATGGAGGCAGGCAACTCACGTTAATTTTTAAAAACCTGTGTTTAAAATGAGCGTTGTTCTATCTGGCAGCCAGATGACCACTTCTGCTTTAGAGCATCAGCTCTTTTTGCCGACAGAGAGGTACCTCTGACGCGATTCAGATAATTCAGAAGCTGTCTGAGCTGGCCGTGGAGGGTTGCCAAGACGCTGCTCTGGCCTGCAGCCAGCTGAACACAACCCTGTAGGAAGGGACCGTTGTTACAGCCGAGTGGAAGGGACACGAGGTTCAGACACAGTCATTTGAGAGTTGACTCCTTGTGCTGTCAGACTGTTTGCCACATCCAAGTGGCATCTTTGCAGCAGGACAATCCTTACTGGAATCCGGCCACTCATTTATTTCGGAGGTGATCTGGACAACTCGCTGCACTTCAATTGTAAGATCTATTCACTGTAGGGGAAAAAGTGCCAAGCTCTGACTTCTTGGTCGCGTTGTCAATAGGAGCCAGTCAACTGCCCTACAATGCTGCTTCCAAGATGTTCGCTGTGTTTGTGTACAGTAGCCTAGTGACTATTGCCAAGATGGGATTTCCAGCCTCGATCTTGTAATATTCCTCATGTCTGTGAAATACAGGCCCTTTCTTCTGCGACAGCAGAGCTCCTCTGTCCCTAAGCGGCTGTGTCCTGCCTGGTGTTGGTAACGAACAGAAGTGTTTTCTACCAGCCCAGGGTGTTTTGTTGAACTCTGGGGAGCAGCCCTGGGAGGAGGGTGCCCCAGGCTGCAGCAGGGCGTGGAGGTGGTGGAGTGTTAGCTTTGGTTTTACTCCACTGTTTGAGCTCCATTTTATTCCCTGTGTTCCCGTTAGATCCCAACGGCTGCAGTTCGATGTGTCCTCACCGAACGGCATCCTGCTCTTCCGAGAAACGAGTAAAATGATAACTACGTATGGTGAGTGTCGAGCAGGTGGGATCCGGGCAGCCTCGGCCTGCCCCCAGCTCCTCCACTCGCTCCAGGAGCGAGGGCTGGGCCACTTGCCAGCTCCGAGAGCAAGCCCAGGCTGGGAAGTAGTGCCAGATCGCTTGCTGAATGCACACTTAGATACGGGGAGATGCTTCTGCTTGAAGTGCTGGGGGGAGGCAGGCAAGCAGAAGGGGAAGGGTGTTCACCAGGCAAATGAGGGAGAAAATGAGGGCAACGAGCAGGAGCCCAGCTGAGCCCCTTGTGAGTGTGCAAGGTGCCACAGGTGAACCTGTGAAGCCAGCAGAGAGCAATCCCATCCTTACACTGTCCTGTTTCTGCAGCAAAATTACGTGCAGTTGGTCCCTAGTAGAGCCACACTTTTAACTTGTAACGTGTTCCGTAACCTTCAGCTGGGGAGTAAATCTTTGGTGCTTGTGGTTGACTTCTCAGTCGCTCCTTATGGCTCTACTTTTGTTTTTTCCTGCACCCTGGGGGGAGAAGGGGTTTGGATGTGGTTGCTGAAATACTGAGTCCGCTTCTGTGCTCCCGCAGGAAATCGTATCCTGACGCTTGGGGAGGTCCCAAAGGATCAAGTCTATGCCTTGAAGCTCAAGGGGATTTCCATCTGCTTCTCTATGCTGAAGGCTGCGCTGAGCGGGAGCTACGTCAACTTTGGGGTCTTCCGTCTGTACGGGGATGATGCACTGGACAATGCCTTGCAAACTTTTATCAAGCTTCTGCTTTCCATCCCTCACAGTGACCTCCTGGTAAGCCGACCCCCGTGGTGAGCATGTAGACACGTGGCTAGGGAAGACAGGGGTGGAAGATTACACAGGAAGGGAATACTTTAATCACGGAGGCCAGTGAACTTGTGCTGCTTCCTGGAACTGCAGCTATGGCACAGGAAATTACAGCTCCTGGAATGTGCAGCAGCAGGTCCTGAGCCAGGGCTGTAACCCCAGCACCCAGGGCCTCGCTGTCAGCCCTCCTGCGGGGTCCGCTCCCAGTCTCAGCAGAGCAATTACCAAAATAATTCCTCCT
This sequence comes from Athene noctua, assembly GCF_965140245.1. Taxonomy (NCBI): domain Eukaryota; kingdom Metazoa; phylum Chordata; class Aves; order Strigiformes; family Strigidae; genus Athene; species Athene noctua. The sequence continues at coordinate 4,942,378 of NC_134064.1, read as the reverse complement.
CTATCTGACAAACACTTCCTGCGAGTGAAGGATTGTTCTTCCCTGTCTTGCCTGCGGGCAGAGATCTCGATGCATCAGCAATTCCAGTGCAACCTGCTTGCTGAAGACATCCACCTACAGAGCCCTGCTCCTATCCAGACCTCGTGTACAGAAACCCATTTTGTGGCAGAGCTTTGAGACGTATCAGCACAGTCCTGCTTGGCAAAATGTCGAGGAGAGAGGGCAGCATGTATTCCTCACAAGTCTTTATCTGTCGTTACTGTAGCAGGATCTAAAAGAAGTAGTTGCCATCTCTATGACTGCGTTCAGCACGTTCTTAATTTATTTAACGCACCCGTGGCCAAACCTTTGCTCTCGAGACGTGCAGCTCTTGAGATGGGGCCACTCTGCAGGACTCCCAGCAGTTCTCCCCTGTGCCCAGGTTGCTGCTGGGGGGTCCGTGGCTCTGACTGCGGTGTCAGTTTTTCTGATTGTGTCGATTTTTCTGTGATCTGACACTCTGCATGGACACCCGGGGAGCCAGTCCCACCTCTGCATCTCCAGCACTGGCACTGGGCAGCTAACGTTCCCCGCCTGGAAAAGAGCAAAGCAGTGGGGAAAGGTGTTTTGCTAGAACAGTGTTGGGAACTTACTGGACCATTGTTGCTAGAGCCTCTTGGGAAGGTTTTTGGTGGGGGAGAAGGGTGGAAAATATGTTGGCCCATAAATTATGCTGGCAGAGAGGTTGGTTTGTTCTCTGTCCAGGAGATTCAGTAAGCAGTTTTCAGGTGATTAATGAATGGGTTGGGTCTAGCAGAAAGCCTTAACTGATAGTTGCAGACCAGCCACGAGGCCTTAAAAGTCTTTCTCTCTTCCTTTCTCTGCAGGATTATCCCAAGCTCAGCCAGTCATACTATTCCTTGCTGGAAGTTCTCACCCAGGACCACATGAACTTTATAGCCAGTCTGGAGCCTCATGTAATCATGTATATTCTCTCTTCCATTTCAGAAGGCCTCACTGCACTAGGTAACTCCTCCTGCTCTCTGTTGTGCTCTCTGGGCTTTGGTTTGGAAGCGGGGGGAGATTTGGGTTGCTTTGACTGTGTGGTGGGTAAGTTAAGACATACCTGGTGAATGGGTGGAGGAGTTTTAATGTGGATGGTTAAGGCTGGAAGATTAGAGATAGCGAATCTGTCGGTGCTGACCCGTTTAGGGTTAGGGGGTTCTTGCTTGCAAAGTCCCTCCAAGGCCCCAGATAAATGTTGGTGTTTCCCTGGGAGCCTGTGGGGGCGCAAGGCCAGTGCTGGCAGTGCCCCAGGAGCTCCCCCTCTCCTGTTCCTGCAGACACCATGGTTTGCACAGGCTGCTGCTCCTGTTTGGACCACATCGTGACGTATCTCTTCAAGCAGCTCTCGCGCAGCACCAAGAAGAGGACCACACCTCTGACCCAGGAGAGCGACCGCTTCCTGCACATCATGCAGCAGCACCCAGAGATGATTCAGCAGGTAAAGACCAAGGGCCTTGTTGTGGCCTGGCAAGATAAACTCCCCGATAAGCTCTGAATTTCCTTAGCATGATGTAATACGGGGGCTGCATGCTCCCTGCTCTATTGCCCCAGGCTTTTTCTGGAGCAAAAAGGATATTTTTTTTTTTTTTTTTTTTTTGCTAGTATTGCAGCTCTCCTACGCATTCATCAGATGGTAGGTCTGATTCAAAGCCGTGCTTCAGGGCAACGGTTCTCTCTGTGCAAGAAACACCATTTTTGCATTTCCAGTATGAACGGAAGTAGCCAAAAATGAGTGTTTGTCATCGTCGTCTTTTTTTTTTTTTTTTTTTTTTTTTAAAGAAATAGTTACAGGCAGTGCTGGCAATTCATAGAAACGAAGCCAACAGAGAGCGTGCGCTCTTCTGCTTTATAAAAACCCCAGGGTTTGTTTAAGCCCCTGGAACAATTTGGGAATCCACATGCACTCACAGCAGAGCCAGCACCATGGGGTCCCCACGCTTGTCAGGGCCTGGTCTGTGCCGAGACACTCGTGGTGGCACCATGTTGAAGGTGGGTTTGTGGCCCGACCGAGCACGTGTTGCCTTGGCATGGCTCGTGCCTGCCTTCAGAAGGGGCTCTGCGGGCTGAATTCGATAATGGAGTTATTTACATGCTGGCAGCACATCTGCCATCTGTCTCCTGCCCCCATCCACATCTCTGACAGACACGGAGCTTCCTGGGATTTGTCCTCCCTCTGGCTCAGGAGCGTGTGCGGTGGCAGAGGATCAAGAGTGAGCCGAGACATTTTCCTTGCTTAGGTCTGGCTTAACTCACCATATACCGTGTAGTTCAAGCACCTCAGTGTCAAACTTAACGACAGATGATCCTGCTCACGGAGGTTTTGGTGCTGCAGAGGGCCCTGACGGGAGCTGCCTCTCAGTGTCTTAAAGCAAAACTCTGGGCCGTGGCGCCGCGCTCGGAGCGTCCCTGACGCTGTTCCCCAACCTCGCTCGCTGGTACTTGTCAAAGTGTCAGCACGACTCCCACGTCAAAGCGGGGAGTATTGTTCCGCCCTTGCTGGTAGATGAAATGTGAAGAAAAGCAGGCTTTTTTGAGGAGTAGAAGCTGTGGGTTTTTTTCCTGAGGATAGAAAGAGAAACTGCATTTTCCAAACCAGCTAGGTTAGATACTGGCTTTAGCCTAAGGAGGCTGTGGAAGGGGAACACAGACACCCCAAGTGTGGGCTTGAGGAAGTTCCCCAGGGCACCAGAGCCTGTGCTCTCCACATTTAAGCACTTGCTGTTACCTTGTTTAAATGAAGATGAGACAATCTTTTTCCCCTGGCTCCCTTGGGACAGGATGGAGTGTGTCAGGAATAAATATCCTGACAGCTTCCAGCACCTCGTCCACGTGCCTTCAGTGAAGTTCTCCACCAGTTTGTGGGTCCTCCCTTTGCCCCACGGTGCTCAGAGCTCTGCAGCGTTGAGGCTCTGACACTGGAAGCATCGAAGGTGAATTGTTGCTCCTGAGCCTGCACGTGGTGAGGGGAGAGCTGGGATGTCAGGGCTGGTTTGAATCCCAGAATCATTCCGGTTGGAAAAGCCCCTCGGGATCAGCGAGTCCAACCCTCAGCCCGACTCTACAAAGTTCTCCCCTACCCCACATCCCCCACAGCTCATCCCAACGGCCCTGAAACCCCCCCAGGGATGGGGACTCCCCCCCCCTCCCTGGGCAGCCCGTTCCACTCTCTGACCACTCTTGCTGGGAAACATTTTCCCTCTCTCAGATGCTGTCGACAGTGCTGAATATCATCATCTTTGAGGACTGCAGGAACCAGTGGTCGATGTCTCGGCCTCTGCTTGGCTTGATACTGCTCAATGAAAAGGTAAATATCCCACCGTCCCCTCACAGCTGGCGGGGCTTGGACAATGCTGGAGCTGTTGGGGTGAAGGGAGCAGAACAGGTTGGGACTTGGAGACAGGGAGGGGTGTCCAGCCCTGGCCTTAAGGAATCCTGTTCACCTTCACTCGTAAGGGCGCTGGAATTCACCTGAAAAGCTGTAACGTGTTGGCTCTGGGGAAGAGGCATCATGCAGGTGTGCTCTGTCCCAAAGCCACGGTGGCCGTTCACCTGACAATGAACCCGTCCTTCTCTTTGTCTTCCCCAGTATTTCTCCGACTTGAGGAACAGTATAGTGAACAGCCAGCCTCCGGAGAAACAACAGGCCATGCACCTCTGCTTTGAGAACCTCATGGAAGGCATCGAACGCAACCTCCTGACCAAGAACAGGGACAGGTCAGCGCGGGGCTGAGCCCTCCCCGGGCGCGCCGAGCCCGTGAAACGCGGGAGGGACCAGCAGCCTCCTGCCCCGTGACACGTGCTCTGCCTTTTGCCCTAGGTTCACGCAAAACCTGTCGGCCTTCAGGCGAGAGGTGAACGACTCCATGAAGAACTCCACCTACGGCGTGAACAGCAACGACATGATGAGCTGACGTCTCCCAACTCCACCTGTACAGAGCAGCATCTCTTTGGCCTGGCCCAGAGGGGTTACCGTTTCCGATGGAAAGAAAAGAGGGCGTTTCTAATCCCTGCTCTTCCCCAGGGCTGGATTGCGGCGCTCTCGCTTTGGGCCGTACTCCACGTCCCGAGGGAGGAGGGAACAGGAGGGGTTGTTGAGCTCACCGGGGCAGGGTGCTTCTGTTTCCATGGGAGGGGGTGGAAGGGCATAAGCCAGGTGCAAGAATCCAGCGTCTCCCTACCCGAATGTCTGCGTGGAACGCCAGCGCTCTGCTGCAGCCTGCCTTGTATAAACATGTACATTTTTTCATAACATTTTGAACAAGGTTTATATTGACTCGAGTTTAAAAAAAAAAAAAACAAAAAAAAAAAAAACGGAAAAAAAAAAAAAGTGTGATTGAAATTTTTACAGAGTCCTGGTGCACCGGTGCTGGCGTGAGGGTTGTGTATGCGAGTGAGGAAAGCGTGTCCTGCAGGCCTGAAGCTTTACTGGGCGAGGGGTGGGTGTGTGAAAGTGCAGAGATATATTTAGTGACAAGTGTAGAGAGAAGCAAAAACAACAAGAAAAAAAAAAAAAGACAAAAAAATCCAACAAAACAAAAAAATCCAACAAAAAAAAAAAAGGCATTGTAAAATTCCAAATGTATATTTTTTCTTATTAAGCCCCTTGAAATCACAATTTCCTGTTACCGTCTTGCCCTTGTTATTAGGAACTCTAAGCCATGCCGCGTGATCTCTCATTCGTGCTTGCTCGTGGGTGTCTCTCCTCTCCCCGGTGTAGCAGTAGGCGCTGTCCCCTCGTCAACCCGCTTCTCGCAGGGCCCTCGCCTCCCTCTCCCACCGTGCCCCGCCACGCTCTCCCCACTCTGCCTTCTCTTTGGGGTTTTTTTGGTTGGTTTTTAGGGTGTTGGGTTTTTTTTTTCCTTCCCCATTCCCCCATCTCAGCCAGGGGAGGGGGCTGCTCTCGGGGCCAGCTCTCAGGGCTGCAGCCAACCTGCCCCCTCGCAGGGTTCTTAATAACAAGGTTTGCCTAGCATGAAGTATTTCACACCCCCTTTAAAATGATTCCAGGATTTTTAATTTTTTTTTTTTTTTTTTCTCTAAGTCACCATAATAAATGTTTTGGATAGAAAATCGACTTACAGAGGAAAGCTGATGGGGGAGGGAACCTGTTTGCCTTGTACTTTTTCCACTATTGTTGCTGCTAGTCGTGTGCATCCTCTTGCTCAGCTCTACCCACAGACACTCAGTCCTTAGGGCTGCAATTTCTCTTCCCAAACACCTACTCTTTAATTTTAATTTTTTTTTCCTTTCCCCCCCTCTTTTTTTTTTTTTGTTTTTTTTTTGTTTGTTTTTTTGTTTTCTTTCCTCTGGCGATTGTGTGTTGGGTCCTTTTTCGCGTGAGCAGATTGCTGGTTGACTTGTAAGGGTGTTTGCTGCATACAGTGTAAGCATTGTGACTGCAAATAAAACTTCAATGGTTTCTACTGAGCCGTGTCTGCCTGCGCATCCCCTGCCTGCTGGGGTGGGGTGGGGTGGGGGGGGGGAGTTTTCCACATGAAACGGGTTCAAAAAAATTGATTTGATTCGTGGGGGTAGATCTCACTCAGCCATGGGTGCAAGAAAAAAAAAAAATCCAAGTGGGTTCAGCAACAGTTTAGTTTGTTCTAGGGAACAGCCCTTTCAACACCTGCAGTACAAGGAATTATATATATATATAAAAAAAATAATTTTTTTAAAACATTTATTTACAATAAATGGAATCTGAGCTTGGAGGAGCAGGAAACAGCCTCCCCCTACCCAGGCAGTGCCTTTGCCCCCTCCTCATCCTCACTCCACCAGCTCCCTGGCGCTGCTGTAGACGACGCTGTTCCACCCTTCCCTGTTCCGAGCGATTTCGATGGCGAAAAACTGGATTCTGGTGGCTAAAAGAAGGGAGAGGAGAATCTTTCAAAGCGTGGATCAGCGGGTTCAGCTTTCCCAGAGCTTCGTGCACCCCTTTTCTGCCCAGCCCAGCCGTGGCACGCCGGCCCTCACCCACCAAAAATGGTGTTCTCCTCGGTGTAGGCCTTGCGGCAGTCCAGGCGCAGGAGGGTCCCGTAGTTAAAATCCTCCACCACCCCCTCGAACCGCAGGCAGAACGGGCGCCACTTCTGCGGAGAGAGAAGCGTCAGAGTCCCTGGAAAGTGGGGAAAAAATTCACCTCTGTGTGTGCGTCCCCCCCTTTCCTCCCCACCTACCTCCTTGGCCGGCTCCGATTTGAGCTCTTCGGGGTCGAGCACGTCGATTTTAAGATCCCTGAAGGTTTTCCTGAACTCGCCGTAGATCTGCTCGTCGACTTTAGTGAGGTTCAAAAATTTGGGGTCCACGGAAGAGATGAGCTACACCAGAAAGACTAAAGAATTAATCGGGAACCCCCTCCCACCAGCCCCCCCGTCACCGCTCTGACCCCCCCGAACTTACGTTGAAGTAGACCTGGGCGTGCTGATGGGCCTTCATGGCCCAGGCCAGCTCCACGCGGGGCTGCGGGGGCAAGAGCAGGCTCAGGGGGGGCCCCCTCCTCCTTTTGGGGGTGTAGTGGGGGGTAACAGGGTGGGGGGGGGAAGTGCGGATGGCCCGGAGGTGATGGAGTGGGGGTCTATGGCCAGATGGACACCCCCCCCCAGCACTGCCACGGTGGGGGTTCACGGGTGATGCTACGGACCTGCAAACCCCAAAGCAGCCAGTGGTGGGGGACCCCCCCCACCCGGGCTGGGACCCCCCCTCCCCTCCAAGGACTGGAAACTGCCCCCCTACTCCCCAGGACAGGTACCCCACCTGGGCTGGGTCCCCCCCTCATTCTCTCCCAGGCTGAGACACCCCCCAGGACACGGACACCCCCCCTCCCCTCCCCTCCCCTCCCCTCCCAGGACTTGGACATTCCCCCCCCCCAGCACTGGAACCCTCCTGGGCTGGGACCCCCCCGGGACAGGGACCCTATTCCCCAACCAGGACTGGGACCCCCCCGCAGGACAGAGACCACCGCCGGGACAGGGACCCCCCCCCCTCTCCCAGGACTGGGATCATCCCTCCCTAGGACTGGGACCCCCCCCCAGGACAGGCACCACCCTCCCCCGGAACAGGGACCCCCCCCTCGGGACAGGGACCCTCATCCAAGGCTGGGGACCCCCCCTTCGGGACAGGGACCGCCCCCCAGGGCAGGGACCCCCCCCTTCGGGACAGGGTCTCCCCCCTCCCGCACTCACATCGTTGCCGAAGGCCTCGGCCGGCAGCGACAGAGCGTGAGCGGCCGCGGCGGCCTCGCCGGGTCCCTGCGCGGGGAGAAGCTGCTGAGGGACCGGCCGGGCCGCCCCCCCCGGGCCCCGCCGCCGCCCCCCCGGCCCCCCCCGGCCCCACCAGCCCCGCCGCCATCGCCAGCGCCGCCGGAAGCGCCGCCGCGGCCCCGCCCACACGCGCCTGCGCCCACGGGGGGGGGGACGGGACCGGCGGGACCGGGGGGCACCGGGACACCGAGGGGTGGCACTGGGCAGGGCACGGGACCCGGGGGGGGGGGCAGGACACGGTGGTCCACGGCAGGAGCGTCAGGGCACGGTGGCCCCTGGCACCCCAAGGTGGCACACGGCAGGGCATGGTGGCCCGTGACACTACAAGGTGGCACATGGCAAGGCACAGTGGCCTGTGACACGCCAAGTGGCACATGGCAGAGCATGGTGGCCCGTAACACTACAAGGTGGCACATGGCAAGGCATAGTGGTCCATGGCATGCCAAGGTGGCACATGGCAGAGCATGGTGGCCCATGGCATGCCAAGGTGGCACATGGCAAGGCGCAGTGGCCTGTGGCACCCCAAGGTGGCACCCAAAAGGGCACAGTGACCTGTGGCGCTATGTGATGGCATACAGAAGGGCAAGGTGACCCGTGACATGCCAAGGTACGGTGGCCCATGACACTACGAGATGGCACAGGACAGGGCACGGTGACCCGTGACACGTCAAGGTGGCACCCAAAAGGGCACAGTGGCCCATGGCACTATGTGGTGGCATATGGAAGGGCACGGTGGCCTGTGACACGCCAAGTGGCACATGGCAGAGCATGGTGGCCCGTGACACTACAAGGGGGCACATGGCAAGGCACAGTGGCCCATGGCATGCCAAGGTGGCACAAGGCAGGGAACAGTGGCCTGTGGCACCCCAAGGTGGCACCCAGAAGGGCAGGGTGGCCTGTGGCACCCCAAGGTGGCACACAGCAGGACCCCACCCCGCAGCCGGGCGGGTCCCTGCTCTTGTCACCGCAGGTGCCCGTTGGGACAAACAGTGGAGGGGGGGGACACACCGGGCTCCCCCATGCCCCTCCCCAGCACCCCGCTGCCAGCCGGGACTCTCTGGGGTCACTCGGGGCCACGAAGCTGATGCTCCTCCAGCTCCAATTCTGGGGGTGACAGGTCCCCCCCCCGCCCAGCGCCGCAGCACCAGGATGCTCTGGGATGGGGGGGGTCAGCAGGGTCACCCACCTCCGGGGGGGGGGGAAATTGGGGCAGGGGGGCTTCTCTGCTTGTTAGCCGTGGGGTGGGGCAGGGCTCTCGGCTGTGGCTCCCACACCTGGGGGGGCTGATTGCCCCCCCCAGGCTATTTAAGATGGAAAGGGCTGGGTGGGTGAGTTGGGTGATTGGGTGGGTGATTGGGGGCCCCTCTGCCTCTATAAGCTGCCCGGGTGGGGGGTGCTGGGCTCTTTGGAGGCTCCTCTGGGGCTGATAATTAAATTGGGGGGGTTGGGGGTGAGTTTTTTAGTGCAGTGTTGGTTCTGGGGGAGGATGTGGGGTGACATGTTCTGGCTGGCCCTGAGCCTCTGTCTGGGGGGGGGCCTGCAGCCTGTGGGGGGGCTGGGGAAAGCTCTTCTGAGAGGGGGGGATCCCTACAGAGTATTTCTGTGTGCCCCCCCCAGGCTGAGGGGTCCCGGAGCCATGTCCCTTACAGACAGCACCGGCATGGACAGCAAATCTGAGAAACCTGTCTCTCTGATTTGGGGTAAGCACTAGCCCCCCCCCCCCCCCAAGCAGCATCCCTGTGAGGCTGGGGGGTGCATTGGGGACTCCTCCCCTGTACCCCCAACCTGGAGCAGCCCCGCTCTGACCCCCCCCCGTCCCTGCAGGGTGTGAGCTGAGCAGCGAGCGGGACTCCTACACCTTCCAGGTGCCGGAGGAGTGGCAGTGCGAGCAGCAGCTGGCCCTGCGGACGGTAAGGGGTCCCCATCTCCCCCCAGAACCCTGGGGGAGGGCCTTGTTGAGGGGTGCCTGGGGGTCACGGGGGGGGCGGGTGTTCTTGCTCCCTAAAGGTCTGCCTGGGGGAGACGGCGCGGGATGAGTTCCACGTGGTGGAGATCGTGCCGGGAGAGGACGGGGATGCTCGTGCCCCGGTGCCCCTGGCCACGCTGAAGCCCTCTGTGCTCCCCATGGTGAGTGTTTGGGGAGGGGGGTGCTGCCGGGGGGTGCTGCCGGGGGGTGCTGCCACCCTCCTCTCTTCCAGGCCACCCTGGTGGGAGTGGAGCTGACACCTCCAGTCACCTTCCACCTGAGAGCCGGCTCCGGCCCCGTCTACATCAGCGGGCAGCACGTCTCCAGTAAGTACTGGGGTGCCACCACCCTGTGACCCCCGCTTGGGAGCGGGGGCTCAACCAGGCTCTCCCACAGTGATGCCCAACCTGTCTTGGGATGAGGAGGAGGAAGAGGAGGAGGCTGAGGCTGAGGCTGAGGAGCCAGCAGAGGAGTCCCCCGAAAAGCCCCCCAAGGGCCAAGCTGCCAAGAAGGGCAGCGCTGCCAAGGTGAGCACCCCCTGGGCTGGGCTGTGGCGGGTGGGGAGGGGGGGCAGCCTCCTCCCCCCGGGGAGCTTCCCCATGCCCCACCCTGGGGACAGGCTGCTCCACGCTCCCGCCGAGGCCCGAAGCCTGTGAAGGGGGTGAGCCGTGATCTTCCTCCCGCGCGGAGGAAGAGTCCGGGGCTCCGTAGCGAGTCGCCATCCTGCCGGTGTGTTCCTGGCCCCGCTCTTTCCATCTTCCTCTCTCTCCCCTAGAAGAGGAGGCTGGAGAAGGAGGATGAGCTGTGAGTAAAACGAAGAGAAAAGTACAAACCAGCCCTGCCGTGGAGCTGGGGAACCCCATGCTGCTGGGCCCCCGCACCCCTAATCCCGGCCCCCCCCTTCTCTCCCGAGCAGGAACAACGTCTCCCCCGAGGATCCCCTTCCCACCAAGGTAGGAGCTGGCTGGGGTGTCCCTCGGCATCTCCCGGCTACGGGGGTGAACACTCGCTGCCCAGGACTGGGAGCTCTTTGGGGAGGAAAAGGGGCCGTTCAGCTCCAAAATGGGAGAGAAAGAGAAACACAGGGCCGGGGTGGGGGGGTCCCTGTGCTCAGCCCCAGCCCCATCCCTGCAGGGACGAGGAGCCGGCCGGGGCAAAGCAGCAGCCAAGAAGTAGCAGGAGCCTCAGTGGAGCTTGGCCAGGTATGGGGGTCCCTACGGGGCTGGGAGGGGGGCTGTCTGTGCCCCCCCCCAAAGCAGGATCGTCTGAGGAATGCATAAACCCGTTTCTCCTTCCCTTCCAGGTGCAGAAGAGCCTGGAAAGCCGCTGGTTTGGTGTTGTCCTTCCCCAATAAAAAGTCTATTTTGCACTCCTGGCTCTGTGCTGGGATTGGGACGGGGGGGAACCTTGAGAGCATCCTGGCCAGGGGCTGCTCCTGCGCCCCCCCCCCCCCCCCCTTGCCCCGGGGCTCCAGGAGCCCGCTGCCCTGGCTCTGGCGTGCTGCTGGCTTGGCAGCATCATCTCTGGCAGGCTGGGGGGGCCAGCAGCAGCCCCCCCCACCCCAATCCTCCCTGCCGTCCCGGGCAGGGTACCGAGGGCTGCTTGTGAATAGGAGACAAAGGGGGATTACTGAGCAGCAGGGAGATGATTATAACCCATTGACCTGGCCTTGGTCTGGAGGCAGCAGGTATTTGGGGAGGGTCTGGTGCCCCTTGGGGCCGGGGGGGGGGGCTGCTGTGTCCCAGCTTGGCTCTGAGAGCAGAGCTGAGCCCCCCACAAAGCCAGGCTTTACTCTGCTCCAGGTGTGGGACAGGAGGGGGAGTGATGGGGGGATGCCAGGGCTTTGGGAGGGGGGGGGGTGTTGGAACCTGGGGTTAGGTCAGTCCTGGCCTGCAGGGTGCCCCATTTGGGCTGGGGGGGTTGAGGTGCCCTCACAGGGGACAGTCCCCAAAGGCTCTGGCCTGCGAGGGCCACACACAGAAAGCTTTGACAGGCAGCCCTGTCCCTTCAGCCTTTCCTCACCCCCCCAGGGGCTGCTTGCACAAGCCAGCCCCCCCGCCGCTGCGTTGACAGCTTTTCAGGACCCTCTGCCCCAACCTTGGGGGGTCGGGGCGGGGGGGGGGGGGGGGGGGGGGGGGGGGAGTGGATGGACGGGACACAGCAGGCGTGATGGTGGCCCCGTGGCCATCACTCATCCCTGGGGCTGGAGGGGCCCAGGTGCAGCCCTGCCCTGAGGGATGGGGCTGGGAGGGGACCCCGGGGCTGGGGGGGCCACACTTGTGGCTATTGGGGGCTCCAAACAGCATTTGGGGCTGGATTCCCAGCCCGGGAGGTGAGAAGGCACATGGGGAGGGTCAGATTTGGGTTGTTAGTGCTGAATCAGGCCCCCCCACAGATGGGCGTGGGGGTACCCTGCCGCTCTCCATCGTGTCTTTCCCGTGGGACTCTTGTACTGCTGAGGAAACTGAGGCACAAGTTTGGAGGCTTCTGCACTAAACTGCTTGTTGCCCCCTCTGTGACACCCCCCCAGGGGCTGTTTTACCCCCCCAGGCATTTCCCCAGCTCCCTGGCAGGGTGTTTATCACTTAGCACCTCCCTGGCCGGGCAAAGGGAGCAGGGAGGGGGAGGCGATACCCCGTGGGGGAAGAGGGGAGGTGGCGGGGGGGCTGTGACAGGCTCCCTGGCCCCCCCTGTCCAGCATTAAACCCGGTTTAAAAATGCCGTAGCCCTTCTCCCCGTGCGGGGGGGTGAGAGGACAGTGACAAAAAGCATCCCCGGTGCCAGCGTGTCCCTCCCCGAGGCCTGGCAGGGCCCTTCCCCGCAGCATCCCCCCCCCCCATCTCCCATAACCCCTCTTCCCCTCCACTGGGGGGTGGGGGGGGGCTTCACTCCCTCCCACGCCGGGGACACCCCAAGCAGCTGAGCCCCCGCCTCCCCGGCCCCCCGCTCGCTCGCATCCTCCGCAGTCCCCGTTGCCTCCCGGGAGAGGTCCGGCCCCTCTTCGCTCGGGCTCTCCCCACCCTTAAAGGCTGCCGCTTCGCCCATCGCCCACCCGTCACCCCTCGCCGGGGTGGGTGCTGCCGGCTCGATGGGGTGGGGGGCTGCGGGTGCTGCCCTTGGCGGTGGGCAGCCCTGCCCTGCCCGCAGCCGCCTGTCCCGCTGAGCCGGGGGGGAGATGTAAAAGCGGGGTCTAACCCGAGGACGGGAGGCTGATGGGGTGGGGACGAAGTGGACAGGATGGATCTGGATGCCCCCGAGGCGTAGGACGTGCAGCCCCCAGGGCCGGAGGAGGAGGAGGAGAGGACCCGACCCCGGCTGCCTCCCCCATGCTCCCTCGCCGCTGCTGCTCCGGAGACGTTGGCATCGCACGTGGGCTCGGCGGCGCGGCCGCAGCCGGGGTTTCACCCCGCTTTTTCTTCGCCCACCCCGAACGCGGGGAGCACCCGAGGAAGGAGGGGACAGGCTGCTCCTGGGCTTTCCCTGCCCCGGCGGGGATGCGCCGGCGGTGAGGGAGGGCAGGTTCGCAGAGAGCCCGCGGCGGTACCTTCGTTTCATGCCGGTGGCTGGGGGGCTTCGAGGAGCGCCATGCAGCCCATCACCCTGCAGAACCTCTCCATGTAAGCCCCGCTTGTCGCGGTTCTAAACTCGGGTTTAGCAGTTTATTCTTCGTGCCGTTATTCACAGCTGTTCCTCGGGAGGTGGCGGGTTGCGGGGCGGGGGAGAAAACAACTAACCCCGAACAAAACACCTTGTTTCTTTCCCTTTTTTTTGTCTCCCGCTGCAGATGTTTCCAGCTGCTCATGTTCTCCTGTCAGACCCAGGTACGTGGATGTTTTACTAACCCTGCGGCAGCCGGGCAAAAGCACCGGCTCTGCCAGGGCCAAGCCAGCCGTTTGCTTCAGGGCTGCCCTTTGCCCTGGCACGGGGATTTCCCGGTGGCCACGGGGGGGCCAGTGAGTGCCCACCCCAAGTGGTACCCAGCCCCGGGCAAGGGGAAAGATGCTGCAAAGGTGCCGGCGGGGTTGTGTCCCCACCAGCACCCGCCTTGGGGGCTGCAACAGGCCAGCAACTGGGGTATCGAGCTCATCTTCCCCGGATCCCTGCATCAGCCTGGGCAAGGTCAGCAGGGAAGCTCTCCCAGGACAGGCAATACATTTTTGTATTTTTTTTTTTTTTAATTTTTTTTTTGCAGCCTTGCTTAGGGAGGGCCATGCCAAGTCCGTCAGCCTTGAGCTCTCAGAGCCGGGCTCTGCGCTTGCTCACGCCAAGGCCGGCTGCCGAGGGGGTTAACAGGGCAGAGCAGGTTCTGGTCCCCCCCCAACAGTGGGGTGGTGTGAGGTTCGACACCCCCCCCTCCCCTCTTTTCCCCCCCGCAACGCTCTCAGGCTGCACCGTCCCTTTTTGTGCGCTTTAGAAAGGCCGCGGCTATTAAAATGCACTGTTCCATATCAGCACCCTCTGCTCCAGAGCCCGAACAAAACCCCGTAGCTGCCGGCCCCAACAGCCTTAATATGTTCTCGGGACCTTTTTTCTTTTTTTTTTTTCTTTTTTTTTTTTTTTTTCCCAAGGTAAATGCTTTTATTTCTTTGAAAATGAGAGGGGAAGGGAACTGCCTTTGATGGAGAAGGGCCACCCCCCCACCCCAGCCCACCTCCTCAGCCAGCCCCAAAGGCTTTAAAGTGGATCCTGGCAGGAAATGAGTCCCCAGGCACACACAAAGATGGTGGGGAGATTGGGGGGGGGGCAGACAGTGCCCCCCACCATCCCATCCCGCTGCTGCAGGCAGGGCCGGGTCCCCTCATGCTGGGCTTCACACCCAGCGAGGCGACGCTGCAGCCCGGGGGGGTGTGGGGTGCACCCGGGTGATGCTGAGCACCCCAAACTGGAGTTCATCCCCCCCCCAGCCCTTTTTGGGCTGGTTTTTGGGTTGGTTCATCCAGGTTCAGTGTCTTTTGGGTGGCTCAGCCAGCTGTGGTGCTGCCTCAAGTCCCAGCTTCCCACTTACACCGGGATTAACCCAAGTCTCCTCTTAAAATGCGCGTTGCGAGGTGCTGGTTGGAGACCGGTGAGGGGACACCAGCACTAATCCCCTCCCCAGCTCATCTGCAGTAATTAGCTGCTGATTACCATACAATAACCCTCCTGTGTTTGTGCTGGTTGTGCATAAACTAGTTGGGGTCCACGAGTTGTTTTATTCCTCCGGTCCCAGGGCCGGTGTGTGCTTGGGGTGGACGGGGAGGGGACGGCTCTGCTCCGGGGACACCCAGGTGGGTCTCCCCCCGCCCCCAATCCTCCACGAGTGGGTGCTTCGCATCCCAGCCTGTCCCCAGTCCCTGACTGGGAGCAGAAGGTGCTGCCCGATGCCGCCGAGTGTCCGTCTGACCCCGGGGTATGGCCGGGAGCCGCAGCTCGACCCCGTTCCTGAGGGACCGGCCGGTTGTGCCCACGGGAGAGCATCCAGCCCCGCGTCCTCCCCCGCTCTCCGTGGGATGCAGAACAGCATCTCCTCGCCCGCCGAGCCAGTCCTCTCGGGTCCGAAGCGTTTGCTTGGTGCCTTCATCCCTGCTCAACGGGGATGATGGCTGGGAGCTCTTCCTCGCCCACAGCCAGGGGTGGCGGGTGGATTCCCGTGTGTGTGTGTGTGTCCCAGGGCAAGCCCCATCCCTCCTGCCCCGCCGGGCTCCCCACTCCATCCCCTTGCCGTCGGCTCTCCAAAACAAATTGATTTTATTTTTCCCTTTGTAAACAAAGGGGGAGAATCAACCGTCTCCTAATTTTAACCAGTACGTGAGGGACCAGGGTGCCATGACCGACCAGCTGAGCCGCCGGCAAATCAGGGAGTACCAGCTCTACAGCCGGACCAGTGGCAAGCACGTCCAGGTGAACGGCAAAAGGATCACCGCCACCGCCGAGGACGGCAACAAGTTTGGTAAGGGGCTGCCTGCTCCCCGGAGGGGTTTATCCCCAACCCGGGATAACCGCGTCTAGGCAAGGGCTGGAAAAAGATGGGAAAATGTCTCTTCCTGGAGTCTGGCAGAGGGAATGGGGGGTACAGGGAGGTTTTATTTGCCCCAGCTGGCTGGTTTTATACCCTAAAATCCTGTGGGTAGCTCCTGCGAGAGCACAGCTCCCAACCAGGCAGCGCTGACCTCAAAACTTCCAAAACTCACCCATTTCTCCGACACCACGCACCATTTATCAGCCCTATACTCAGGGCTTTTGCTTTCTAATCTCTTCCCAACGTGCAAGAGGCAACATTTCCTGGAGGAGAATCACCTGATCAGCCTCTTAAATATCCTCCATACGTGGTGGGCAGAGCCCACCCTGGTCACATCACCTTTCCCCGGCGGGGTTTGCCGGGGAGCTCCAGCCCTGACGCCACGCTGAGGGGCACCCCAGCCCCGCCAAAGCCAGGCTGGCATCCCCAGGATCTTTGGGAAAGGCTTTTCAAAGCCCAGCGAGGCCGATTCGCCACCTTTCCAGGTCTCCCTGTCCGCTCAGGCGGGGGCTGTCGGGAGCGCAGGGCCCGCCGGGGTCATTGGTTTCAGTGTCGGCTTCCAACCTTTGCAGCCGCCGCTGTGTTGTAGAGAAACAATGAGGACGAGGATAATTAACCCGCCGGGTGCTGGACTCGGTTTAGCCTTGGAGAACCCATTGAACCGCCGACAATGAGGATGTGCCGGGGAGGGGAGGAAGGGGCCGTTGCTCTCCCCTTCATCAAACACCCGGTTTGACTCTGCTGGGTTTTAACAAAGGCTCTTTAGCATCATGGCCGGGGAGCGTCCCCTGGCAAGGGCTGCCCTGCCCCGGCTCGGCCTCCTCCTGGCCCCGTCGGGGAAGGGGAAGGCAGGGAGGGATGCTGGGGGGGTGGGATGGATGTAGGGAGAAAGGAATGGGGTGGTTTGGGTGCTGGGAGCTCGTGGCGGGGGTGCCGCAGCCCCCGTGGGACACTTGCCCCCTTCCCGACAGCCAAGCTCATCGTGGAGACGGACACTTTCGGGAGCCGCGTCCGCATCAAGGGGGCCGAGAGCGAGAAGTACATCTGCATGAGCAAGCGGGGCAAGCTCATCGGGAAAGTGAGTCCCGGGCCCCCCACGCTCACCCTCTGCCTGTTTCCCCCCCCCCAGCCCCGTCCCAGGTCCCCAGAGCTCAGCCCAGGCACCCCACCGAGCAGCAGGACCCGGGGTGCTCATCCGGGCTGGTCCCCATGGCCCCACTCACAGGGGCTGTGTTGGTGCAGTGGGGAGGGGGCTCTCCCTGCCCCCCCTTAAATCTGCCAGTCCCTTTTCTCCTCCATCAGCCCAGCTCCTGCAAGGAGAAGCCCCTGGGGTTGCTGGTGCATCGGGGTGGGTGATGTGGTGAGCAGGGCAGGGATGGGCTTGGGGGTGGCAGCGCCTCGAGGATCCCATCCCCAAGTCCCCCTCCCCATCCCCACAGGTTCTAAGAGCCCCCCACCCTCTCTCCTCCTCCCGCAGCCCAACGGCAAGAGCAAGGATTGCATCTTCACCGAGATCGTGCTGGAGAACAACTACACGGCTTTCCAAAACGCCCGCTACGAGGGCTGGTACATGGCCTTCACCCGCAAGGGCCGGCCCCGCAAGGCCTCCCGCAGCCGCCAGAACCAGCGGGAAGCCCATTTCATCAAGCGCCTGTACCGCGGGCAGCTGCCCTTCCCCAACAACGCCGAGCGGCAGAAGCAGTTCGAGTTCGTGGGCTCGTCCTCGCCCACCCGCCGCACTCGCCGCACCCGCGCCCCTCGCCCTCGCACATAACGCCCGGCAGCCCCCCGGACTCCCCTGCCCGCCCCGTCGCCGGGCCCTGCCCTCCTCATCCTCACTTCAACCTCGCCACTCTGCCCCTTCTCCCGGCACCCTCCAGCACTGTTTCTTCGCCCCTTCTTTATTCTAAAGATGCTCTATTTTTATACTCCTTTTGGGCACCACAAACAGCTTGGGGCACGGTCACCGGTGGCTGCAGCCCCACGCTGGGCTCCCTTCGTCCCCGGAGCATCCCCTGGTCCCCACGTTCACCACCCAGTGCCTTCGCCGCCCCCCTCTTGGCACCCCCTTGGAGACTTGTCCCCGTGCCGCCACCCAGACACGTTCCTGTCCCCCACGGACGCGGCTCTTGCTGCCGGGGATGGAATCGGCACCGGCCACGAGACGGAGAGCCGGGCCCTGGGCTCAGCGGGATGCTGCGAGGGTGAGGGGGTCTGTCCGTCCGTCTGTCTGTCTGTGCAGCTCCCGAGGGGAGGTGGAGGCTGGGGGGAGCCCGGGCAAGCAGACCCCGGGGCCAGCACTTGTATCCCCATGGCCGTGGGGTCTCTGCGTTATTTATTGGAGGGGGGGGGTCTGTGCCCTGTCCTGGTGGCACCGGGGTGCCAGGGATGTGGGGACACGGGTGGGTGCCCACCAGGCTCTGCTGGCCAAAGAGAAACTGCCTTTAGGTTATTTTGATTGGTTTTGATTGGTTGTTTTTGTGTTTTGGTTTTTTGTTGGGGTTTTTTTTTTTTTTTTTTACAAGCTCTGCTGTTTCCTTTACGAGTCAGTTTTAGGCCTAAACACTTAGACTTTGGAGTTTATTTGTGTAAAGGAGGAAACCCCAAGGCAAATAAAAGTGAGTGTCTAGACTGATGGGGCCTGGGGGAGTTTTCCTTGCCGTGCCGAGGCTTTGTGCCCGCTGGGATGAGGGGGCACCCAGCACCCCGTGGCAGGAAGGTGGTGGTGGCCACCGTAGGGGACTCCCCGTGTCCCCATCCCTGTCTGTGCCCCCCTGCTCCATGTCCTGGGGGGTCCCTGTGGCATCCTGGGGGTCCGGGCCACACTCTTGGCATGGTACCCAAAGAGGTACCCGGCACCGGGGGCCACCGGCTCGCCCACCCCGTGGCAGCCACTGGTCAGGGTGACTCCCCCAGCCCCAAGGTCGGTGCCCCCAGCCCCATGCCGTCCCCCCCACCCCCCCAATAATTGCTTTTCCCCCTGACAATGCCCTGGGAGGTGGCAGCCGGACGGCGGGGAGGATGTAATCCCCTAACCGGGGCTCACCCAGCCCCTACAAAGCCCCGCCAGCATAATACAGGCACGAGGGGGGAGCACGGCTGGGGGGGGCAGTGGGGAGAAAATTATAACAGTTTGAGTTAAATGAAGCTTTAAAGCAGAAGAGAAATGCAACACCCAGCAATTACGGCCGAACAATGCGCCCGGGCGCTGCCTGCCCAGGTGTGGCGGGCAGGAATTAGCTGAGCGGCCGGGGTAATTTTTTTTTTTTTTTTTTCCCCTCCTGTTTCCTTCGGCCCCACAGCCCCGGCTCCTTGTTTCCGCAGGAATTTGAGACATTCTTGAAAGGAGAGGGCTTTAAGAAAGGGGCCGACTGGATCCGGACCCTCCCTGCCCCCGTCACCCCCTCCCCAATTTAGCCAAAGCTTCAAAGGTAGAGGAGTTCCCTTTGTGTAATCTCCGCTTTAATTTTTCCCCGTCCCTTTTTTTTCACCCCCCCCTTCTCTTCTCCTTCCCAAGCCCTTCCTCTCTTTTCTTTCAGGGTTTTCCCCTTCCTCCCCTCTCTTTCTTCTCGACCTCCCGGGATAGAAAGGGCTCGGAAGGGTGAGTCCTTTTTAATTATGGCCGGGGAAGAAAAAAAAAAACCTCACACTGCTTCTTTCTTGTTTTTTGAGGTGAGACCTGGGGCGGGGGGCGGAGGTGGGGACAGGAATGTCCTCTGTGCAGAAAGTGCACTGGAGGGTGTCTCGCCCCGCCGCAGCGTGCCCAGCTTTTCCCAAGGCTTTGCTCTCCGGCGGGCTCGGGGGCAGGGGGGGGCTTGGGGGGGGCTGCGCAGCTAGCCAGGGCAGCTCCCCCGAGCCGTGACCCCAGAGCAACCCCCTCGCTGCAGAGGTGATGGGTGCCAGCCCCCTGCCCCGCTGCCACCCCTAGCCAAGGGGTCCTTGCACCCCCACAGGCTCCCAGTCCTGACGCAGGGCTCCCATCATCTGGACTCGGAGCATCACTGGGCTGGTGGCCCCGGGGGACATGGGACATAGCCAGGACACCCCTTGCAGGGCAGGTGGCCACTGGCTCCTCTGGGATGATGTCCCCTGCAAACCCAGGAGCTCCGCAGTGGGGCAGCGGGGACAGTTTTGGGTCGGGCAGGTGCCTCGCAGAGGGGTGCAAGGGCTGTGACCTCCCTGGGGCTGCAGGAAGGGTCCTCGCCCCTGTCCCACAGGGTGGTGAGGCCGAAGGTGCTCCTGCACATCCTCCATCACCCGGCGAGGCCGAAGGATGCTCCTGCACATCCTCCATCACCCGGCGAGGCCGAAGGATGCTCCTGCACATCCTCCATCACCCACTGAGGCCCAAGGATGCTCCTGCACATCCTCCATCACCCACTGAGGCTGAAGGAGGCTCCTGCACATCCTCCATCACCCACTGAGGCTGAAGGATGCTCCTGCACATCCTCCATCACCCACTGAGGCCCAAGGATGCTCCTGCACATCCTCCATCACCCACTGAGGCTGAAGGAGGCTCCTGCACATCCTCCATCACCCACTGAGGCCGAAGGAGGCTCCTGCACATCCTCCATCACCCACTGAGGCCGAAGGAGGCTCCTGCACATCCTCCATCGCTGGGTTGCGGCGGGAGGCGGTCGCTGTAGCAACGTGCCGTGCTGCGCAGGGGAGGGGATGCTCGGCGCAGGCATGGCTCCCGGCGGACAGGCAGCCCTGCCTGCAGCGGGCCATGGGCTCCCTTGAAGGTAGGGCTGCGCTCCCCCCTGCCCCCGCACCCCAGTGCCCCCCCCCCCGCCCCCAGCAGCCCCCCCACTGGCAGGGGGCCGGCAGCTGCCTTGGCACTGGCTTTGAAGGGCATCGCCGGGGTGAGGGGTGACCCTGCGAGGCCGCTGGCACATGGAGGGGGGGGCTCCGGGTTTGGGTTTTGGTGGGTGCCCGCGTGGGTGCGCGGTGCCCGGCTGGTGCGTTTCCAAACTCCTCCCTCCCCCCGAGCACCCCCGGGGTGCTGAGCGCGGCGGCGGGTGGAAGGGGAGGGGGGGCGCAGCTCACGGTGGGTGTCACGGCCGGTTCAGCGGCCCCGGGCGCAGGTGGCAGCCGCCGCGGTTGTCTTCATGCTTGAGAAACTGGGTTAGTGGGGGGGAGGCAGCCGCAGCCTCGATTATTCATAGGCACGGCCCCCCCCCACACCCCGGGAGGAGGGGGCGGGGGGCAGTGAAGCCCCTTTAGCGTGGGGGCATCTGGGGGCCGAGGCCGTGACGCTCGTGGTCAGACAAGCCAGGCGCTGGCACCAAAGGGGGGGTGTGTGGGGGGGGTGTCCCCCAGGGCGTGCATCCCTCCAGATGTGTACACTTAGGGGTGTGTGCGTCCCCCCCAGATGTGCACCCTTGGGTGTGCACACACACGCACACCCCCAGATGTGCACCCAGGGGGTCCAGCGGCCCTCGCTTGAGCCAGGAGGGAAACTGAGGCAGCAAACGGCACCGAGCCGGGGAGAGGCCCCAGCAGCGGAGCTGTCGCCAGGCAGCGCTCTCCCACACACCGAGCCAGGAATAGACGCCGGCTCCCGGCGCTGCGGCACCAACGCAGCCCCCCCCCTCCCACCTCCACCACCTCTGGGGGGGTCCGACTGTGGCACCGGTTCTGTATCGTCTGGGCCAGGCCGCCCCCCCCCTGTCTCGAGGGGTTCTGGGGGGGACAAGAGTGGCTGCAGCCTCCCTGCCCTGCCCCAACTCAGCTTTGGGGGCTCTGCCCCAGGGTAGGGGCTAGACAGTGCCCCTCCCCCCCAAAAAAAAAGATCTCGGGGGGTCACTGGGCTCTCCCTGACAGCACCTGCAGCGATCAGGGGTTGATTTTTAGCCCCTCCCTGGCCCCCGCTGGGCTCTGTTGGCCCCGGAGATGGAAATTCCTGCCCTGTTTCCCCTCCCGGCGCAGCGAGGGGTGGGTGCCGCGCTGGGAGCACCCCCAAACCCACGCTGGGGATCAAGCCAGATGGCGGGGGGGTGAGGGGGGGGGCTGCCATCCTCACCCACCACACCACAGCTCAGCCCACGCACCGTGGGGTGCTCAGCCCCCCCGCGACGGGGCTCAGGGGGTGCCGAAACCCCAATCGGAGGCGGCGTGGGGAAGGGGGGGGGGACACAGGCATCCATAGCTGCGTCCCCCCATTCGCAGCAGCAGCTGGAAAAAGGGGGTGCCGGGGACCCCCAGCACCGCCCGGGCAGTTTCCGACAGGGGGGTTTATTGATGTTTTCCTCCCTCTTTGTGCCGGGGAAGCGAGCGGGAGCGAGCGCCAATACTGCTTCGTCATGATGCCGGCTAATTCTCCTCTTGTTGGGAAAGGGACTGAGCCAGCAGCAGAGGTGGGGAGATCAGCAACCACCCCCCCGCACCCCCCCACGCACCCACCCACCCGCGTACGCCCTACCCGGCACCCCGGCTGGGTTATCGGTTCGGCGGGTGGCCAGGCCGCGGGGCTGGGGCGAGCAGATACGCTCGCACGCTTGTCACGCTCTCGGATGCGCGTCGCAGCGTGCCGGCGGGGGCTCGGCCGCAGCCAGGGCAGCTGGCCCGGCAACCCGCGGGCTAATTCGGTGGCCTGGCAAGCAGAGAAAGCCAAGGGGGACCCCCTCGCCCCCACCCCAGCTCCTCACGGCTGGAGGGATTGCCATCTCCTCGTCTGTAGGTGAGTGGCCAGGGTGGCTCGGTGGCAAGGGAGGGAGGTGGCCACCCGTGGGGACGCACAGCGCCGCGGGGGGGGGTCCGGGGGGGGGGTCCGGTTCATCACGGTCGGCATCAGCCACCCTTCGCTTGCCCGGTGCCTTTCGGTGCTGCTGCTCCCCCTCCCCTGGCTCTGCGTAGCCCCTGCTTCTTGGGGGGGGGGGGGAGTGTCCCCCAAATCTTGTCCCCCATCTTCTCCGGGGCTGCCGTCATGGCCCCCCCCCGCATCTTCCAGCGCTGCAAAACCGGCCGCCCATGCCGGGGGGGCCACGGGGATGGGAAGGGCGGTGACCTGAGGCAGGGACATGGGCTCCATCACCGGGGGGGGGGGGTTACCCCTCCCTGGGCTCCCACACGCATCCCCACCACACCGGCACCGTGCTCCCAGCACCCCACTTCACCCCACAACTCCCCCTCCTGTCCCGGGACACCCCCCCAGTGGGGCCATCCCCTGTCCTCCTTCCCTGGGGAGGCCAGAGCAGCCCAGCCATTCCCAGCCCCACTCATGGAGCGAGTTTGTGGGGTCTCAGCACTGTTGCTGGTGGGAAGGGAGGGGCACCCCCATCCCACTCCCCCCAGGCACAGGCTGTGATGAGGTTTGATGCTCCCTGTGTGCAGCGTGGCGGGGCCGTGGCGGTTGGGGGCTCACTATGGGGTTTTGGAGCCCCCCCCGCTCCTCCTGGCACCATCCAGCTCCACTGACAACGCGCCGAGGGGCCAAACCCCCCACTGCAGCGGAGCATCTGAGGGGGGCGCAAAGCTCAGCCCCCTCAGGTCTTGGCCATCTCCGGGGCAGGGTGGGGGGTCAGCTCGTGGCCGCAGGCGTGCGGGGCCGGTGGTCAGGCAGGGCTAAGCCCAGCCTCTCCCAGGAAGACCTGGGCCACCAGCTGCCACCTCGGCCACGTCCCCCTGCCCGGTGTCCTGCCAGGCGGGTGCCTCGCTGCGGTGACCCCGCGCCCGGCATCGGGGAACCCAGGACTCTGCCACTGCAGGGTGCTCGGTGCAGGACACCCCGCGGGCCCTGTGCAGGGGGGTTTTCAGGGACAGGGGGGTACCACCAGGCCCTCACAGGGTCCCTCCTGGCGCCTCCGCGTGCGGGATGAGCGGGCTAATCCCATTTTAATCCCAGATTACGCACCACGTGAGCCACTGCCCAAAGCGGGCTGTGGCATGGCCATCGGGGAAGGGGGGGGGCCGGGCATGAACCCCCCCTATCCCGGAGCTTTAAGGCCAGTGTCATGCTTCCCCCCTCCAAACTTGTCGGGGGGCTCGGAGCCTCCTGGCCGGGCTGGGGGGGCCAGGAGAGGAGCTGGGTTGGCCCAGATCCTGCAGATCCCCACCCTGAGCCAGGGAAACTGAGGCACGGAGCAGCCCTGCATCTACGGGAGGGGACAGGGGCAGGGTGCCCCCTCCGCCTCACGGGATGGAAAGATCCTAGGGGCCAGCTGGTGGCTTTTAAGGCCCCCAAGGTGTCTCTCAGCAGGGCAGGGTGCGATGGCACGGAAGCCATGGGCTGTCAGTAGCCAAAGGGTCGCTCCACTCTGCCGGGTGATGCTCCATTGGGGAGGGAAAGTGCCAGAAACAGGACAAAGGAGGAACCGGACACCGGTGAGATGTGGGTCGGGGACCCACGTGCTCCCCGTCGGCTTGGCCCCGCCGCGATCGAGTTGCCGGTGGGGCCCCCGCGTGCGGTGGTGCCTCGGTTTCCCCCGGCGAGGCGGGGAGGATGCTCGGTGCCTCTCCCGTCATGTGTGTGTTTGGGGTGTGCGGTGGAAGGAGGAGGAGGAGGAGGAGGAGGAGGCCGGGGCTGGGCTGGGAAGCACCGGACGCCGTTCCCAGGGCTGGCGGGAACTGTCTGTTTGGGGAACTTGTGACCCTGCTGTGTCCCCCCCACTTCCACTGCTGGCAGGGAGCTGGGACAGCGATGGGAGCGACAGGGTGTCTGTGCCCAGCACCGTGACAAGGACAAGGCAGGCAGTGAGGAGGAGGAGGAGGAGGGAGAGGGGAGGAAGGCTGGGGGTCCCTGCCCGCTTCCCCCCCCCCACTGGGGCGAGGGGGTTCGCACAGCCTGGCCCCTGGCCCGGGCGCTGATGGCTTTGACGGCTGCGAAAATTCAAATCCGGATTTCCTCGGGGTGGGGAGGAGGGAACTGGCCTCTTCCCGCAGCAGCAGCAGCCCTCCCCACGGCGCAGCGGGGAGGGGAGGGGGGGGGGGCAGCACCCCTGCAGCCCAGCGAGCCCCCGCCAGCTCGAGGTCTGTCTGTCCGCCCATCGCTTCTCCTCTTCCCGCACATCCCTGCCCAGCACCTTTCTCCCCCCTGCTCCGGCGAAACACCGCGGGTACAACATCGCCCCGGGAGGGGGGTATGGCCTTACAGCACCCCCCCACCCCGCTCCCCCTCGCCCTCCTGGCCAGGAAAATCCCAAACAACACGCCAGGCCGGCCTTATCTCGGCGAGCGTGCGGGTGACCTGCCGGGAAGATTGGAGGTTGCCATGGGGAGAGCGGCTGCCATGGGGCGGTGGCTCGCCGCCTGCGCCCAGATAACGTGTCCCCGTGTCCCCTGGCCGGGGAAGGGGGGGGGCACGAACGCGGTGCTGGAGCTGCTTGTGCCTCTCCCCGCACCCCTGGCTCCGGCTTGTTTTCCTTCCCCGCCAGCATCCGCATCCACCCGTCCCCGCACCCACCCTCCCGCCAGCCTCCGTCGCTTCCTCTGCCTCCTGCCATTTGCTATCTCATCCATCTGCTCGCCGCCACCTCCCTGTGCCACCGCGGCCCCACCGCCTCGTCCCCAGCCCACCCGTGTCCCCCCCAGGGCCGTGGGGGGCTGTCCTGGCTCTGCCACTGGAAAGTGTGAGCTCATGGGTGCGTGTGGCGGGCAACGCTCAACGCTCACCCGGACAATGCCGCCTTGTGCCACCCTCGGGGACAATTCCAGGGTGCCCGTCCCGCCAGCACTGGGTCCTGCAGACCCTTGGGAGGTGCCGGGTGTGGGTGCAAGGGGGTGGGTGACAAAGCTGGGGGTTATTTGTGGGCTCAAAGGAAGGATGATGCTTGCGTGGAGCAGCTCAAACCCGGCAGAGCCTCCTCGTCCCGGCTCGACCCTCGTTGGAGCGAGCCCAAGGGTTGTGCCTCGTGCCGGGCCGGCTGCTGGCAGCTGGAGGATGCTCCGGGTTTCGTCTGGTCCTTTTCCATCTCCGCATCCCGCAGAGATGGGCTCTGCACCCGCGCTGGGTGGGTTTGGGGGTCCCCAGAAGCGGTGGCACCTCCCCAGCCCTGCGGGCAGGTTGCTGGAGTGGCGGGTGGGGGGGGGCCTCAAGGCTGGAGGGCCCCCAAGGCTGGAGGGCCCCGCGCTGCTGTTGCTGTTGTTGCCTGGATTGCACGAGGTTTCCCCAACGCCCTCCCCTCTGAAAGGAGAAGTTTTGAGGAGAATGGGGAATTTTCCCCTTTGTGTGCGGCTTTGTGGGTTTAAAGCACAGGGAGGGCTCAGGCCCGGGGGCTGCGGGGCAGGGGCTGAGCGCAGCACGCCCGTCCCGCTGCCGCTGGAGCCTTCTCGAGGCCACTCGCTGTCGGGGGACAAAGGGCTTCATTACCTCTGCTCCGCTTGCCAGCCCTCGTCAGCAGCCACCGGGCAGGACGGGCAGGGGCGGCACGCAGCAGGGCAGGGCACTGCGGGCACCGGCACGGGGAGGGGAGGTTTTGCAGGGTGACAGCGGGAGGACAAGGTTGAGTTTCACACCGTTGTCGTCCCCG
The DNA here is from genome assembly GCF_965140245.1 of Athene noctua. Lineage (NCBI taxonomy): Eukaryota > Metazoa > Chordata > Aves > Strigiformes > Strigidae > Athene > Athene noctua. The sequence continues at coordinate 4,916,641 of NC_134064.1, read as the reverse complement.
CCGGCCGTTGTCACCTCTCTCCGTCTCCCGTTGCAGAGGCAGCACCCGAGCCCCAGCCAGGCGTTAGCACCCAGAGGGATGTGGAGCCACAAAGGCAGCGGTGAGTGGGGGTCCGGCGTGTCCCAGCTCCTCTCCCCAGCCCCGGGGCAGATCCCGGAGCCTTTTGGCCACCCTGGAGATGGTGACGTCCCCTGGCAAGCCTGTCCTGCTGCCAGCACGTGTGACAGCGGGGCTGTGCCAGCCTCAGGTCACGTTAGGGTCTGGTGCACGGGGGCGTTGCTGGGCTCTGCCCAGTCTCACTGCCCTCGGGCACCTCGGGGTGCTCTGTGCCCACCCTGGCAGTGCCCCGCAACCCCCCGCTGTCCCCACGCAGGACCCTGTGACTGACACAGCCCCTCCAGCCCCACAGCTGAATGGAAAGACTGCAGAAGGTAAGGGGGGGGCCGTGAGCAGGGTGCTGGGGGGATAGAGTAGGGGTGTTGCAGGTTGTCAGCGTGCTGGGGGCCATGAGCAGGGTGCTGGGGGCATAGAGCGGGGTGCTGGGGGGTTGCCAGGGTGGCTGGGGGCCATAGGCAAGGGGCTGGGGGCCATGGTCAGGGTGCTGGGGGGTTGTCAGTGTGCTGGGAGCATAAAACAGGGGGCAGGGGGTTGGCAGGGTGCTGGGGGCCATGGGCAGGGTGCTGGGGGGTTGGCAGTGGGGAGCCCTGCGCCCAGGGAAGACACACAAGGGCTGGTGGCCAAGTGCAAGGGGCTGGTGGCCAAGGACATGGTCAGTCACGCTGGGATGCTGCTGGCAGGGCCCTGCCTTCCTCCTCCTCCTCCTCCTCCTCCTTCTCCTCCCAGCCTGGCAGCACCATCTAGTGGCAACGTGCCCTGGCCAAGCCACTGTCACCTCCCGGGTGTCCCCTGCCCTGGCCCACAACGCTGAGACCTCGCACCCCTCCTGCAGTACCCCCTCCCCAGGGAGGTTTTGCCCCCGCTCACGGAGGTCCTTGGGTGTGTCCGTGTCCCCCCCCCCCCCCCCCCCCCCCCATGCCCCAGGGTCCTGACCGTGACCCTGAGCCCCTTCCCGGGCTGGTTGTGCCGAGGATGAGGTTTACTAAAATCTCCCCTTTTTTCCTTCCAGCAACCACTGACCTCCCCTGGGAGCGTCTGTTCCTCCCGCGGGTCCAGTGTCCCCGGGTCACCCTCCAGCATCGTGGTAAGAGACCCCTCATGTCCCCCCCCCCAACATCCCTCCATCCGTGGGGGTCAGGTTGTGCCTCCCCAAACCCTCTCCATCACCCCAGCAAGACCACGGAAGATGCCAGCCCTGGGGAAAACCCTCCCTGTTGCCCAATGTTCCTTTTCTGCCCCCAAAATATGACGGGTTTTTTTTCCTTCCTTCCAGGCCAAAATGGACAACGAGGTTCTGGGCTACAAGGACCTGGCTGCCATCCCCAAGGACAAAGCGATCCTGGACATCGAGCGCCCCGACTTGATGATCTACGAACCCCATTTCACCTACTCCCTCATGGAGCACGTGGAGCTGCCCCGGAGCCGAGAGGTGAGGGTGGCCCGGGGCCACCTGCATCCCCCATTTTTTTGGGGAGGGCCATTGAGGGGAAGCCCCCCCCACCCCACCCCACTGGCTAGAGGGGTCCCAGAGGGCAGATGTGGGGCTACTGGAATAAATTGCTTCTTGCCTTCTGCAGCGCTCTCTGTCTCCTAAATCCATCTCTCCTCCTCCATCTCCGGAGGTGAGTACCGACACTGCTCGCCCCAGCGCTGGGATGCAGGCGGGGGGGAGCTCTGAGGAGATTTGGGGTGAGGGGAGGGGGGGGGGGGGGGAGATGAGTTGGCCGGGGGCTCGCTGCTCACTGGCCACGCTTGCCCATAGGTCATCCGGGAGTGGCTGGAGAGCCGGACCCCCGGCAGCACCTCGCAGCCCCCCTCTCGCCAGGGCGGCAGCTCGGCCCGCAGCAGCGTGCAGCACTTCCACCGACCCGGTACCGTGAACATCCCCCCCCTCATCCCACCGTCCCCCCCCCGGCACTGCCTGACCCTGAGCCCCACCATGGGAGTGGGGGGGGCTGCGTGAGCCCCTTCGCAGGGCTGTGAGCTGCCTATTCCCAGCCCCCAACCTTTTTTTTTTTTTTTTCCTTGCAGAGACCGACACGACGGAGCTCAATATATACAAGAAGCCTCCGATCTACAGGCAGAAAGGTGAGCGGGAGGGGTGGGGGGGTGGTTTCCCACAGGATGGGACACCCCGGGGCGCTGCCTCACCGCCCCCCCGCTCACCGTGTCCCACAGACCATCATCCCGGCACCCACCACGGGAAACATCTCATAGAGGACTTGATCATCGAATCCTCCAAGTTCCCGGCGGCGCAGCCCCCAGACCCCAACCAGCCCGCCAAGATCGAGACCGATTACTGGCCGTGCCCCCCATCCCTGGCCGTCATGGGTAGGTGGGGGGTGGTCGAGGGGGTGGGCTGCTCCCCCCCCCACCCCGAGACTCCGTGGGAGCGCTGAGGATAGATCTGCCGTCCCCTTTTTGCCCCCAGAGACGGAGTGGAGGAGGCGGATGGCCTCCAAAAGAGGGGAGGAGGAGGAGGAGGACCTGACCGAGGAGATGAAGAACCTGCGGGAGCTCCAGAGGCAGGAGCTGAGCAAGGTGAGGGGCAGAGCGGGCGGGTGGGCACCCTGCGAGGGGCTGGGGACGTGCTGACACCCATCCCCACCCGTGTCCCTTCGTCCCCAGATCACCTCCAACCTCGGGAAGCTGATCCTGAAGGAGGAGATGGAGAAATCTCTCCCCATCCGGAGAAAAACCCGCTCGCTGCCCGACCGGACGCCCTTCCACACATGTACGTGGGTCCCTTCCCTTCTCCACCCTGCCTGCACCCCTGCCACCTCCTGCACCCCTGCCTGCACCCCTGCCACCTCCTTCACCCCTGCCAGCTCCGGCAGCCCTGCCTGCACCCCTGCCTGCACCCCTGCCTGCACCCCTGCCACCTCCTGCACCCCTGCCTGCACCCCTGCCAGCTCTGGCAGCCCTGCCTGCACCTCTGACAGTCTCTTGCTCTCTCACAGCTCTGCACATGGGGAGCTACAAGAGCTCCTCGCTGCCCGCCTCTGGCAGGAGCACCCTCACCCGGGTGAGTGGGCAGGCAGCTGCCTCCACGCTGCAGGGGGGGCGGGGGGGGCCCACACAGCCCCGGAGAGGGTCTGGGGGTGGCACCGCTCTGATGCTGTCCCCTGTCCCCCTGCAGCTGCAGTCGGCAGAGTTCAGCTCGGCAGGCAGTGAGAAGAGCAGTCCGGGTGAGCATCGGCTGGGGGTGGGGATGTGGGGGTGTCCCGGAGGGTTTGGGGGTGTCCCGGAGGGTTTGGGGGTGTCCACAGGGATGGGGGATTCGGGGTGTCCACAGGGATGGGGGATTTGGGGTGTCCCCAGGGATGGGGGATACTGGGCTCAGCAGAGGGTGGAAAACCACCTCTTGGGGCTTGTCATCACCCGGGGGAGGATGGTGGGGGGGGTCCTAGAGGGGGGACCCCCGGGCTGAGCCCTGCTCCTCTCTCCTCTCCAGGCCTGCAGGTAAGAATCATCCTGCTGCCGGCGCCGAGAGCCAGCGAGGGGGTGATGTATGCCGGGTCGGGGGGGGGACGACAGACAAGGGGCCACCTCTGATGGATGCCAGGGGGGGGAGAGCTGGAGCGGGGGGCGCTCCCCGGGCTGGAGCCCATCACCTTGGCTTCAGTCTGGGAGGGAGAGAGCAGCCCTTTGGGGAGGGGGGGGGTCCGGGGCTGACGCCAGGCTTTGCCCCCTCAGAACGGGCAGCGCGGGCGCATGGACAGAGGCAATTCCCTGCCCAGCATGTTGGAGCAAAAGGTGAGTGGGGCTGGGATGGGAGGGGGGGGCTTGTGCAGGGCTGGGGGAGGGCTGTGGAGAGGGTCTTACAGCCTCCCCACCACCCCCCCTTGTAGATTTACCCCTACGAAATGCTGATGGTGACGAACCGAGGCCGCGTGAAGCTGCCGCCCGGGGTGGACAGGACCCGGCTGGAGGTAGAGGCTGAAATCTCAGGGGGGGGAGAAAAATTGGAGATGGGGGGGGGGGGATGAACCCAGCACCCCATCACCCTCCTCTCTTCCTCCCCTCCCTCTTCCTCGCAGCGGCACCTCTCCCCCGAGGATTTCCTGCGGGTCTTCGAGATGCCCCCCGAGGAGTTCAGCAAACTGGCCCTCTGGAAGCGCAACGAGCTGAAGAAGAAAGCCTTCCTCTTCTGAGCCTTCCTCCTCTGAGCCCTCCTCCTCTGAGCCCTCCTCGGCCCCGAGCTCAGTCCGTGTCGCGCCGTGTAACCGCTTTAGGGCTCTCAGCTGGTTTTTACTAGCCCCCCCCCCCATTTTTTCCCTCCCCCCCCCCAGCTCTGCCCCTTGCCTCGCTGCTCCTGCAGGCAAAGGGTTGGGGAGGGAGGGGGGGGGGGGGGGGCTCTGCCTCTGCTCCCCCAGCTCGCAGTGGGGTGGGGGGGCAGGGGGCAGACCTTGACCCTGGAGCAGGCACGGTTCAGACGGGAGAGGGGAGATGTGGGGGGGGTCTCTGTGCTTTGTGCCCCCCCCTCGCGGGGAGGGTAAGGCCTGGCTCTGGCACGCAGGCAGCGGGGTGGCTTCTTTTCCTTTCTGGGGGGGGTCGGCTGCCTCCAACCTCCACACCCAGGGTGCTCCCCCACACCCAGGGTGCCACTCTACCCCTCGGGGTGCCCTTCTGCCCTCCCCACGCCTTCACCCCGAGACTTGGGAAGCGCCTGGGTGGGGGCCGACTCACTGCCAGACCCGTGTGCTCCTGGCAAAGCCAGGCCGGCACCCTGCCTTGCCTCCCCCCCTCTCCTCCACTCCAGCCCCCCCATTTAACATCCCCCCCCCCTCTCCCAGGTCCCTCCTGTGCCGAGGGCCGCAAGGACACACGGACACTGCCAAAACCTGCCCGGCACCGGGCAGAGGGCAGGGCTGGGGTGGGATGGGGCAGGGGGTGACAGCGGTGGGGAGCGGGGTGTCACAAGGGGACCCCCCCCCAGCAGCTCCTGCTGCATTTAGAATGCAGCACGGTGATGCAGTGGGGGGTGCAGCTGGGCAGAAAGAAGCAGGGGGGCGGGGGGGGGGGTACAGCTCGATGGGCAGCGCTGCCTGGGCCCCCCCCCCCCCCCCCACTCCTCCTGCCGCCACACAGGCAGGGGCTTCACACCGGGCAGCACCTTCCCTTCTCCCACCTCTCCCGTCTCCGTTTTGGGCAGGACCCCCGCACCCCCCCACACAGACACACTCCCCCCACGCTCCCCGGTTTCTGTTTCCAGCCACTTTCCAGCCGCTAGACCTTGTTGGGATGTAAAGAATGTAATTTATTGGGAAATCACTGGCCCATACTTGCCTTTCACTGCTACTCTACAAACGACATATCTATAAATATATATATAAATATGGGTTGTTTTCGGACTGGACTACGGTGATTCACTTTCTCTGTTTTGTTAGAGTTTATTTTATTTGCTGGTGTCGGAGAAGCCGCGTGAGAGTGATTTTTTGCTTACAATTAAAGGTGAAATGGCTTTATCCAGCCCGGCTCCGCTGCTTTGCTTTTTTCCTCTCCCCCTCCTCCCCGGTCCCAGGTCCCTGCAGATGGCGATGGTGCTCCGAGAAGGATGAGGAGCCCTTCCCCGCCTTCCCACCCCCCCCTTTTCAACCCCCCCCCCCCGGCCGGGCTGTGCTGGGGGCCCGCGGGGCGTGTGAGAGCCGAGCCGGGCCGGCGCTGCCCCGGCCCCGGCGCGATGTGAGCGCACCCCCACCATGGCCCGGCAGAGAGGTACGGGGGGGGTACAGGGTTGTGGGGGGGTGCGAGCCGGTAAAAGGGTGAAAAAGAGGGCAGAGGATGTGCTTGAAGCTGTTGGGGGGGGGGAGCAGGGTGTGTGTGGGGGGTGTGGGTGTGCAAAAAAGGCGTGTGGAAGGGAAAAAGGGGGGGTATGGGATGGAGGAGAGGGGGTAAAAGGGGGAGAGTGGGGGTTTGGGGAGGTGGGGGGGGGGCTGTGGGAGGGGTGCAAGGGACCAGGCATGGGTGTGGGGGCTCGGGGTGTCAGAACGGGAATGGGGGTGCCTGGGTGCCCCCCAAGAGGTGTTGGGGTGCTGTGGCAGGATGAGGGGTGCCAGCACCCTGCCTGGGGGCAATTTGGGGGCGCAGAAGCTGTGAGGGGGGAGCGTCTCCTCCCTCAAGCCGTGGCCCGCAGCCTCCCCGCAGTGACGGGTCACGCTGCGGCCAGGAGCCTTCGGCCTCCTCCTCTGAGTCATCCCGCGCTGGGCCAGAGCCACCCCCAGCGCTGGAGCGGGGCCCTGGGGTGCCCCCGAGCCGCTGCACCCCCCGGGGGGAGCGGGGCTGAGCCCCAACACCTCTTGCCCCTCGTTGCACTTGGCCGTGGGGTGACATCCCTTGGGCATCCCTCTCCTTCCTCCTCCCGAGGATGAGGATGCCAGGATGAGGCTGAGGATGCCACGGGGGTTGGACGCTCTGCTGGGAGATGGTTGTTGTGTTTTGGGGGGGGCGTTTTCCTCCCGCCCTGGAGACCGGAGCAGCTGGTTTTCATCCCGGCTGCCTTTCCCGGGGCCCGGCAGAGCTTTGTGGGCGCAGGCAGCCCCCCTGCCCCTCCACACCGGGCTGCGGGGCACCACCAGCTACAACATCCCCCCCCCCACCTCCTCCCGCCCCACCGAGGGCATCGGGGCCAGGCCGGGGGGGGAGAGCGGGGGGCGGGTAGGAGGAGGGTTGAGGGGGTGAGTGGACGGAGATGTCATTGCCGAGGAATTTGGCCTGGGCGGAGGAGGAGAGGAGAAAGGGAGGGAGAGGACGAGCCAGGCACACCGGGCACGGGGGACAGTCCCCGGGCCCCCCCATACTCACCCTCTGCCCGCAGGTTCCTTTGGCCAGCCCCTACCCCAGTGCCAAACCCCCCCACCCCCCCCCAACCAGTCCCCTCAGCAACTGGTCCCCCCCCTTTCCCTTCCCTGGTTTCCAGGGCAATCCAGATGTTTGGGCCCAGCTCCGGCATTGCTCAGCCTCGCTGCCCTGCCAGATGTTTCCTCTCCCCCCGGGCAGGGTGTGTGCTCCCCAGCTGGAGGGGGGGGGACGACGACGGGGCTCCCCCCATTCCAGCACCTCCTCAGAGGTTTTTCCCCTGTCCCCTGTGGCACCGCTGGGCTCCTTCCCCCTGCCCGCCGCTGGTTTTGGGGGTACATCGCCCCCCCCCCCCAGCCGGAGCGATGCGAGATGCGGGGATGTGGGAGCGCTCAGGGATGTCGGGGTCACCTGAGGTATTGGGGGGGGGGGGGCACCAGGGCAGCATCCCCAGGCCTTCGCTGGGGTTGTCCCTCTTCTTCCTCACAAGGGGATGGCGAGGAGGGAAGCTGGGGGCAGCGTGGGGGGGAGTGGGCACAGCCAGGCCCCCTCCCAGAGGTGGTGGGTTTCGGTGGGAGGGGGGTCTGCAGTGTTTTATCCCAGGGGGAGCAGAGCCCAGAGTTCCAGAAGCACAGCAGGAAGGAGCGGGGTGGGATGGGGGGGTCAGGGGACATCTGCCCCCTCCTGCGGTGGCAGTGGGGGGGTCCTCAGGGTGAGGGGGGGTCTGGGGGTGTGTGTGGTCCTGCTCCGCCACGTGCTCCTCCAGAACAAACCTCCCCCCCCCCCGAGCTGATGGAGTCGCCACCGCTCAGGGCCAGAGGGACCCTCTCCCCGTGTCCCCCCACCCTGGGGGGGGCTGGGGGGGACACACACACAGAGTGCGGGACTCTCGTTGTCCCCAGCCGGGGTGAGGAGGCACAAAGCGGCTCCTTGTCCCGCTCCATCCCTCCTTCCTGGTGGTCCCCGGCTGGCGCTGAGCCCCGACCCCTCTCCCTGCCCTCGGAGGGGGTGAATGCTCCACATTTTCCGTGTGCCCTGAGCAGCCTTCATCCCGTGTGCCATACCTCCTCCTCCTCCTCCTCCTCCTCCACCGCACGTTGGGCTGCCCAGCACAGCCCCCCAGCCACGGCTGCCCTCGCCCAACCGGGAACAAACCCACTCTGTGAGCGCACACAGAGGAGCCTTCAGCGGCGCGGGTCCCCGTCCCCCCTCCTCATCCTCCCCCGTCCCCCCGGGCCTGTCAATAGCGGGATTGTGCCGAGCCGGGGCAGGTGCCGGGAGTGGGGGTTCGGGGCACGTCACCCCACGTCTGTTTGTTCGGTAGCGGGGAGCCCCTGCCAGCCCTGCCCGGTGCATCCCTGCCTGCACCCTCCCTGCCGGGCTGTGGTGGCACGTCCTTGTCCCCTGCAGACCTGGACAAGCTGCTGTCGGACCTACGCTCCTTCCTGCTCATCCTGGACCGGGAAAGCCTCAGCGCCGCGGCTCGGGCCAAGAAGAAATCGGTGGCCGATCTCCTGTCCCAGCTGCAGAGCCCCCAGTGTGAGCACGGGTCTGCGGGTGGGGGGGGGAGATGGGGCAGCGCCCAGTTAGCGCCCAGTAGGGATGGGACTGGGAGCGGGGCTGTGACTGGGTGCTCCCACCCACCCCGTCCCGCAGCAGAGGACGCAGAGTATATGATCATGCGCTGCCTCTCGCCTTCCCCGGGGACCCCGCAGGGTCGGGCCAGCCTGGGTAAGTCACACACTCTGGCCCTGCACCCCCTCTTTGCCCTGCACCCCATCATCTCGGCCGGTGGCTCCCGGGGGATGCCACCTCCTTGCCCACCCGCCACGCTGCTGCCAATCCTGGTTTTCTCCCCGCTCCAGGAACCAGGACGACGGATTCAGCGGGAGGGAGAGTCTGCGAGTGTCGGCCAGCCAGCGCCCTGAGCCTGCAGGGAGGGGTAAGGGTGGGCAGGGGAGGGGAGAGGGGGGGGGTCTGTGGGTGCTCCTGGGGCAGGGGGTGGGAGAGGGGCACCCAGTGGGCGTCCCTGCACTGCAACCTCGCTCGCACGGGGGTCCGGCCGGGCTGGGAAGGTTCCCGTGCTGCCCCCAGCTCGGGGCAGAGCCCCCCCAGCAGTCCCTTGGGGGGTCTGCAAGGTTGCCCCCGGGGGGAACAGCACCTTCGGAGCACCCCTTCTCTCCCCAGAGCAAGGCGCCGGGCGTCTCGCCGTCCCCACCAGCCGACGACTCCTATGAGGACGCCGAACCCCTCGGCCCTGGCAGATGCGACGGCTCCGGTGAGCACCCCCCTGCACCCCCTCCCCAGCACCCGCTGGCACCCAGCACCCTCACGCCATCCCGGCTCTCAGGGGGTGCCGACACCGACAGCAGCCACTATGAGTCGTACGGGGAGGATGAGGATGGCGTGAAGGACCGTGCCCACTACCTGCGGCGGCCCCTGGCCCCCGGCCCCGATCCTGAGCCCTCCAGCCCCCCCGAAGCGCAGCTCTGCGGCTTCCTCTGGAGGAAGCGCTGGCTGGGCCAGTGGGCAAAGCAGCTCTTCATCGTCCGGGAGCACGTGCTGCTGGTGAGCGGGAGGAGGAGGAGGATGAATGAAGGCTGGGAGCGGGTCCCTGAGCTCTGCCGGACCCCACGCTGCCTCCGCAGTGTTTCAGGTGCGCCGCCGACCCGCAGCCGGTGCTGGAGCTGGATTTGCGGGGTTGCCACGTCGCCTACAAGGCCAAGCGTGGCAAGAAGATGCCGCACGCCCTGAAGGTGACGGGGACGGCGGGTGAGGAGCTGGTCATCGGCTTCCAGAGCCGGCAGCAGGCTGAGGACTGGAGGAAGGTTTGGAGGTGTTGCAGCCTGGCAGAGCTCTGCGTAGGCAGGAGGGAGAAACAGGGGGGCACAGCCCTGTTGGGGTGCTCCTGAGGCGGCTGAGGATGGTGTTTGGGGGACCTTCCCATCCCAGGGGTGCCTGGAGCCCCCTTAGATGGGGGAGCTTGAGCTCAGGGCTGCAGCGCTCCCCCCTCCTTCGGCAGGTGATCGAAGAGGTCAGCAGCGATGCCCCGAGCGGGCTGGCAGCCATCAGCGTCCCAGCGTCCCCCTCCTCGAGGCTCGGCAGGGTGAGCCGCTTGTCCTCCCCCCTCCGGAAACCCAGGCACGGGGAAGGGGGTGTCGGGAGAACACCCCAATGCCCTGTCCCCTCTGGGTGACGCTGCGGAGGGTGGGGGTCAGGGTGCAGGGGGCTTACAGGGCTCTTTGCATCCTCATCCTCAGGCTGCCGGGTCCCAGCTGGGTGAGGAGGAGGAGGATGGCTCCCGGCAGAGCCCTGCCCGCAGCCCCAGACCCGGCAGGGATGCTAAAGGAGGTGCGGTATGTGGGGACGGGGCGAGGGGGTGTCCCTGCACCCCCGTGTGCCCCGGGTGATGGCGGGGTGCCCCCCCCTCGCCCCCCCCGCAGGTTTCCTGGCGGTGCGGCTGCGCGGGCGGTGGCAGCGGCTGTGGTGCGCGGTGCGGCAGGGAGCCCTGCGCATGTTCCCCGAGCCCGGCGGTGCCCAGCGCCCTGTTTGCGCCCTACGCTTGGACGGCTGCAACGTTTCCCCCGGGGGGGCCACCGGGTCCCCCCAACGCCTCCGCATCCGCATCGCCCAGCGAGGCCGGGAGCTCGCCCTGCTGCAGGTGAGCAACCGCCACGGCCCCCCTGCGCCATGCTGCGTCCGTGCCCCCCCCATCACGGGGGGGCACCCCCTGAGCCCCCACCCTCTGCCCCACGCCAGACCCGTTCGGACGAGGAGAGGGAAGCTTGGCTGAAGACCCTGCGGGCCAGGGGAGGAGGGGAGCCGGCCAGTGACACCCCCCACACCGAGACCCCCAGGCTGGGCGATGCCAGTGGCTGCCCTGGCGCAGGGTAAGGAGCCGTCGGCCGGGGTACAACCGGCCCCAGCCCCCCCCAACTCTTCTGCGGGGCCGCGGGCAGTGATGGGCCCCCCCTCCTGCCCGCAGCGGGCTGCTGCTGCGCCGTGTCCCGACCCCCAACGCCTACATGGATGATCCCTTCGGGCAGCCCCCGCCGGCCGAGGCCCCCAAACATCTCTACTCCAACGTGGAGCGGCTGCAGCAGCTGGTAACTCCCCCCTCCCCGATGCACCCTGGGCCCCCCCCTCCATGCAAGCCCCAGGGTGGGGGCAACAGGCTCCCACCATCCACTTGCCCGCGGGCTTCTCCTGGGCTTTTATTCGCAGCAGCAGAGCTTGGACCGAGCAGTGCAAGGGCAGCGCAAGAGACCCGTGTCTGTGCTGCCCGCTGCTGCCTGCAGCAGCGCCCCGCCCTCGCAGGCAGGTGAGCAGGGGCTGGATGCTCCGTCCAGGGGGGCAGCGGGGTCCCCCCCTGCACCCCAACCCCACGTGCCGGGATGGAGGCTGCGGTGCCCACCAGCACGGTGTGGTGCCGTGATTCCTCTGCTCTTCCTCCCTCTGCCCTTCCTCCTGGGCATCCTTCCTCTGCTCTTCCTCCCGGGCATCCTTCCTCTGCTCTTCCTCCCTCTGCTCTTCCTCCCTCTTCCTCCCTCTGCTCTTCCTCCCTCTGCTTTTCCTCCTGGGCATCCTTCCTCTGCTCTTCCTCCCCAGCACCAGCAGCAGCTCTCCGGGGCCGGGCTGCCAGCCCGCAGCGGGCGAAGGTGACCCCTGAGCTCCGGAGCAGGGATCTCTCCCGATCCCAGCGCACCCTGACGCTGCCCGAGCGGAAAGGGGCTCGGGACGGGCTGGATATCCTCCTCGGTAGGAGCGCAGAGGGGCTCTGCCCCCGTGCCGGGGGGGTACCTGGAGTGGTCCAGGGGTCCCTGGGCTTGGCAGTGCCGCCTCCTGTCCTTGCAGGGAGAAGAGCCTTCCCCAAACTGGAGGAGAAGGTGGGGCAGCTGGAGAGGGCCTGCCGCATGAAGGGCAGGCTGAAAGCCGGCTCCGAGATGAACCTGCTGGCCATTGGCAAGTCACTGAAGGGCCACCTCGCCGCCACCGCCACCTCAGCTGGCTCCGAGGTGCGAGGATGGGCCCCGGGGAGGGCAGGGGCTGCGGGGGGCAGGAGCAGGCATCGCCCTCTCTCCGCTCTTTTCCCCAGCAGGGCTCGTTCCTCACGCCGCTGCTGAGGCGCACGGCGTCGGCGAAAAGCGCCCTGAAACCCTCCCTGAAACCCTCCCCGGTCCTCATCGAGAGGGGAAAAGTGCTGCAGAAGAAAAAGGTACCGGCGGGGCGGGCAGAGTTAAGGGGAAGCGGGTCCCACCCATGGAGATGAAGCGGGGGGTGCAGAGGGTTCACACACACACCCCACACCCCCCCCCCCCCCCTTTTTCTCACCCGCTCTCCAGGAGTGGGAGATGAAGTCTGCGATGTGAGCGGCGCCGGGGCTGCCCCCCACCTCCCCCCCACCGCCCCCCGCAGACGTTCCTGCCGGCCCGAGCATCTCTCAGGAGAACGTGGGGCTGCACGTGGATCGTGCAGGACCCGCCTCGGACCGGGGGGTTTAATCATCAATATCAACGCTACAACTACGCACATCTATTTTATATATATATATATATATATACATATAAATGCTGCCCGTGGGTTTCTAATTCCCCCCCCTTCTGCCTCCTCGCCCCCTCCCCCCCAGCACCTTGGTTTTGGGGTCCAAATTTTCCGGTCGTGACCTCACGAGCCACCAGCGTGGGTCTGGTTGAACCCGTGCACTGGCAGCCCCCCCACCCCCAGTTCCACCCCCCCCTCCCCACACACACACACACCCCGGGGACACCCATTCATGGGGGGGGGTGTGCAGATACACCCCAAACTGAGGGGGGGGGGTGCTTGGGGCACCTGATTGCACCTTCCCTGGAGTCGGTGGGACCCGGGCTGGGCCCTGGGCTGCTTTCCAGCGGCTGTGATCGTCAGGGCTTGGTTTTAATTGTAGAAACATTTTTTATTTTTTTGTAAGGATTATATATATATATATTAAAAAAAAAAAAAAAAAAAAGAATTTGGCTTCTACCCGGCTGCGCTGTGGGAAGAGGTGAGCTGGGGAGGGGGTTGTCCTTGTCCTGGTGTGCACGGGGGGGGCTGTCCCCATCGCAATGTGGGGGGTTTTGGGGGGGATTTCTCCCTGTCCCAGTTCAGGGAGGGGTCTGTCCCCATCCCGGTATGAGATTTTCGGGGGGGGGTCTGTCCCTATCCCAGTGCATGGGGGTGTGGGGGGGGTTGTCCCAGTTTGAGGTTTTCAGGGGAGGGGTCTGTCCCCATCCTAGTGCACGGGGGTGGGGGGGAGCTGTTCCCATGACAGTTTGAGGTTTTTAGGGGGGCCATTCCCTGTCCCAGTGCAGGGGGGGGTCCTGTCCCAGTTCGAGGTTTTCGGGGGGGGCTGTCCCCACCCCGTTGCGAGGTTTTCGGGGGGGCTGTCCCCACCCCAGAGGCACTCCCGGAGCAGCTTTATATTTCTGTGACCTTCCCAAACCCTCCGCCCCCCCCGCCCCCCCTCCCACCTCCGTCCCTCACCTCTCTCTCAATCCCCCCCCCATTAATCCACCCCCCCCCCCCCGCCGTGCCCTGCGCCCCAAAACCCTCCCGGAGCCGGAGCCTGGAGCCTCGGGGGGAGGTGCCGTGGCCGGGCCGTCCCCCCCCCGTCCCCCCCCTCCCCGCCCGCCGCCGGGCGGAGCCACCGGAGCGGGGCCGCGGCGGAGCGCGGCGGGGCCGGGACCGGGAGCGGGGCCGGTGGCGGGGCCGGGGTCAGGGTCAGGGTCGGGGGGGGGGGGTCGGGAGGGTTGGGGGGGGGTGGCAGCCATGCTGAGCCGTTTAGGCGCGTTGCTGCAGCAAGCGGTGGAGATGGTGAGTGGGGACCGGGGGGGACACACACACGGTGGCACCGGGACCTGGGGGGGGGGGGGGGGGGGGTGTCTATACACCCCTGACCCCCGTGTGCGCAGCGGGAGCCCAGCTTGGACCTGCTGGAAGCCTTCACTGACCACTGGAAGGGCATCACTGGCTACTACCTGGAGGCCACAGGTGAGTGGGGGTCCCTGTGGCTTGGGGGGGGGTGTCCCTGTGACCTGGGGGGGGTTCCCTGTAGCGTGGGAATAAAGTCCCTGTGGTGTGGGAACAGGGTCCTCGTGTCCTGGGCCAAGGTCCCCGTGCCCTAAGATAAGGTCCCATGGCCTGGGAATAAGGTCTCTGTGGTCAGGGAGGGGGGTCCCCCTGCCCTGAGGTGGGACCCCGTGTCCTGGGACGAGACCCCGTGACTTGGGACAGGACCCCGTGCCCAGGGAGGGGGTCCCCATGTCCTAGGACGGGATCCCATGTCCTGGGAGGGGACCCCATGTCCTGGGAGGGGACCCCATACCCAGAAGGGGGGTCGCTATGCCCTGGGACGGGACCCCATGTCCTGGGACGGGGCGCCCTGCCCAGGGAGGGGTCCCCAGGCCCTGGGACAGACCCCAAGCAGCACCAGGCCGACCCTAGATCCCCGTAGCTGACCTGGCATGCAGGACTTCGGCGTGGGACCCCCCCTTTTCTTATACCCGACTTATCCTGCCGGGTGCTTGTCCCAGCCTGTCCTGACCCCCCCTGCACACCACCAGGATCAGCAAGGGGCAGGGGGGGGGATTTGGGTGGGTGTGGGTGCTCCTGGGAGCGTTGGCAGGTTGGGGCACGTCCCTCTCCGACTGAAAACAACCCGGAGAGCTTCAGCCCTTTCCTTGGCAGGATCCTGGCCCTTCCCGCTTGTCCCCCGTGCCCCCCTCCCCAGGACAACCGGCTGCCCCCCCGGGACAACCCCGGAGCGAGGCGGCGGGGCCGTCCGGCCTCTCGTTAGGCCAGGAGCGGAAGGAGCAGGCGCTGGGCCGCCATCATCACATTGTGCCATCTAGCGTCATCCTCCCGGAGGAGGATTCTGGGCCAGCGGGAGAGGGGCTACTAGCCAGCAACCCCAAAAACACCCCCCCCCCGAGCTGCACCACGTCCCCCATTCCTGTGTTGGCAGACGAGAGCGTCCCCGCCAGACAGACGGACATCCCCTGGCGCCTCAAGCAGATGCTGGACATCCTGGTCTACGAGGAAAAACAGCGCCCGGGCGGGGAGACGGGGCCGTGCCTCGAGTACCTGCTGCAGCACAAGGTCCTGGAGACCCTCGGCACGCTGGGCAAGGCTGAGGTGGGTGGGCAGACACCGGGAGAGATGCTTTGGGGGGGCTGAACCCCCCCAACCGCTGCGCTGCAGCACCCGCCGGCCCTTTCCTGCTGCTTGACGTGGGGCCGCTCAGGAATTTTCATTCTGAAGCTCTTCCAGCTGCGCAGAGGGAGTTTGTGGGGTGTGAGCTGGGTGGGGTGCGTGGCTTTTTTTTTTTTTTTTTTTTTTTTTTTTTTAATGGAGGGGCGTGGGGGTGGATTGCTCAGTGCAAGATCCCCGTTGGGATCTTCTTGGGTGCTTCTCCGAGGGGCTTTTGCATCCCTGCGTGCACGGGGAGGGTGTTTTTCACTTTTCCCACCAGCACATCGCTGCGTGGGGTCGCAGGACGAGGTGTTTTTAGACAGATCTCCCCTCCCCAAGTTAATTTTACCCAAGTCAATATTACCAAATATAACAGCTCTGCTGTTCCTTTATTGCTAATAAAAATAAGGTGCCCTGTAAATACACTTTTAGTGAAACATAAGCAAACAGTAGCGCAGCGTGGGCTTCCGAAACACGCGCTGGCCCTGCCGTGACCGTGAGGATTTGGGGTTTTTTAGGGTGCTGGGCTGTAACTCCCCATCGCCTGCATCGCAGCAGTGGGAAAAGGGAAATAATCCCTGTTTGTGGTTTGTTTTTTTTATTTTCTCTGTTTTTCAGAGAACTGAGTTCAGTCCCAAAGTGCTAAAGGGAAGGGAGCCTGGGGGCCCTGGGGGAGGGTCCATGGGCATCATTTTGGGGGAGTCAAACTTGGGGGGGGGGGGGTGTCTGCTGAGCGATTTGGGGCAATTACAGGGTAATTAGGTAATTGCGACCAGGTAAGTGGGCTCTCGCTGATGTTTCTCGCCCATCTCCCTCCCAGTACCCCCCCGGGATGAGGCAGCAGGTCCTCCTCTTCTTCAGCCGGGTGCTGGGGCAGGTGCAGCACCCGCTCCTGCACTACCTCAACGTTCACCGGCCGGTGCAGGTGAGCCCCGCGCCCGGGGGGGGGCTTGTCGGGGGCGGGTGGGATGTGCCAGTGATGCCACATGCTGGGGCTGGCCCCATCCCTGCCAAACGCTGCCGGGGAGCGATGCCAGCGGGGACAGGGAGCCACCAGCCCTCTCCTTGCCCCACCAGAAATTGCTCCAGCTCAGCGGCGACCGCCTGGGCTCCGGCACGGAGAAGGAGGAGGTGCAGTTCGCTGCCGTTCTCTGTGCCAAGATCAAGCAGGATCCCACCCTGCTGACACACATCCTGGAGGTGAGGAGCCCCCCGCAACGTCCCGGAGCTGGCAGGACGTGGTTGGGATCATCTCTGGGGTTTGGGTCGTTTCCTTGAGCACCTTCATGTGGATCACAGCTCCATCCCCGCTGCAAAGCTCCTCGGGGTGAGCGGGAGGAAGATGGTGGCTGTGAATTTGCTTAGTTGGCTAAAACTGGCCAGCGGTTGCCCTTCAGTTAAGTGCATATGACTGTAAAACTAGAGCAACTTGAGGAAGGGAAGGAGGGATGCATCCCCAGAGTTACATGTGCATTTTGAGGGCTGTGGACTTCTGGGCAATTTTTTAGAATAATTCACTAGTGAACTTCAACTCCCATTTCTCCTGGAAAATGTTTCTGTGCGTATGGGCCTTCAGATAATTCAGATTACCGGTTCAGTCTCTATTAACGTGACTTAATTTGTGGTCTGGTCACGAGCCCTTGGTGTCTGTGGCACACACCTCCTCGATAGTCCAAGTCTCATGGTCTTGTTTCTTTATTGCGTAGAAATGAGATGGCAGCTGTCCAGGTATCTGCATGTTGCTTTGGAATTAGCTCCTAAAATGTCACTACTGGGGTTGTTGGGCGTTGGAATGGGCTGCCCAGGGCAGGGGGGAGTCCCCGGGATCCCTGGGGGGGTTGAAGAGTCGGGCTGAGCCAGCGCTGAGGGATCTGGGGGGGTTGGGAAGGGTCAGGGTGAGGGTCATGGTTGGGCTGGAGGAGCTGCAAGGGCTTTTCCAACCTGGCTGATTCAGAGATTCTTTGCTGCTCCTCTTCCTCTCCAGGGCAAGAGCATCCTGAATGGGAGGAGAGCCCAGGAGCTGCCAGCCTGCCCCGTGGAAGAGGGTGCGGAGCATCCCCCGGGCACCGCGGGCACTGCCGAGCCCTCCCCGCCGCGGAGGGCCGGCAACCTCGTCACGGCCTTGGTGGGGCTGAGCAAGAGCAAGGTAGGGGGAAAGGGCTGCAAGGAGGGGACGGCAGGCGCTGCCGGTTGTGTGACGCTGCCTCTCTCCTCCTCCTCCTCCTCGCAGAAGAGCAGGGTCGCGCTGAAGGCTCGGGAAAACCTGCTCTTGCTGGTGGGGCTCGCCCAGGAGGCAGCTGCTGCCTGCCTGGTGCGGAGCAGCGCCCTGTGCCAGCTGCTGACGGAGCATCTCTGTGACCTCTACAGCGCTGTGCCCACCTGCACCGACCCTGCCGACGTCCTCGCCATGGAGAGGGTCAGCTGGAGGTAAAGCGGGCGCTGGGCAGGGTCCCCCCCAGGCACCACCGAGGCTTTGCTGCAGCCCCACGGCCTCTGCCCTGTGCCAGCTGAACAGGAGCCAGCAGTGTGCCCAGGGGGCCAAGAAGGCCAATGGCATCCTGGCTTGTGTCAGCACCGGAGTGGCCAGCAGGGACAGGGAAGGGATCTGAGCCCTGGGCTCGGCACTGGGGAGGCCGCCCCTCCATGAGTGGGTTCAGTGTTGGGCCCCTCACCCCAAAAAGGCCATTGAATGACTCGAGCGTGGCCAGAGAAGGGCAACGGAGCTGGGGCAGGGTCTGGAGCACAGGTCTGCTGGGGAGCGGCTGGGGGAACTGGGGGGGTTCAGTCTGGAGAAGAGGAGGCTGAGGGGAGACCTCCTGGCCCTCTGCAACTCCCTGCCAGGAGGGGGCAGAGAGGGGGGATGAGTCTCTGGAGCCAAGGCCCCAGCGCCAGGCCCCGAGGGAATGGCCTCAAGCTGCCCAGGGCAGGGTCAGGCTGGCTCTGAGGAAGGATTTCTGTGCAGAAGGGGCTGTTGGGCGTTGGAATGGGCTGCCCAGGGCAGGGGGGAGTCCCCGGGATCCCTGGAGGGGTTGAAGAGTCGGGCTGAGCCAGCGCTGAGGGATCTGGGGGAGTTGGGGGGGGTCAGGGTGAGGGTCATGGTTGGGCTGGAGGAGCTGCAAGGGCTTTTCCAACCCGGATGACTCTGGGATTCTGTGCAGGTCACAGGGTGATGCTGCTGGCGATGCAGTTTTCCCAGGGAAGGAAAGCCTGGCTGCCTTCTTCGGCTGGCTGGACTACCTCGACGAGGTGGTGGTGGGCGCCCACCCGGTAAGGAGCCCCCAGCCAGGCTCGTGGAGCACCCAGCCCCCCGCCGGCACCACGGCTCAGCCTCTGCCGTCGCCCGCAGGTCGTGGCAGATGCCGTCAGCGAGGCTGTGGAGGAAAGGTTTTTCCAGGGCATCCTGGAGCCGCAGCTCCTGCAGATGTGAGTGTCTGAGGCACGAGGCAGCACCCGGGGGGGAGAGAGTTTCTCCCTCGAGGACCCCCTTGGGGCTGGGTCCGTGGGGTCTCCCTTGCCTGCGCCTCCTTTCTCGCTGCCGTGAGATGCTGCGTCTCAGGACCGCATCCCCCTGCGTCCCCGACAGGTCCGAGCTCGACGTCCTCCGCGCCACGGCCACGCTGACGGGCACCGTACGGCAGATCTGCGCCCCTCCCCTGCTCCACCGCCTCGTGCTCTTCCTGCTGGGACCAGACCGGCACCCCGAGACCCCGGGGGACACCCCTCATCCTCTGCGCACCCAACTCATCGACCGCTGCAACCACCTCTCCGACGAGGTGAGCCCCATCCTTGGGGGGGGTGCTGGGGCACGGGCGATGTCGGGGTGCGGTGCCGGTCGGTGCCACCCCCCTCGCTGTGCCGCAGATCAGCCTGGCCAGCCTGCGGCTCTTCGAGGAGCTCCTGCAGAAACCCCACGAACACATAGCGCACAGCCTGGCCCTGAGGAACCTGGAAGCCAGGGGCTACCTACAGCGCAACCCCCTCGTGCCAGATGAGCGCGGGCCCCTCGAGACGGACCCCGAGGATGGGCTGTGAGCAGTGACGGGGCTGGGGGGGCTGGGGGGGAGGCCGGGGAAGTGCAGGGAAGGCGGGGGAAGCCCCTCGCTGCCCACCCAGCTAATACCGCTGTGCTGGCCCCGCAGGGACCTGGAGGAGGATCCGTATTTCACCGACGGATTCCCAGACACCGGCTTTGGGATGGCGAAAATTCCTCTGCCGGCATCGGCCCCGTCGGGCAAGGGGCAAGTGAGCGAGGTGGTCAGCAGGTAGGGATTTGCAGGGGCTGCTGCAGCACGGGGGGGGCTGCATCCCCCTCCCCACCCCTCTCCCCTTTCTCCCAGCTTCCTCTGCTTGGTCCCGGAGGAGGCGAAAACCTCCTCGTGCATGGAGGAAGGTGGCTACGACACCTACGTGCACGATGCCCTGGGCATGGTGAGTGGCTGAGGGGGGGGTCCCCATCCCTAGCTGTGCTGGCCCCCACTCCAGCTCTCACCCACCATCACCCCTCGCCCCCCCAACACCCAGGTCCAGGCGTGTCGTGCCAGCGCAGCCCCGTGGGGGTGGCCCCCAGCCCCCCGGCCCCTCGATGCCTGCCACCCCGAGGGGACGTTTTACGAGGGTCACTTCCTCAAGGTGCTGTTTGACCGCATGACCCAGATTCTGGACCAGGTATTGGGGTGCTTGGGGATGTAACCTGGGTCCCCACCATGCTCAGCCCCCACCCCTGCCTTGGCACACCCCCCACCCTGAGCTGGCACAGGCTGGGGGGGTTGACCAGAGGATTCTTTGTCCTCTCGTGGATCTTGCTGGCCCCAGGGACCCCCCATGGAGGGTGAGAAAAGTTTTTCCAGGGTTTGGGATCCCCGTAGCGGGGGGATAAAGTGGCCAAGGGCAGCGTTTGCAGCTGTTGGGCTCAGGACCCCACCGGGGGAGTGACGGGTGGGGGAATTGGCTGTGCTGGCCCCCACTGAGCACCCCCTCACCCCCCCCCCAGCCCTACAGCTTGAACCTGCAGGTGACCTCGGTGCTGTCCCGCCTGGCCACCTTCCCGCACCCCCACCTCCACGAGTACCTGCTGGACCCCTACCTCAACCTGGCACCCGGCTGCCGCTCGCTCTTCTCCGTCCTCGTCAGGGTAACGTCACCCAGGAAGGGGAGGAGGGGACACAGGGACACCCCTCCCTGCCTCAAAACAGGGCCTGACTCTTCTCTCTCCCCAGGTGATCGGGGACCTGATGCAGCGGCTCCAGCGTGTGCCCCATTTCAGGGCCAAGCTGCTCCTGGTGCGCCAGCAGCTCCTGGGGCTGGTGCCCGGAGAGCGGTAAGTTTGAGGGAGGGGGGCACAGGATACCCTTTGAGAGGGGGCAGGCTGCACCCCACAGAGCCCCCAATCCTCATCTCCCCGCAGGATGGACCACACGATGCTCTTCAAGGGGGTGGTGGTGCTGGAGGAGTTCTGCAAGG
This sequence comes from Athene noctua, assembly GCF_965140245.1. Lineage (NCBI taxonomy): Eukaryota > Metazoa > Chordata > Aves > Strigiformes > Strigidae > Athene > Athene noctua. Next base: position 4,896,058 of record NC_134064.1, on the reverse strand, counting down.
AGCTGGCTGCCATCGCCCTGGTCAAGGGACCGCCCGAGGGGCCTCCCTGAGCTGTGGCTCCCCGACCCCCCCACTGAGCACCCCCTCTTCGGCTTGGGCTACCACATGCCGGTAGCCCAGTAGCCAGGCATGGCGGTGGCACCGCGGGAAGGACACCGGCCTCGCAGCGCCCGGCGAGGAGGAAGAGGAGGCGCAGAGTCCTTCCTCACCGCCTCGGCCAACCCGGAGGTGACGCCACCTCCCCGGGTGCAGGATGGGGCCTTTCGGGGTGCAAAGTGGTCTGTGCTGCGTTTCCTTCTTGGGGGAGCGGGTTCCTGATCCCCCTGATCCCCCACCAGCCTCAAACAGGATTTTTTTGGGCAATAACGGGATGCGCGGGGCAATGCCACCCCCCCAGCTGCAATAACTTGTCTCCCCGCCGCTGCGCCCCGGCTCTGGGGCGGGGGGGTGTGTGTGTGTGTGTGCGCACGTGTGTGCACACACGTGTGTGTGTTTGTGGCTCCTGCCTGGCAGGGCACCCCAAACCCCGCAAAGCCGGGCACGGTGTCCCCTGGGTGACGGGTCTCTGCTGGAATAAAGCTGTGAGCTCAGCACCCCATGCTGTGCCCTAGCGGTTTATACTGCGCCCGTCCCCTTTCCTATGCATTCCCCACCACCAAAAAAAGCTCCCCACTCCCCCCATCCCCATCCCACCCCTTTCAACCACAGCCAGGTGGATGCAAGAAGCAGCAACCGGGTTTATTTCTGCCTCTCAGCACCCTCCGAGCCAGGACACAGCCCCAAAACACCCCCCCTAGGCATGGGGGGCTCTCACTTTGGCACTCTCTGGCCACATGTCCCAACCAGCCCCCCCCTGCCGTGCCCAAAACGGGGCTGCTGGGGGATTACGGGGCCCTTTTAGCTGTGGATGGGCACCGTGGCACGGAGCCGCTGCAGGATTCGGCCCTTCAAGCTCTCCTCCTCCACATGCCACCAGCAGAAGGTGGGGACATGCAGCTCGGGGGGGGCAACCCGAGGGCTAGCAGGTGGGATGCTCAGCACCACGTTGAAGCAGATGCCATCAGCCCCCACAGGCCCCCCAGCCCGGTGCTGTAGCCCCAGTAGCCCCAGGGGTCCCGGGGAGGGGGCCGGTGGCAGGCAGTCCCGCAGCAGCCGCAGCACGGGCAGGCGGAGACCCCCGTGGAGCTCGGCTGGGGACGTGCCACAGGCCACCACGGGCAGGTGGGGGGTCCCGCTTGCGCCCAGCAGCACCCAAAGGTCCCCGGTATCGTTGGTGAAGGTCAGCAGGAGCCTCAGGCAGAGGAAGGCGCAGGGCAGCTCCTGCGGCAGCATGGGGGGGTGCGGGGGGCTGCGGCGGTAGCGGGCGGCGAGGTCCAGCAGGGGCAGGATGTCGGGGGCGCGCAGCGGCAGCGCACGGGGGTCCCCAGCCCACCACACCGCTTGCAGGGACTCGGCGTCGGCCTCCTCCAGGGTCTTCAGGGTCCCGCCTGTGGGCAGAGAGATGGCGATGGCCTGGTACGGGGGTGGCATGGGGCTGGGGGGGGCAGCGAGGCCCCAGGAGGGGGGTGCCAGGGCTGGGGGTGGTGCTGGGAGGGGATGCTGATGCCCGTTACTGGGCTGTGGTGAAACTGCACGGTTGTAGCTACTGAGAAGAAAAAAATTAGCTCTATCCCAGCCCAAAATGCCAATGTCCAGGCATGGGGGTGGCTGGGGATGCCAAAGCCCACCATGAGGCTTGTAGGGGACACCAATGCCCTGGCGCAAAGGTGGCAGGGGACACCAATGCCCCATCGTGGGGCTGGCAGGGGATGCTGATGCCCAGTACTGGGCTGTGTCGAAACACTGAACTGTTCTAGCTACTGAGAAGGAAAAAAATAGCTCAAAAATAGGAGTTTGGCAGGGAAGGCCAATGCCCTGGCACAAAGGTGGCAGGGGACACCGATGACCTGGCACGAAGGTGGGAGGGGACACGTGGGGCTGGCAGAGGGCACTGATGCCCATCGTAGGGCTGGCAGGGAAGGCCAATGCCCCGGCACAAAGGTGACAGGGGACACCAATGCTCGGGCACGGGGCTCGCTGGGGATGTCAAAGCCCATCGTGGGGCTGGCAGGGGACACGGATGACCTGGCACAAAGGTGACAAGAGACACTGACGCTTGGGCACGGAGCTGGCTGGGGATGTCACAGCCCATCGTGGGGCTGGCAGGAGACACCCCCGTCACGGGGCTGGCAGGGGACACTGCAGGTGAGCCGCCTCCTTCCCACACCCCTTCAGAGCCGCAGAGGCCCACGGACACGCACCGGTGGGGCGCGCGAGGAAGGCGAAGCGGATCCAGGCCGGGCCCCTCTCCTCCAGCGCCAGCAGGCTGAGGGGTTGGCACTCCAGCCCCGTCTCCTCCTTCACCTCCCTCCTCATGGCGGCCACGATGCCCTCGCCGGGCTCCATCCTGCCGGCCGGCAGGTACCACCTCCCCCGGCACTCGGCCTTGGCCTCCTGCACCAGCAGCACCTCGTCCTGCGGGGACCCAGAGGGGTCAGCGGGTGCCACCGGGGTGGGGGTCCCGCGGAGGGGAATGGGGGGGGGCTGCCTCACCTCCTCGTTGAAAAGCACCGCCAGGACGACGTAGCAGGCGTTCCTCCCCAGGCGGACGGGGCCGGGGGGTGGGGGGGGACCCTCGAAGGTCGCCCCCACATCCCAGCCACCGCCACCCAGCACCGCATCCAGCTCCGCCACCAGAGCCTCCCCCATGGGGGTCCCGCAGGCTGGGTGAGGGGGGAGCAGAGCCCTCAGGCACCCCCTCAGGGGGTAGCGGGGTTTTGGGGTGGGGAGGGTACCCCCCAGACGTGCAGGCGGGGGGGTAGGGAGCCCCGGCGCTGGTTGGGCTGGAGGGAGCGGTGAGGGAGGGGGTCCGGAGATTGCGGGGCGCAGTGCGGGAAGTCACCCAGCAGTGGGGGGGTGTCGGAGGGGAAGGGCTTGCTGGACTGGGGGACGTGGAGGGGGGAGTAAGAGGGGAAGGGTCTGCTGGGCTGGGGGGGGACGGAGCAAGGGAAGAGCTCGGTGGCTTTCGCGATGCAGGGGGGGGTGCAGAAGGGGAAGGGTCTGCTCGACTGGGGGACACCCAGGGGGGCGCAGGAGGGGAAGGGCTGGCTCGACTGCAGCGTGTAGGATGGGAAATAGTAAGGGAAGGGGTCACTGGGTTTGGGGAGGCGGGGGGGGCTGCGGTAGGAGAAGGGCTTGCTGGACTGGGGGAGGCATGGGGGGGCGCAGTAGGGGAAGGGCTGGCTGGACTGCAGGGCGTACAGGGGGGCGTAGGGGAAGAGCTCGCTGGATTTGGGGATGCGGGGGGGGCTGCGGTAGGGGAAGGGCTGGCTGGACTGCAGGACGCAGGGGAAGCTGAAGGAGGTGAAGGGTTTGCTGGACTGGAGGAGGGAGGGGGGAAAGGGGCGGCCGGACTGGGGAACACTGGGCGGAATGGGGCGGCTGGACTGGGGAAGACTGGGCGGAATGGGGCGGCTGGACTGGGGGATGCCCGGGGTGGGGTAGGAAAAGGGTTGGGGGGGCGTCGGGCTGGCCCAAGGAGGGGATGCGGCAGGCTGGGGGGGCCAGGGCGTGCTGGACTGCAGGGCGCTATAGGGGAAGGGCTGGTCGGAGTATGGGGTGCACAGGGGGAAAGGGGGGGGGGGCGGCGGGGTGCAGGGGGGCGAGCTGGGCTGCAGGGTGCTACAGGGGAAGGGCGAGGCGGGGGTGCGGGGGGGGGGGCTGGCGGGCGGCGGGAGAAGGGGCTGAGGGGGTGCAGGGTGCGGCGGGGAAGGGCTGGGGGGGCTGCGGGGGGGCGGCGCTAGGGAGAGGGTCAGGGGGTGCAACGGGGAAGGATTTGGGGTGCAATAAGGGGAAGATTTGGGGGGCTGCGAAGTGCAGAAGGGAAGAGTTTGGGGGGCAGTAAGGGAGGGGTTTGAAGGGGGGGTCTGGGGGCAGTAAGGGAGGGGTCTGGGGTGCGGGGTGCAATGGAGAAGGGTTGGGGGGGGCTGAAGAGTGCAATGGGGAAGGCTTCGGGGTTTGGGGGGCGGTGAGGGAGGGTTGGGGGGTCCTCAGGGTGCACCTGGGGGTCGGGGAGAGCAGGAGCGCAGGGACGGGGCGCAGGGAAAGGGCGCAGGGCAGTTGCGCAGAAAAGGGGCGCAGAGAAGGGGCGCAGGGCAGCTGCGCAGGGAAGGGGCGCAGAGCGCCCGCAGCCCCCCCGCCGCCTCCCTCCGCGCATGCGCCGATGGACTCACCACGTCCCGGGGCTCGGCCGCGCAGCCCCCGCCCACCCCGCTCGCCGCCCATTGGCCACCCCGCGAGGCCATCGCGCTTCCCATTGGTTATCCCCACCGCCACTTCCCCGCCCTGCTGCAGGGCGGGGCTTATCCTTAAAGGCGCCGGGAGGTTAAAAGGCGGTGACGCAGGGAGCACTGCGCGGGCCGCGCTAATTGCGCGGTGCTAATTGCAGGCCCTTGGGGCGGTTGCTTTCCCGCGGCAGGGCAGGATGGAGCTGCACCTCGGGCCCCCAAAGCCTCTGAGCAGCGACTGGCCACGCCGTCCGGATGTTTGCCTGTTCTCTGCGAGGCGCTGAGACCGTCTCAAACTCATCTCACCGGTGGCTGAGGCCACCCCATGCCACCATGGTCCCTCCGGGCAGCAACCGGCCGTGCTGTCCAGATGTTTCCCAGTTCCCTGCGCGGCTGCCAGCGCAGAGACCGTGCCAAACTCATCTCAGCAGTGGCCCCAGCCCGTTGCCAAGCGCCGGCAGCGCCCCAGCCGCCATGGCCACCCCGCCAGACCCCCGCTTTCCCACCACACCCCATCCCCGGGTCACTGGGGCTCCCCTGATGGCGGGAGGGGGGCGATGCCGCACGGGAGGGAGACGCCGAGGCAGGTGCTGGTGGTGCCGGCGCCTCCGACACGCTGCAGATATTTTATTCCCCGTTCCTGTCCCGAGCGTCCCCCGGGGCGATGGCGGAGCAAAGCACCAAGCAAGAGGCGGCCGGCCCCGGCTCCCCGCAGCGTCGTGGCCGTGGCCGTGGCCGTGGCCGTGGCCGGCAGGGCCAAGCTTTGTTCGAGCATCCTCCTGCCTCCCGTCTCACTTGCAGCCCCGCAGGACTCCCACGGCCTCCCGCACAGCGGAGAAGATCACGCCGTCCAGCTGCAAGGGTGCGAAGAAGGGCGTCAGCGCCGCTCACCCCGCACCGGGACACCCCCACCAGAACCCCCAACCCGACACCCACCCACCTGGGCGTGGAGCTGGTGTGTGGCCCCGGGGAGGTGGGTGCTGTGGGTCCGGAGGCGGGCGGCGTTCTCCGGTGAGAGGAACCGCTGCTCCACGCTGATGGTACCAGTGAGGGTCTGCACCTGCCCGTGGCACGGCGGCGTCAAAATCAGGGGGCTCGGCCGTGCCTCAGTTTCCCCGGGAGGCTTTGGCAGAGCTGGCCGCAGGGGTTGGGGGTTACAGAGCTGCCTACCTGGTGGGGAGCCCCGGCGGGGACCAGCACCGCGTCCCCCAGGAACTGGAGGAGGGTCCAGCCGCTCACCCCGCACTCCTGGCGCAGCCGCCGCCGCAGCGAGAGGTCCAGGTAACGGTCGGGGGGCTCCGCCGCGGCGGCCCCCTCCTGCCCTTGGTCCTCACACGCCTGCAGAGGGGTGGGGGGTGAGCAGAGGCAGGATTTGGGGGGCTGGGGTTGTACTAGGGAGGGCGTGATGACACCCACTTTCTGCAAGAAATCCCGGATGCGGCCGGCGTCCTCGGCACGGAAGATGTGCCACAGGGCACCGGGCCGGCTGCCGGCATCCCAGAGCCGCTCCTTCAGCGGCGCGTCCACGCCGTCGGCTTCGGCTTGCAGGAGCAGGTCTGTGGGCAAAGGGGTGCTCGTGGCGGGGGGGCGCGGAGCAGGGAATTGGGGTGCGGTGACCCCCTCCACGCTCCCACCTTACCGTGCCGTGCCGCCGGCCGCTGGGGCAGCCACGCCGCGGCGTGAACCAGGACGCTGATGGAATCGGCTGCCTCCACCGTCAGGTTTTTGGTCCCAATGGTCCGGTCGTGGGGCTGCACGCCTGCAAGGGGGGGCGAGCATCCTCATGGGTTGGGGGGGGACGACATCCCAACTCACACACACACACACACACACACACACACACGCCCCGGGGCATCACTCACCGTAAGCCACGCAGACACGCGGGCGCAGCCAGCGCCGGCCCCGCAGGTAGGTAGCCAGGTTGAGGCGTCCGGCTGGCCCGCAGTACTCTGGCAGCGGCAAGCTGGTGCTCAGGTTGGTGGCCCTGTGGCACAGGCGTGGTGCTCAAGGCTGGGGCACCGGGTACCGGCACTGGCAGAGCCACCCTGGCTCTGCATCCCATCCCACACCGGGCTGCATCCCGTGGGAAACCCACCCCACATCCCGGTGACACTTTTGTTGTCACCTACCGGCACAGCTCCATGTCCCCAAAGCCACTTTCCAGCTTCAGCAGGTCCCCACCGCCCCGTTCCGGGGATGCTGCAGGATGGAACGTGGCATCACACACGGGGACGGAGGGATGCGCAGGCTGGGTTGCCTCTCCCTCTTTTAGACCCCCTCAGAATCCGACTTGAGACCCCACAAACTCGTTGCGTGCCCACCTGCGCTGGCGGCGAAGCCATCCCAAAATTCCCGGCTGCTCATCCTGACTCGGCCCGATGGTGCCCGCAGGTTCACCGCCTCCACCGCCCGCTCCCCCCCGGCCGGGCAGAAGGACTCCGGCCCCCACAGCCGCCCCTCCAGCCTCTTCTGAAGCCCTGAAACAAGGACGGGCTGCCGGGGCAGCCGGGGGCTCAGCTGAGGGGGGGGGGGGGGGGGGGGTTAGGGGGGGTCCCTGGGATATTGGAGGGGTGGGGAGGACTCACCTGGCCCCGCCGCCAGTGCTCCTGGAAGAGCTTGTAGTTGCTGGCGTGGTCGGGGTCGTGCAGCCAGAGCAGCCCGCTGGGTGCCAGGATGCAGTGGGAGGCGGGGGGGCTGGGGGGGTCGGGGGGGCTGGGGGGGCTCAGCTCGCCCCCCGCCTGCCTCTCCTGGATCTTCCTCTCCACCACGCGGGCGATGATGCTGTCCAGGATGCTGGTCAGGCGGTTGTCCTGGGGGGAAGGGTAGGGGGGACGCCCATCAGCCCACCCTGACCCCCCTCCCAGTCCTGCTGAGGGCTGGCGGGCAGCATGGGGGGTGGGGGGGGGTGGGGTGGGGGGTTGTGCCCTGCCCACCCCCGGACTCACGCTGGGCAAAGCGGGCGAAACGGGGGCGAAGGCCATGCGCACCCCGTCCTGCCCCAGGCACAGCTTGACGGCGGTGGAGGCCAGGAGGTCGCAGAGGGTGGAGGTCTGCACGGCCCCCCGGGGGGGCGGCTGCCCCGGCGATGGTGGCCCCCCCTCGGGGCTCTCTGCTTTAGGGGGAGAAAGGGGTCAGGGCTACTCACGCCCTCCTCTGCCTCTCGCCCCCCTCCCCACACACACACCCAGTAAGGGATGTGGGGGAGCATCCCTGACCCCCCCCGGAGCGGGGTGTCCCCGCAGCGGGGGGGTCACAGCCGGCCCTACCTTCCTTGACAGGCCGGGAGGTGTCAGATTGGCCACCGCTGCTGGGTGGGGGGGTAGCCACGGTGGCCCCCATCGGCTCCTGAAAAACCCATGCGGGCATGCGGGGTGGGGGGACACACCCCCCCATGTCCCCCCTCCCCAGGGCTTGTCCCCTACCCTGGCATCACACACAACCCCCCCGCAGACACTCTGTTGTAACGGTTGGGGTGTGCCTGCACCCCCCATTCCCTCCCTGCCCCCCCAAGTACCTGCCTGCTCCCCGGGGGTTCCGCAGCCCCCTCCCCGCAGGGACAATGCGACTCGATGCCGAACTTGACCCTGACCTCGTGCAGCAGCTTCCAGAGCTGGGTCAGGACTGGGGACAGATGATGGGGACAGATGATGGGGATGGGGGGGGGGGGGGTCACCCCCAGGCAGCAGGTGGGGAGGGGACACACACACACACACTCACCATGGGTGGGGACAAACTGTGTGGGGACAAGGGCGGTGACGGGGTGATCCTGCCCGGGGGAGCACTCAGGTGGCTGCGCCGGATCCTCTGCGTCAGAGAGGGGGGTGCGTTGGTCCCCGCGGGGGCTGACACCCCTTTTCACGCCCCCCCCTGTCCCCATCCCCTGTCCCCGTACCGCGGCCGTCAGCCTCCCGCCTGCTGCGGTGGCAGTCGGGGCACAGCTGGAAGCCACATCTGGCGCAGCTCCAGTGGGAGTTGAAGAAGCCGCGCCGGCAGGAGTCACACAGCTGGGGGGCTCCTTCCCCCCGGCGCCAGGCCGTCAGCCCTGCGGGAAACACAGCCCTCAGCCCCCCCCCTGCGCTCCCAACGCCACCCCACACCCCAGTCCCCCGCTTACCCTCGGGGGGTCCCGGCCACGTGTCCCTGTCCCTGCGGACGGCCTCGCAGAAGGGGTCCCCCAGGACCCCCAGTAAATATTTGGCCAGGCAGAGGCTGCTGCCCGCGCTCCTGCGGCCTCGCTCGGGGCCGGCCGCCTCCAGCCGCAGCATCTCCCCCTCCGCCTCCCCCAGGGTGCAGAAACCATCGACGCTCAGCTCCCCGCCGGCCCCCAGGGCAAACCTGCGGGGGGAGAGGGGACCGGAGGGGGTGCTCAGAAGTGGGGGGACTGGAGAGGACGCTCAGAAGCAGGGGGATGAAACAGGATGCTCTAAAGTGGGGTGACAGGAGAGGATGCTCTAAAGTGGGGTGACAGAGGATGCTCTAACGTGGGGTGATGGGAAAGGATGCTCAAAAGTGGGGGGATGAAACAGGGTGCTCAAAAATGGGGTGATGAGAAGAAGCTCAAAAGCAGGGTGATGGGAGAGGGTGCTCAAAACTGGGGTGACAGGAGAGGATGCTTGAAAGTGGGGTGATAGGAGAGAATTCTCAAAACTGGGGTGACAGGAGAGGATGCTCTAAAGTGGGGTGATAGGAGAGGATGCTCCCAAATGGGGTGGCAGGAGAGGATGCTCAAAAGTGGGGGGATGAAACAGGGTGCTCAAAAATGGGGTGATGAGAAGAAGCTCAAAAGCAGGGTGATGGGAGAGGGTGCTCAAAACTGGGGTGACAGGAGAGGATGCTTGAAAGTGGGGTGATGGGAGAGGGTACTTCAAAATGGGGTGATGGGGAGAGGAGGCTCGGTAGCGGGGTGACAGAGAAGATGCTCTAAGGCAGAGTGATGAATCAGGATGCTCAAAAGCGGGGTGAGGGGAGAGGATGCTCAAAAATGGGGTGACGGGAGAGGATTTTCTGAAGCGGGGTGATGAGAGGGGATGCTCAAAAGCGGGGTGAGGCTGTTCCATGCATCCCGCCATGCATGCCCCCCCCGCCCCGGGCTCACCTGCGGAAGTGCAGCAGTCTGCAGGTGCTCTCGGGGGGATCCCAGCCCTCCTCCTCCTCTTCCTCCTCCTCGTCCTCCCCCTCGGGGTCCCCCCCGGCCCGGGCAGCGCAGGCACAGCACCGCGGGATGCTGTCGGGCAGGGCGGTGCAGGCCACGCTCTGCAGGCACCACGGCCCGACGCGGCTCGGCGGGTCTGGGGGAGACGGGACGCGCTTTGGGGCAACCCTGGGTGGGGACACACCAGCCCGGGGGATGGGTGGCGGCGGGGGGACTGGGATGCCGCAGAAACTGGGCCAGAAAGTAGGGCTGGAAAATAGGGCTGGAGATCTGCAAGAGGTCAGGGCTGAGATTGCTGGCACGTCCCCGAGGAGGGCTCTGTGACTCAGCGATGGCGCTTGCCACCCCCCCACCCTGGACGTGCCACCCAAGGGCGCTGTGCTGCCCCAAAGGGGCATTTCTAGACACCCCCACCCTGGGAGATGCTTCCAGCCCCAGCTGTGCTGGGAAGAAAAAAAAAACCAACCCTGAGCACAGCGGGTTCCCCAACCCTCCCTGAACGTTGGGAACCGGGAGGCGCAATTTCCCCAGGGGATGGGGGTGCTGCCACCGCCCTCCCCCCGGCCCCGCCGCCTTACCTCCTCCTCCCAGGTCCATCCTCCCCTCCTCTGAGTCCCCTCCGCGCTCCGTGCTGTCACCCGGCCACGCTGTAGCCACGTGCTTGGTGGCCTTTGCTCCCCGTTTGGCCGCCCCGGCGTCCTCGGTGGCAGCACGGGGGCCGTCGGTGGGGCCGTGGGGGCGTTTAGCCGAGCGCTTGCCCTCGCCGGCCAGCTCGGTGCCACCGTCCCGCCGCGGGGCCTTGCAGGGCGGCAGCGACTGCTCCGAGTGCCGCGTCAGCCACGTCTTCTTCAGCTTGGTGTGGTTGCTGGGTGGGCACGGAAAACGGCTCCCCGAGATGCCCAGGGTGGGCTCGAAGGGGCCGAGCACCCCGTAGCCCATTGCTGGGCACCCATCACAGCCCGGCGCTGTGCAGAGGCAAGCAGGGGGCGGCTCTGGCTTGGCAAGGGCCGGCGGGTAGTGCCCATCTGTGAGTGGAGGCGATGGGTCGGGGTCCCCTGATCCCGGTGACAAGCCAGGCTGGAGGCTTTGGTAGCCTAGGCGCTCATCTTTGGGCTCGGAGGACCGGTCTGGCTCTGACTCCAGGGGGAAATCGGTGGCATGGGGTTGCGTGCCCACCCAGGGACCCCCGCAGCCCCCCGCCATGCCGGGCTGTGGGAGGAAGACGGTGTGGCTGGCGCTGGGGGGTGGTGTGCGGGGATGGGGAGCGGGCAGAGCCGAGCTGCCCCCCCCTCGGCCATCCCTCCACGGGGCTCCCGGCAGCTCCGGCACCGCCGGTTCCCCCTCGCCAGCTCTGTCCTGCCCCACCTGGCCCTTGCCCAGCAGCTGCGATGGTGCTTGGTCCTTGGCCGGGGGGTGGAAGCCGGGTTCTTTCTTGACAAAAAACTCCTGGAGGGGAGCAGAGGGCTGGTGTCACCCCAGATGTGGGCCCCCATCCCCACCTCCATCACCCAGACGGCTGGGAGCACCCCGCGGCCCTGCCTCAGTTTCCCCACCACCACCCTCCCAAGCTGGGCAGCTGCCCAGTGCTTTCCCGCCCCATCTGGCCAAGCCTGTGGGGCGCCCGTGTCACCCCCACCCGCGTGGGAAAGGAATGGGGAGCCGCAGCGGCGCGGGGTGCGACGGGCGCACCCACAGGCTCTGCCTCTCGCCGCCTCCGTGCCGCGGCCGCCGTGACTCAGCCCAGGGGGGTTTGCATCACGCTGTGGGGCCGCCTCGGGGACGAGAGAATCATCTTTTTTTGGGGTGAACCCGCTGCCAAGCTGCAGGAGCGAGCGGGGGGCTGCGTCCCACTCGTCAGGGCGGGGGCTACTGATGTATCCCCGCTCGGGAGCCAGGCTGGGGGAGCCAGAGCGGTGCCCCCGTCAGAGCCTGGCACTGGCATGGCCATCCGGGGTTTCCTACCTTGTTCCCTGAGCTGGAGCAATCGTTGAAGGGGCCCGGAGCCACCTTACACCTCGATGGGAGCCCCAAATAGAGGGGCTGGCCCCAGGCGGGCACGTAGGAGCCCAAGTGCCAGTCCCCGCCGCCAAAACGCCCGTCACCCATCGTCCCCGGCGCCTCCGTCCCACCGGTGCCAAACGGGGGGTCAGCCGGGGCTCCAGCGGGCATCAGCGAGGACAGGAGGAAGGGGCTGTGCTTGGCCTCCACGAGGAAGGGGCAGTGGTGGAAAGCCGGGGGGTCACCGGCTCCGTCCCCCGCAGTGCCGCGGGGCTTTCCGGAGCTGCCGGGGCACTGGGTGTCCAGCCCTGGGAAGGGCAGGGGGTAGCGGTGATATGCGTGGCTGTAGAGGGCCAAGGGGGCCAGCACGGCCTCAGCCCACCGTGGCCCCGCGTGCTCCTTGCAGGGCTCAGCCCAACCCGCCTTGGGTTGCCCGTTCCTGGGCGGCAGCAGCAGCGGGAGCTCGGCTCCGTCCTTGGGGTGGCACAGGGCGTCCCGCAGGCACGGTGAGGCTGGGGGGTAAGGACAGCCCAGGCGGCCACCGGCGAGCTCCTGGCCTGGTCCCAAACATCCCTCAGAGCCCCTCCAGGAACACCCCTTCTCGGTCCCGTAGCTCAGCTTGCCGGGCTCCGGATAGCCCGGGAGTCCCAGCTCGGCAGCGGCACTTTGGGGTAAAACCCCCCCGCTGCTCTCCACCCCCCGGGCGTCCGGCGTCGCCTCCTGGGTTCTCCTCCACCGCGCCGGGGTCTCCCCCATCCTCGCGTCGCTGGCCATGCTGCTCCGCCACTCATGTGGTGCTCAGCGCCGTCCCGGGCTGGCCGGACCCTGCGGGGTGGCAACGAGGGGAAACTGAGGCACAGGGATAGTTGCTGGGGTTGGGGTTGGGGGCTGCTTTCAACCCCCCAGCTCCCTCCTCCCATGCTAGATGGGAGACTCGCCGGCACGGCGAGGGGATCCCGAGCTCCTGTGCCCTGCGGGATCCACAGGGACCCACGATGCGGGGAGGGCACGTGGCTGGAGCGTGGGTCCCCCCCACGTCCCTCCCATCCCTCCTGCACCCAGCCCGGGGGGGGGCTGGCGGCCAGGACGCACCTCGCGCCCACCCGTCCCTCCGCACCCAGCCTGGCCCCGCGCCCGGCCGCTGGCACCCAGCGTGGGGAGGCCTTGCCCCGCGCAGGTATTTGCCTCCGGCCAGGGCTGGGCTGCGCTTCCCAGGAGGGTTTGCAGCGAGGGGGGGAGCTCCCAGCTCCCAGGGGCCCCTCCTGGTAGAAATGCCTGGGGGGATTTGTTGGATTAATGCTCCTCCAGGACCCAGGCCACACGCAGACGCGGGATACCGAGCCAGCCCTCGCAGCAGCCGGCCATGGCATCGCTTCCCGGCGGATAAATGCCACCCGCTGTCCCCCAGCCCGCCCTGTCCCAGGGTGACAGACGCGGGGTCCCTCCGCTCCGAGTCACTGCGGCAAAATCGCAGCCCTGGGTAGGACAGAGCCGCCACCATGGCCGGGCAGGCGGCTGCGACGGGGACAGGAGCGTGTGTCCCCAGAGCCGCCTGTCCCCACCGCGTCCCCTTAGTCCCTGTTCCCACGCTGCTGCCCAAGCCCCTGCTCGGGAGCACCCCGGGGCACCTTGCAGAGGACGCTCCCTCCCGCTGCCCCACCACACAGCACCCTCGGGGACCCCCAGCCGTCCCCCTGCCCTTCACCCCATCCAGAGCACAAGAAGCCGGTCCCGCAGCTCGCCGAGCACCCCCGAGCACATCCAGCTACCTGGAGGGTCCATGGGGGGACCCCGCCACCTCCCCTGCGGCACTGAGGACGAGCGGGTGTCTCCACCGGTGGCACCGGGTCCCGGAAAGGCGAAGCCAGGGGTGTGTGTGGGGGGTGGGTGGTGGGAGCACCTAAACCCACAGGCTGAAGGGATCCGGCTCCGGGATCTGGAGGAGGCAAAAAGCCGCCCGGGTGGCCCTGGGGACGTTCTTCTCCGAATGTTGGAGCTGGAGTTTGCGATCCATTGGCCTGGGGGGCTTCGTTCTCCTCCTGCCTATTGTCCTGTGAGCAGGGGGGGGGGGGGGTCGCGGTGTGCTGCGGGGGTGAGGGGCACCCAAGGGAGCGTCGGTGGCGGTGAGCAGGACCTTCCCCCCGGCTCTAGGCAGCCTTGAGCATCTTTGGGGTGAGCGACGGCAGGACGAGGCGACGGTGAGGGCTCAGCTCCCCGCCAGCGTGCAGCCTCCGCCGGCTCTCGCAGTGACTGGGCGGGCGAGAGGGCTGCTGACGCCCGGGAACCGGCACCGTGCCGGGGGGGTGCCACCCAGCCCCGGGGGCACCGGCGGCGGGTGCCAAGGCAGGCAGGTGTGCTCTGCCCCGCGCGAAGAAAGCGCCCTTTGTTCGGCGAGGCCCATGAAAGGTGCCGGCCGCCCGCTCCGGGTGAAACTGGAACGGGAGAAATGCCGGGATGGGCCAAACGCCCCAATCCCGGTGCCTGGGGGAGGTGGCGGCGGGGTGGGGGTGGGAGGCAGGCGGTGGCACAGCCTGGCACGGAGTTCACAACCCCTTCGGTTTTGCCCAAATGGTGAGGATTTGGCCTCAACGCACGCTGCCGCTGTGACGGTCCAAGGTCGCCCTGTCTCGCAGCTGAGCCTTGTCCCCCTGGCACCATCCCTCCCCCGGCTGCCTGGGATGAAGGCAGAGCTCCTCTGCCTCCCCTCCTGCCTGCAGGACGCACAGCAGCCGGGTGGGAAGGGCAGGGTGGGATCCAAGGGGTACTGAGGGGCTAACGCAGAGCATGAGGTACCTGGGGCCACTTAAATCCCCTCCCTGTAGCCCACCGGGCTCGCACACCCCCCCAGCCGTGCCCTGCAGCCCACCGGGCGAGAGCTGGGACCCATCCCCCTGCTGCCATCCCCCTAAGACACACCGACCCCAAACCCCCCAACTCCTGGGGGTGATGCTCCCACCAGGCGCACGGTTGCAGCGGCAGGTCAAAGAGGGTCCCCCAAGGCGGGTGCCCCATTTCTGAGCTCCCAGTGAGGGACTGGAGAGTTGGGGAGGGTGTGTGTGTGGGGGGGGAAGCTGGTGCCAGTAGCACTTATGTAACGTACGTGTGTCCCAGGGACACCCCGCGCACAGCTCGCACGCCTTACATAAACCACAGCCTCCCCCGGCACGGCTCGGCACGGCTGGGCCCCCGGGGGGCTGGCGGGGCTGGGGGGCTCGGGGGGGTGAAGCCAGGCCACGGCCCGCGTGAGCCGAGCAGCGTGATTAACATCAGACCTTCGTTACAGCTCAGCGGCTGCTGGTCTGGGCCCGCTGGGAGCCGGGAGCCACGGTTAACCCTCGCCGGCCGGGGCACGGTTGTGGCTCGGGGTGCTGGGTGCCCCCAGGGTCCCTTTGCAGTGCCGGTGGGCACCCGCTGGTCCCCACCCCACCTCCAACATGGGTGAAGGCGCAGCGGGATCCCCTTGAGCCCTTTTTGCAGCAGATGGGAGGGTTTTGGGGGGGGTGGAGGGGCCACGGCGCTCGGCTGCTGCTCGCTGCACCCACTGGGTGCCAGGGAACAGGGAGGGGACCCAGACAGGGCTCGGGGCGTGGGTGAGCCCGCGCCTTCCTGCGATGAGAAGGTGCTGAAAGAAAAACTCTCTTCCCGTTCCTTCCCGCCGCTCCCCGGGGATGACGGCTCAGCGGCAGGAGGCGGGGGGGAGCTGGCAGCCCGCACGGACCCCAGGGAGGATCAGCAGCACCCCGGCACGGCCGGGGGGGTCAGCGGATGCCCAGGGGGATCAGGACCCGGTGCCAAACCTCAAAGAGGGGCCATGAGCAGCCCTTGCTGGGGGAGGGCAAGGAGCAGGGACCTGGGAGTGGGGGCAGGGGGGAGATGCTGGAGGGACAGGAGGGAATTTCCCACCGTGCACTGGGGCAGCATCTCTGGGCGCTGCACCCTCCCCACACCCCGCTATCCCGGCTGCCCTCAGCTCCCGGCCATGGCGGGGCTGCTCCTCCCGTGCTGGGGAGCCCAAGGCCCTCGCGAAGCCTCCCCGGGGCCAGCGCGGCTCTCGCGGGGAAGCCACGCTGACGGCAAGCTCTTTTGGGGTTTGGCCACCATCCCGCCCCAGCCCCGGGAGCGGGCTCCGTGCCGGCCTCCCACGGCACAGCGGCTCCGGCCGGGGTCCCCCCACTCCCTGCCTGTCCCGGCACGACCCACGGAGGGTCCCCCAGGGCAATCTGGGGGGGGTCTGGGCTGGGCTTGAGTTTTGTCAGCTCAGGCTTTGCCAAGAAACCCACCCCCGGGGGCGGAGGGGGCTCTGCCTTGGTGGCTTGGCACGGCAGGCCCCAGAGCTCCAATCTTCTTGTTTTTTCCCTTAAATCAGAGGGAGTGCGAACACCCACGAGCCAAGCGCTGGCCAGAAAGACGCCGCGGGAGGCCGGAAACACCCGAATTAGAAACCTTGGCATCCCTGCCCCGCTCGACGCCGGAGGATGGGGAGAGACACAGCGAGGACGAGGGGTGAAGGGACACTGTCCCCACGGTGTCCCCTGCGACCACGGTGGGGAGCGGGGGGGGACGCGTGGCTGTGTGGGGGGGGGTGCTCCTGGAATGCCGCAGCACTGGGGACAGGGGGTGGATGGGGGTCCCGGTGCAAAAGGCTCCCTGGTACCCCAAGAGCCCCTCTCTGGGCTGGGGCTCCGGCAGCGCAGGCAGGTGAGGACCCTGCCAGCCCTGCCCACATCCCCTGCCCCATGCGGGCACCTCAGGGAAGGGCTCCACAGCCCCCAGACCCATCAGCCACCCCCGGCTGGGAAAACAGCCTGAAATCAGCTTTTTCCTCATGCAAAAAGGACTCAACATACCCCTCTGTGGTTTGCTCAGAGCCCCCTCCAGCTCTCTCTGCATCCATCCATCCATCCATCCATCCATCCATCCATCCATCCATCCCGTCCTCCTCCTCCTCGCAGCCCCAGCACCCAGCCCGGCACACACCTACCTGCCTCCACTGTGGTGCAGGTGAGGAAGATGACGGCGCAGGCAGAGGAAGGCAGCCCCGTTCCCTCCCCCTCCGCCACTACCACCCTTCCTCCTTGCCCAGCACTGGGTGTGATGGCCGCAAGAGCTTTTGCTAATCTGCACCCGGTGCTTAAAGAAAAAAAAAAAAAAAAAAAAAAAGAAAAATAAAAAAACCAACAAGGCAAAAAAAAAAAAAAACACGTCAAACCTTCAGGAGTCTGGAGGCTGCGGCGGAGCGGAGGGCACGGGAGGACACTCACTCCCACACGAGCAGCTTTCTGGGAATTAGGGCCACAGCCCAACTGCTCTGGCAGCCTGCGCTCCCCTCCGGCCCTGGCTGCCGGGACGGCGGGGTCTGGGCAGCCGCTACGGCCCCGCCGCCGCGGGCTCGGCCGCTGGGCCCGGCCCTAATCTCCCGCTTTCCCTTCGGGGAGGTGAGTAAGCATCGCTAATCCCGCTCGCTTCGCTGCTGGGGGAGAGATGAGCCGCTTCTCCCGGGGTTGCACCCCGATACCCCCTGCCCTTCCTAACCCCGCGCCAAGAGAGGGAGGGGGGGGGCAGCACCCCGGCACCCCTTCCCCGGGGCAGCTCTTGGGTGCCGCACGCCCGGGATGGGGCGAGGGCAACTTGGCCCCGTTAGGTCCGTGGGGAGCGGGGGGGCTTGGCCAACCACCCCCCCCCCCCCGCCCCCCCAGTCCCTCCCAGGCCTTGGCCCCCCTGTGCACACAGCGGGGGGGGATGCTGGGGAGGAGGGACTGGACGCTCCCTTCCCTGCATCCCCATCCCAGGGGAGGACAAGGCAGGACGAGGTGTCCCAGTGCCCATCCTGTGCCACCCCCTCGGCTCCCCCCCACCCGCCCGGGACTCCTGTTTACCCAGCCCGGCGTCAGCAACCGCCTTCAAATACCTTGATGTAATTAAAAGCTCGTCCCTGGGGCCAAGGGCTTAGGACGGCAGCCAGGGACACGGGCAGCCCTCTGCCCCCCGCACGCTGGGCAGGCAGCTGCCTGCTGCCCGCTCGCCCGGGACCCCACAGCACCTACCTGGGAGCACTCAGGGTCTCCTGCCCTCAGCCCGGGCCCCAATTCTGCCCCCGGCCATGGCGATGGGCAAACTGGCACCGGGCAGGTGACGGGAAAAAGAGTCACAAACGACAGGCAGCTGCCTGCCTGCTCGCTGCCCGGCTCCTCCTGCAGTGCCTCAGTTTCCCTCGGTCCCCAGAGCCACTCCTCCCCGCTCCGAGCACGGTCCCCAAAGTCCCCGAGGCTGCGGTGTGGTGGCAGGGACGCGGGTCCAGCCCTGGCAGCGTCCTCGGTGCCAGCGCGGGCAGGGCCAGGCTGCGAGCGGGGCTGGCTGGGGACGGACGGGTCCTGGGGAGGGGAGGGGGGGCACAGGCAGCTCGGGGGGGGGGGGGGGGGGGGGGGTGAGTTATGCAGCATTCCTTCAGCTGTGTCCTCCCACGCTCCCATCACCTCGAACGCCCCTTCCCCGGCCCCTCCTGCCCCCGCGCTCCCCACCCACCATCCTCTTCCTCGCTGGCGGGGTGACAGCAGGTGTATGTTTGAGGACATAATTGGGAGAAGGGGGGGGGTGGAGGATGCAGGAAAGGTGCTGTGTCCCCCCACCAGCATGGGGGAGGAAGGTCTTACCTGGTGGCAACAGGGAGGGGGGTCTCAGCCCCTGCCTGGCCGAGCCCCCTGCCCAGGGGCAGCGCGCTGCCCGCAGCTCCGCATCCTGCCTCCTTGTGCCCTCTGCGGCGGGAGGCAGCTGAAAGCTCCCCGGGGCTGCCAGAAAAAAAAAGAGGCTGCATTTAAACAACAGACATAATTATGCTTTTGATACCGTCGGCTAAAAATACAGCTCTGTGCCGCGCGGGGAGCCATGTGTGCGCGGCCTCACATGGCTCCCGCCTGGAACGGCTGACTCAGGCGATGGGGACGGAGGGGGCCCGAGATGGGGAGGGGGGGCAGAGGGGACACCCCAGTGGGGACGAAGGGTTGGGGACACCCAAACCCCTGCTGTGGAGGGGTTGGCCTGGGGGAGAGTGCTGCTCCGCCAGGGACCCCCCCAAAATCATCCCCGGGGATGGCACCAGCATCTGCACACACACACCCCCCACCCCCAGAAGGGCGGTAGCCCCCAGGTTGGCTGTGGTGGGGTAAAACGAGCTGGGAAAGGGGCAGGGAGGGAGCTGGGGGGGGTGCAGGAGCGTGGCTGGGTCGCTCAGTGTCACCAGCATGGGCTTGGAGGGGGAGGTGTCAGGTGGTGCCTGGATGCCAAGGGGTGGGTGCAGTGGGAGACTGGGGATGGCACCCAAAGCCAACCTGGGGGGGGGTCTGACCAGCAGATCCCATTAATAACAGCCCCCATCACCCTACAAAACGGTTCTCTCCTGGGAGGGGAGCAGAGTCATCCTGGGGAGCAGGGCTGGGGCTGACACCCCCCCCCCCCCCCCCCCCTCAGCACCGACCTGTGCCAGGGCCAAGCACCGGCTCACGCTGTCTCCAGGCTGCTGCCCTCTGGGAACGGGCAGTGCCTGCCCCGCGGACACCAGCTGCGGGGGGGGGGTCAGATAATGCTCCTCTACAGCATCAGAGATGTCCCTGTCCTGCTGGGAGAGGGGACACCCCCGCGTCACCCGTCCCCCTGCCAGCTCAGGGGTGCAGGCAGGGGAGCCCCGGGAGGGGAGTGGGGGGAAGCCACTGACCCACGCTCCCGCTAATGCCTTCCCAGTGGGGAATCATATTTTGGGTTGAAAAGGACCTTTTAAAGGTCATCTAGTCCCACCCCCCTGCCCCGGGCAGGGCCACCTTCCACCAGCCCAGGTTGCCCCAAGCCCCGTCCAACCTGGCCTTGAACCCTTCCAGGGAGGGGGCAGCCACAGCTGCTCTGGGCAGCCTGTGCCAGGGCCTCACCCCCCTCACAGGGGAGAATTTCTGCCTTAGATCTGATCTAAATCTCCGCTCTGTCAGTTTAAACCCGTTACCCCTCGTCCTATCCTTCCCCCCTTGATCAGGAGTCCCCCCCCCCCCCTTCCTGCAGCCCCTTTCAGCCCTGGGGGGCCGCTCTAAGGTCTCCCCGGAGCCTTCTCTCCTCCAGCTGAACCCCCCAACTCTCCCAGCCTGTCCTCACAGGGGGGCTCCAGCCCCCCCAGCATCTCCGTGGCCTCCTCTGGCCCCGCTCCAGCAGGTCCGTGTCCTTCTGCTGTTGGTGCCCCCAGAGCTGGACCCACACTGCAGGGGGGGCTCAGAGAATGAAGCAGAGAGGGGGAATCCCCCCCCCTCGTCCTGTGCCCACCCTGCTCTGGGTGCAGCCCAGCACATCGGTGGCTTTCTGGACTTACAGGGCCACGAGCCCCCCGGTTTACATCACCCCCTGCAACCCCCATGCACCGCAGGGTGACGCTTCACCCCACTCCGGTGGGGCCAGACCCTGCCCCGGGGTGAGCTGGGGGGGGGGGGGAACTAACTGGGGCTCAGCCCCCCGTTGCCAGCACAAGCCTGGCACCCCTCCCCGGGGAGGACGGTGGCCACGGCCGGGCAAGCTCAGGTCAGCCACTGAATCGCTGGGCTGGGGCGCTGCCAGCTGAGGGAGATTACGGCTTTGCTGACTGCAGCCTGGCACAGACCCGCGAGCTGACGCAGCTGGGATCAGCGCTGGCACCGGAGGGGGCTGCCTCAGCCCCGGGACGGAGGGGGGGAACGGGCTGCACCACCCCGGGCAGCTTTTGTCCTCTCCTTGGGTTTCTTTCCCTGGGGAAATACGTCGGACGCTTGTCAAAGCAGGGCTCAGGTGCCAGGACACCCGGTTCCCTCCCCAGCTCTATTTTAGGTATCGCCGGTGCTTGTGCCTCAGTTTCCCCAAGCTGGGAAGCAAAGGGGTCCCCAGCGACCACCCATCCTGGGGACGGACGATGCTCAAGTTCCATCACAGCACCCCCCCAGCCAGCCCTGAGGCCGCAGTACCCCCCCATCCTGGAGGAACCCCAACGCCAGTCCTGGGGGCAGGCAGCCCTGGGCCGTATCCTTGGAGGAACTACAGTCCCTAAGCGGCTTTTGGGGGATTACAGGCAGCCCCCCGGCCCTCGCGCTGTCCCCACCCAGCCTTCCTTCCCCGCTGCTTTAAGTAATCGTCTCTGAGACAGTTTTACACGGCTAATCCACCCACCTCCACCTAATCTGTTCCGACACCGCTGCCTGGCCCTGCGCTGGGAGGGGGCTGCCTCTCCTGAGGGGGGGCTGCAGGTAGGGGCAGACGCTCTCCCTGCCCTGGGAAGACCCCCCCCAAAGGCAGAAAGCAGCCAGGAGACTAAAAATAAAGCTGGCCTGAGGGCAGGAAGGATTGGGAGCAAAGGGATTGATGCCAGAGAGCAGGGCACCAGGGGACAGGAGGGCTGGGGGGGGGGGCAGGCAGACGGGCAGGAGAGGCAGCATGAGCAGTATTGTCACCTTGTGCCACCCTGCCTGAGGCTTGGTGCCCCATGTCCTCCACCCAGGCAGGGGACACAGCGTCTGGGGAAGGAGTAAAGGGAGCGGAGACCACCCCCTACCCCCCCCCCCCCCCAAGGTGAGATTGGGGTGAAGGCAACTGCCCATGGCCGGGGCGTCAGGACACGGCAGGGCTGGTGGCCAGGCCGGGAAAATCCGTCCGCAGCCCTGGCCGTGTGCCAGGGACCCGGGTGTCCCCAGCGGGGCCACGGCCGCTGCTGCCACGCCGTGGGGGACACGGCTACTGCATGGAGGGGCTGAGATGCACCCCTGCACCCACCTCCACGCACCCTCAGTCCTGCTCTGCCCCATGGAGACCAAGCGCCCCTCCCTCTCACAGCCCCATGCACCTCTAAGGGGTCCCACACAGCCCCACGCAGCCCCAGAGGGTCCCACACAGGCCCAGGGGGTCCCAGAGTTGCACGCACACCCCAAGGGTCCCACAACAGCCCCACAGGAGACCCTGAGGGTCCCCCACAGCCCCATAACCCCCAGGGGATCCCCCACAGCCCCCCACCCAGAGGGAAGGGGACAGTGTTTAAACAAAAAGAGTCAACTCCCATATCTGAAAGTCTGAAATAACATTTATTTTTCCATGTATAAAAGCCTCTGTCTGGGAGGGGAGAATATTGAAAGCCGTGTGGTACCGGGCAGGGCATGGTCAGGCACCAGCACCCTGGTTTCAAGTATGGGGGTGTCAGTTTGTAGCTGGGGGGGGGCCCCCTGGCTAGGGAATGTGTCTTTGGCTTCAGAGGACAGATGGGACAAGGCATGTCCCTTCGCTGGCTCCAGGGCAGAGGGGAGGTGGGGAATAAGGCATCACGGCAGCAAGAGAGGAGGGGGGGACCCCAGCAGGGCCTGTAGTGTCCATGGGCTGAGAGAAGAAGGGGGGGGGGCATGGGGGAGGCGCCGGCACCAGCCCCCAGCTGGGGGGAGGGGTGGGAGGGGGCAGAGCTGGGGGGCGAGCTGGGGGGTGCACAGTGCAGCCGGGCAGGCGCAGAGGTCACAAAAGGTATTTACAGTGTAATATGGGGAGGGGGGGGGGAAGCCTCCTCCCCAGTTCCGGGGGGGTTGGACGAGCCCGTGGCTCGCTCCCTCCCGGTGCTGCAGCAGCAAATTCGTGTTCAGGCTCCTGGCAGAGGGTTTTCCCGGGGCCGTTAGCTGTCCTGATCCGGCGGAGCCACCTTCCTCCTGATCTGACTGCGCAGGAGCCGGGAAGAGCCCTGGGGAGGGCAAGGGATGGGTCAGCCCCCCCTCAACCCAGCCCCAGGCCACTGCAGCCCACCCCCTCCCACCACGGTACCTCTTTGCCCAGCGTCGTCTTCCTCACCCCGCGCAGGCTGCGGCTGCGGGAGAGGGGTTTGGGGTCCCGGGTGCTGCGGGGTGAAGGTTGGGGAGAGACCTGCGAGTCTGACCAGAGCGCCTCATCCTCATCCTCCGTCTCGCTCTCGTACTGCTGCCTGGCCGAGGCTGGGGACAGAGGGGCACACGATAGCTGCTGGCACGGCCCCCTCACGGGTCTCACTGGAGCCCCCTGCTCCTCACAGCGATCCCCCCCCCTGCCCCAGCCCCAGCTCACCCAGCAGCTGCCTGTGGCTCTCCTGCTCCTCCAGGTACAGGGGGTCCCGGTAGTGCACGGGGGTCTCGTCGGGGATCGAGCGCAGGTCGTGCATGCTGAAGCTGCGGAGCCGCCCGGCCAGAACGCCCTGGCTCTTTGGGACACACACACAGGATGGAATTGAGCCCCAAAGCACCACAGAATCAATTAGGTTGGAAAGGACCTTGAAGACCATCTAGTCCAACTGTTAACCTCGCACTGACCCTTCCCCGGGTCAACCCGACTCTTCAACCCCCCCAGGGATCCCGGGGACTCCCCCCTGCCCTGGGCAGCCCATCCCAACGCCCAACAGCCCCTTCTGCACAGAAATCCTTCCTCAGAGCCAGCCTGACCCTGCCCTGGGCAGCTTGAGGCCATTCCCTCGGGGCCTGGCGCTGGGGCCTTGGCTCCAGAGACTCATCCCCCCTCTCTGCCCCCTCCTGGCAGGGAGTTGCAGAGGGCCAGGAGGTCTCCCCTCAGCCTCCTCTTCTCCAGACTGAACCCCCCCAGTTCCCCCAGCCGCTCCCCAGCAGACCTGTGCTCCAGACCCTGCCCCAGCTCCGTTGCCCTTCTCTGGCCACGCTCGAGTCATTCAATGGCCTTTTTGGGGTGAGGGGCCCAACACTGAACCCACTCAGTGAGGGGCGGCCTCCCCAGTGCCGAGCCCAGGGCTCAGGTCCCTTCCCTGTCCCTGCTGGCCACTCCGGTGCTGACACAAGCCAGGATGCCATCGGCCTTCTTGGCCCCCTGGGCACACTGCTGGCTCCTGTCTAGCCAGCTGTCAATCACCCCCCCCAGGTCCCTCTCTGACTGGCAGCTCTCCAGCCACTCCTCCCCAGGCCTGTAGCCCTGCTGGGGGTTGTTGTGGCCCAAGGGCAGAACCCAGCATTTGCCCTCAGTGAAACTCCTCCAGTTGACCTCAGCCCATCGCTCCAGCCTGTAAACCCCCCCCCCCCAAAACCCAGGGGCAACACAAGCCCACCAGGCAGGGCTCAGCACCTGCATGGCCCAGGGGTGTCAGCTTCGTCCCGGGGATCCCTGAGCATCCTGAGGGAAGCGGAGTAGCCCAGCCCCTCGGCAGTACCTTGGTGGCCGCCTGGACAGCAGCCGTGGCCGCCAGGTTAAGGCCCCTCTTGCCAAAATGCACCATCGTCTCGTAGCTGCGTTCCTTGGCCCGGATGATGTACGTGTCAATCTCCTGCCAAAACAACCACAGGGAGCCCCGGTGCAGGGTCCCACTCTGAGCTGAGCCGCCCCTAGGGCACATCAGACCCCCTCCCGCCTCCCCAAAAGCCAAGCAGCCTTTACCTTCTCCTTGCGGGACAGCGTGGGGTGCACAAATTTTCGGTAGAGCAGGCTGGCCCCCCGCGTGTAGGGGGAGAGCAGCCAGAGGACAAACGCCGTCTTAATTTCATAGTAGAAAGGAAACCTGCAGGAGAGGGGGAGAAGATGGGGTCTCCAAGGCACGGGGAACCCCAAAAAACGCTACTCTGCTCCCCCCGTGGCAGCCTCACCAGGAGATGAGCAGGTCGGTGAAGGTCTCGGTGGCCATGAAGAGCGCGAAGACGATCCAGTACATCATCCATCGGACCTGCGGGGAGCGGGACAGCCCGTCAGCCCGCTGCTGCAGCCCGGGGAGGAGCCGCCCGAGCACCCTACTCACGTATTCCCGGATGTTTTTGGACTTCACGGCCTTGTAGGAAGCGTAGGCAGGGTAGAGCATCCCGAAAAGCAGCCTGTAAGGAAGAGGGGGGGTAAGGCAAGCGGGCCACCCCGCGCAGAGCAGCAGCAGCAGGGAGGAGAGGAGCTGCCGGCCCCAGCGCCGCAGCTTGGCCTTGAGCTCTTCCAGCATCGTGAAGGCTCCGGAGCTGCTGGGAAAATGCTCAACCGGGAGCACAAAACCCAACCGGGAGCACAAAACCCAACCGGGAGCACAAAACCCAACCGGGAGCACAAAACCCAACCGGGAGCACGACGTCGCTCCCACAAACTCGCCCACCTGCGCGGGGACCGGCCCGACCCGTCGAGGCGGTGGCAGGAGGCGCAGGCGCGGTGCCACGGAGGTGACAACCCTCCCGAGACGGGGTGACAGCCCCCCCAACTAGGGTGACAGCCCCCCCCACCCCACCCCCAGAGTCCGGCCACAGCGATGCTCGGTGCCAGCCCCACAGACTCACCTGGTAGCCCGGTGACTCGGCCGCTGCCCGCCCCGGCTGCGGGGTACAGGCAGGGAAACCTCCTGCCTGCAGCGTGGCTTCGCGCCTGCCCGCAGCCGGGCTCCCCCCGACCTGGGGATGGGGCCCTGGGGGCGCCCCACAACCCGCAGCGGCGGGGCCTGCCTCTCCCCACGAGGGACTTGGCCACCGGCCACGCAGCCCCGCTAGCCACAGCGGGGCAGCCAGGGGAGCGAGCGGGGCTACAGGGGGGGGGTCAGTGCGGGCACAGGGACCCTCCGGGCGCTGCAGGGACCCGTCGCCACTCTCACCCCCCACCCCCACCTCGGGGGGCCTCGGGGACCACGACACTAGCCCAACTCCGAATGGGGGGGACACCTCCAGTTGCCCCCATACAAGCGCATCCCCCCAGCAGCCCCTCGCCCAAATTCCCACCTGGGGCAGCTCCGCGAAGCCCCCCCCGCCCTGCAGCCCCCCCCCCCGGGCCCCACTCACACAATCGCCCGGCTGAGCATCCAGGACACCATGGTGCGGGCGGGCCCGCCGTGCCGGGCAGCCCCGGCCGGGGCGGGGGGTCCACGCCGTGCCCCCTCCCCGCCACCTCCCTGGGACCCCCCCAAAAACCTCCCGAGTCCCCCCCGACCCCCCCGCGGCGGCCGGAAGCGAATGAAACAACGTGAACGTTGCAACGGTCCCGCGCATGCGCCGTAACGGGCCCCACTGCCCCGCCGCGCTTAAACGAGCAACAATGGCGCTTAAAAGGGCAACGGCGGTACTTAAAAGGGCAACGCCGGTCCTTAAAAGACTATATCGGCCCTTAAAAAGGCCTCTTCCCACAAGCCCATGTTGGGCCCGTGTCTTTACGCTCCTGTCCACCAAAATAGTTGTTTTTGTAATTTTTTGTTTTTAAAAAATCAGCAAGCAGGCAGGAAAAAATGTTTCCCAGCAAGAGTGGTCAGAGAGTGGAACAGGCTGCCCAGGGAGGGGGGAGTCCCCATCCCTGGGGGGGTTTCAGAGCCGTTGGGATGAGCTGTGGGGGATGTGGGGTAGGGGAGAACTTTGTAGAGTCGGGCTGAGGGTTGGACTCGCTGATCCCGAGGGGCTTTTCCAACAGGAATGTGATTCTGTGAAAACTAGTGATGCTGGGGGTCTTTGAGTGATGCTGGGGACTTATTTTTGGGTTTGGAGGGGGGGTTGTTTGGGGGTTTTGTGATGCTCAAGTGGGGTACGTGCACAGCGTGGGGTGCGCAGAGCACCCCGCCGTCATGTCAGGGGGGCGAGAGGTCAGGGCTGGGGGTTTGGGCGGAGGTGGGAGCGCTGCTGGGTCATGTCAAGGCAGTGAGATGTGCTGGCACCACCCTGACGTGTTGATTCAGCAGGGTTTAGCCTCAGCCACCGCAAAATCCCCTCTCCGGCGCGCCCCACCTGGGTTTACATGTGCGCTGAACCCTCAGCACCTGCTCAGGCGTGTTGCTGAACCAGGGCTCTGCGGGCGGGCGTGGATGCCTGCAGGATGCTCGGGAGAAAATAGAAGCTGCTTCCTCTTCCCAGAACCAGCACGGGGCTCAGAGCACTTGCCACCGGACCTGACATCGCATCCCTGGGCCACCTTCCCCTTGGCTGTGCCTCCCCAGCAGTGGTCCAGGTCATGCCGGCTCCCCCATCCCAGTCACAGCCACAATTGGGGTGCCAGCACCCCTTCGCAACTGCTGCCTGTGCTTCTCACTTGGCTTTAAAATCTGCCATTCCCTGGTAGGGAAACTGAGGCACAGAAGTGTGCTAAAGCCCCACTGCAGCACCAGTTAGGGCTGGGCCTAACCAGTTAGGCCCTCTGCCCTGCCTTGCACCCAGGGCAGGGCCGGATCCGGCTGCGGGGGGCTGCAGGGAAAGGACCTGGAGCCCCCGAGGTCAAACCCTTCTCCCTCTGCCCCGCGGTGCCTGTTCCTTTTGAGAGGATTTTTATTTGTGAGCTCAGTTGGTGTTTTTTTACATGCATATTTATATACCTGGGGGGCAGGGAAATGCTCCCCTGGAAAACCAGCCAGGCGGCTGCAGCTCGGGGTGCAGCAGGTTCCTGCTGGGACACCTTTCCCTGGGGAAACGCCTCCTGCTTCCCCCCACCCCGCCATGGGACGAGGCATCTGCTGGGAAAAAAAAAAAAAAAAAAGAGCAGGAGAGCCATGTGTGGGGCCTGGAAGACCCCTAAAACAGGGGGTTCCCCCCTCCTGGGCTCGGGCTGGGGGGCTGGGGCAGGGCTGGAGGCGCGGCGGGTGGGGGCACGCAGGCAGGGCCGGGAGTCACAGTGTGTTTATTGTGGGGAGCGCTGGGGTGGGCGCGTGCACCCCGGCTGGCACGCTGAGTCCTGCCCAGCAGCGGGGCCGCAGGGGGCTGCGGGCACAGGGAGCTGCTGGATGTGCACAGAGGGGGACAGGAGTGGGCCAGCCCCGCTTCTGCGGCTGGTGGCACTGCCTCGGCAGCGGCCTGACATCCTGGAGCATCCCGCTGGCCTCGGGCATCCCATCTGCATCTGCCTGGGAGTATCCTGCTGGCCTCGGCCATCCCATCGGCCTCAGGGCATCCTGTCTGCATCCTCCTTGGAGCATCCTGCTGGCCTTGAGCATCTCATCCATCTCAGTGCATCACACCTGCATCCATCTTGGAGCATCTCACTGGTCTCGAGCATCTCTTCTGCCTCAGAGTATCCTGCTGACCTCGAGCATCCCACCTGCCTCAGGGTATCCCGTCCACATCCACCTTGGAGCATCCCGCTGGCCTTGAGCATCCCATCCACCTTGGTACATCATGTCTGAATCCACCTTGGAGCATCCTGCTGGTCTCGAGCATCCCACCCACCTCAGGGCATCCCATCCACAACCCTTTCGAGCATCCCCCCCTCCTCAGGGCATCCCATCCACATCCCTTTCGAGCATCCCACCCACCTCAGGGCATCCCATCCACATCCCTTTCGAGCATCCCCCCCTCCTCAGGGCATCCCATCCACATCCCTTTCGAGCATCCCCCCCTCCTCAGGGCATCCCATCCACATCCCTTTCGAGCATCCCACCCACCTCAGGGCATCCCATCCACATCCCTTTCGAGCATCCCCCCCTCCTCAGGGCATCCCATCCACAACCCTTTCGAGCATCCCACCCACCTCAGGGCATTCCCATCTGCATCCACCTTGGACCATCCCACCTGCCTGGAGCATCCCACCCACTTCAGAGCATCCCATCAGCCTGCGAGCTCCGCAGTGTCCCAGGAGCATCCCACCCAGCCCCGGCAGCCTGGCCCTGCCTGCCACCTCGCTCCCGTGTCCCCCCCACCCAGACCTCCCTGCCATGAGCCTCCAGGCCCGTTGTCCCCTCCCTGGGCTGCTGGACAGGGTGACCGTGGGTGCTGCACATGGGGATACCGGGGGGGAAACTGAGGCCCGTGGCTTGCCCCTGGCAGCGGGGCCGTGGGGCTGGGAGCTGACCTGCGCTTTGAGGGGTGGGTGAAAGTGTGGGGCTGGGAGTGTGGGATTGTGACCACGGGGCAGAGCCGGCTGCAGGCAGGAGGAAGGGGCTGGCGGGCGCATGCGTGTCCTTGGGCAGGAGCAGGCAGCTCTCGGGGCAGGCGAGAGCCGTGTCAGGGCAGCCCGGGCTCTGCCTCCCTGCTAGAGGCTGAGGTCCACCACCACGTGCCGGTAGACCAGCGTGTTGGCCTTGAAACTGGGAGCCAGGAGGAGCTGCACGTCGGCAGCTGGCACATAACGGAAAGCCCGCGGCGCCTGCACCGACAGCTCCTGAAACTTGACGAATTTCTGCTTCTCCTCTTCCCACAGGTAGACGTGGGTGAAGGAGAAGTCACTGCCCAGGGCCAGGTACTGCCGTTGCTCCACCGAGAAGGGCTGCATCACCATGGAGCCGCGGGACGGCAACGTCTGCAGCTCGACGAAGCGCTGCCCTTCCCATCGCACCACCTTGGAGTCGCCGATGTAGCGGCTGAGGCAGAGGAACTGGTCCCGCTTCACCTTGAAGTGCTTCACCATCTGCACGTCCAGCATCTCCCCCACCTCCCCCTGGGCCGTGAATTGTTTCTGCGCCCTGTTCCACTGGTAGATGACGGGTGCTTGGGAGCTGCTGGAGATGATCAGCCGGGGTTTGCCGTCGTTCTCCACGTATTCCACGTCGGTGTCGCGGTGCCAGGCGTGGAGGGCTTGGTGGGAGTAGAAACCGTTCTGGTTGAGGCGGTAGAGGCTGGTGGAACCCGCCTTGGAGCTGTCGGCGATGACGAAGTACCAGTCGCCTTCGATCTGGAAGGCCTCGATGTCGTTGGGCTTGCGGGTCTTCTGGCTGTCGATGTCTTGGATCTTGATGAACTTGTCCACGGCCGTGTCCCAGCGGTAGATGTAGGAGCCACCAAAGAGCTGGGCCACCACCACGTACAACTGGTTCTGCGCCACGATGGGCTTGCAGTGCACTGCCGAGTGAGCTGCAGGGCAAGGACCACGTCACCCCGGGGCTGTGCTCTTCCCGAATCACCCAAAATGGGGGTCACAGCCCGCGAGGGGACCCCCGCCCTCACGCCTTACCGGGGATGCGGTCGAAGTCGCGCAGTTTGCGCTCCACGTAGTCCCACTTGAGGACGGCGCAGCTGCTGGCACCGGGCTGTGCCAGGGCCACGTACAGGTCACTGGCGTAGGTGAAGGGCTCAGCCGACACCGACTGGAAGGGCAGGACCTGGTGCACCACGAAATCTGTGGGGAGAGGCAGCGGTGAGGGTCTGGGTGCCCAGGGAGGGGGGTGATGGGTGGCCGCAGTCCCTTACCCGTGGTGATGCACTGGAAGTCACCCAGCGCCAGGTCCCGGATCCGCTGCCCCTCGAACTGCCCGGGGCTGCTGCAGAAGATGGCGGGGACCGTGGTGTTGGTGCTTTCCAACCACTCCACCAGCCACTTGATCTTGCAGTCACAGGCCAAGGTGTTGCCCCGGAGGTCCCTGCCCGAGGATGGCACCCAGTCACTCCCAGCACCCAGCCTGGAGCGAGCAGAACCCCGAGCGCTGGGGTGTCACCCTCGCCCCAGTCCAGCGTCCAGGGGGTCCCTGGTGACGCAGCAGCCTTACAGGTCACTCAGGATGTCCAGCGGCTTGAAGAGGTCCCGGGGCAGCGTCTGGAGGTTGTTGTTGGCCAGGGACCTGGGGGATGAGAGGGGCCGTGGAGGTGACACAGCCCTGGCCGTGGTGAAGGGACAAGAGCCACCCCCCTGTGTTCCCGGGGAGCAGGAGACCCCCCCGCTACTCACAGGTGAGTCAGGGACTTGAGCCCACGGAAAGTGGCCTTTGAGAGTGCCTGGATGTCATTGTTCTCGATGAACCTGGGGTGGGAGGAGACCGTGGCATGACTGCCCCGAGGGGGCTGATCCCTGCCGATGCCCCCACCCTCCCCATGCCCTCCCCAGGGCCATCCCTGTCCCCGTGTCCCCCCCGTCCCCATCCCACGCACAGGTACTGGAGATGCGAGAGGCCGGCGAAGGCGTTGTCCCCGATCAACGTGAACTTGTTGGAGTTGAGCAGGCTGCAAGGAGAGGGGGGAAGGCGTCAGCACCGGGGTCGGGCAGGATGGGCACGGGGGACACCGGGATGCCCGGTCACCGGCATGGGAGACGTACAGGAACTGCAGCGAGGGGATGTGGGCGAAGGCGGCCTCTCGGATCTCCGTGAAGGCTGCGTTCACCATCGTCCTGCCAGCGAGACAAAGCTTCAGGGCTCTGCGGGAGAGGGCACAGCAGCCGGGGGGCAGGGGGGGGGGACGGCTCCACCGCCCCCATGCCCCCAAGCACCTTCCCTGCGGTCACCCGGGGTGTGCCAACCCCAGAGCAGCCCCGGCACCAATCCTGCCTGCTGGGGGTGGCACGGAGGGGACGAGGCACTCAGCACCCCCCCGGGACTGGCACCCACCCCACGCCCTGCGGCACCCCACAAGCGTGTGCACCCAGACACACACATGCATCCACTACGTGCACCCAGACAAGGCTCCAGTGTCCCACCACATCCCCAGGGACCCGCCAGCTGCGTCCCCTTGGGGCTCCGGTCCCCAAGGTCACAGCAGATGGGGACAGCCTGCAGCCCTGCTCCCTCTGGCACCGCCACTGCCGCAGGACAGCAGAACATGGGGACCAGCCCCGGGGGGTCCGCAGCCTGCTCCTTCCCCCCCAGAGCCCCCCGTGCTGCCCGTACCCCACCCCACCACGCGTTTGTCCCCGATGCAGCACAAAGAAAGAGGCTTTTCCCATCACCCCAGCAGCCCCTGCCAGCCCTGCGCCCTGGGGACGTGCCCCGCTCCCTGTCCCTGTCCCCGTCCCCAGCCCGCTGCCTGGGTACTCACAGCGAGATGACCTCAGCGGGGAGATTCCTGGGCACAGCCTTGGAGTCCACGCAGAAAGCTGTGTCCCGGGTGCAGGAGCAACTCGGGGGACAAGGGGGTGGCCGGGGGGGCCGCCGACCCTCTGCCGGCAACCAGAGCCAGGCCAAGGCGAGGAGGAGGAGGAGGAGAGCGGAGAGCTGGCCCCTCAGCATCCTCCTCCCGCGCCGCAGCTCCATCACGCCTTGGCCTAGCTCTGCTCTCACCCCTTGGAGCTGCTCCCTCTCGTCTGGTGCTGCTGGGGAGCAGTGGTGAAGCATTTTCCTCTCCTCTTTCCCCGGAGGTTTCAGTGCGGAGGGGAAGCGACGGTGGTGGCGGGGGCTGGCAGCGCCCGAGCCGCTGCTCTGCAGCGCATCATGGTCCTGTGCTGCGGGAAGGAGGGAGGGAGGGAGGGAGGGATGCGGCTGAGCGACAGCGTGAGCATCCGCGTGGCCCCGTGTCCTCGCCAGCCTGCAGGGATGCAGACACGGGGGGTGCACACACACAGAGGGGGCAGCCACTGGGAGCCGGGGTGGCTCTTGGGGTGCACGGGGCTGAGGGACAGGAGAGGGACCGCAGCGACTTGCAGGGGCGATGCCAGCGCAGTTCTCCCGCCCTGTTGCTTCGCCCCGCTGCCTGTGCTGCAGCGCTGCCCGCGCCAGCTCCCTGCCTGAACTGGCAGCAAGCGCTGCCGGGCGGTGGGAGGCACCGGCCGCTTGGCCACCCCGTCCCAGGCACGGTGCTCCCGGCCAACAATGAGCCCAGCCAGCTCCTTCCCCACGCCGGAGGGGGGGTCCGCAGCTGCCCGCACGTGGGGCCGAAGGGACCAGGGGTGCAGCACCCCCGGGGATGGGTGCTGAGGGTGCTGGGTCCTTGGCCAGAGCCCGGGGATGGGTGCGGAGGGCGGGCACTGCTGTTTGCTTTGGCCCCCGCCTGTGCTGATGGCCAAATGCCGGGAAAGGGCCCTCAGAGGTTTCATACCCCCACCCTGGGCTCAGCAAACAGCACAAGTGGCACCTTGGCAGCCGGGATGGCCCCCCGCCTCCTCCCACTCATCCGGCACCCTATAAATCCCCCGGCTCTGGGTGGCGAAGGGACAGGAGCTGCGTGGTGATGGAGAGCGAGATGGACCGCAGCTCCAAAGAGCCTCTGATGGAAGAGGCACCCCCGGTAAGGACCACCCACCCCCCCCAGCCTGGGGAGCTGGCGTGGGGCTGAGCAGCGACTGACACCCCCGGCCCCATGCTGGCAGCTCAAGTGATCCCTTGTGTCCCCAGAGTTACACAGCCTCCCCCCGCCTGCCCTGCATCCCCCACCAGCTCAAGTGCCTCCTCGTGGTGGTGGTGATGGTGGTCGTCCTCGTGGTGGTCGTCGTCGCCTTCCTCCTCCTGGGGCTGCACATCACCGAGACACACGCCGAGACGGTGAGGCAGCGCCGGGCAGGGAGCGGTTTGGGGACGGCACCTGCCACTGATTCTTTGCAGGGACGGGGTTTAGATCCCCCATAAATCTCCCTGACCCCCCCCATCCTCTGCCTGGCAGGTCTTGCGAATGACCATCCATGGCCTGGATGGTGAAGGGACCCCCCAGCACCTCTCCATGAGCAAGAAGGAACGGACCGGGACGTTCGCGGTGCGGGACGGGCTCAACGCCTCCGCCGTGGTGGTGTACGACTACAGCAAGGTCGGGGGGGGCAGCCCCGGGGACGGGTGGCAGCGGGGACAGGGCTGAGCTGACCCCAATCTGTCTGCAAACAGCTGCTGGTCAGCTACAGGTCCTGGCGTCACCGCGCCTGCTACGTCACCCGTGTGGACAAGGACAATATTCCGGGGCTGGACGCTGTCACCGAGACCTTCCAGCGCTGGCAGGTGGGTGCTGGCCACCCTTCTTGAATGGGTTTGGCTGTTTCTGGGCCAAGTGTGGGGCTGCTGGGCTTGTGGCAAGCATGGCCGAGGATGGTAGCCCGCTCCGTTCTCTCTCCCGCAGGCTGAGATGAAGGAAGCCGGTGGCAACGCCGAGCCCCTGGCCGACCGCTCCATCCTGGGCACCACCGTGAACATCCTCTGCAGCACCGTCCCTGTGTACTGGGCGTAGCACCGGCTGGGGTCAGGCCGGGGGGGCACACGGGGCGGCACGATGGGGTTGTCACCGTCCCCACGCTCCCCCCGTTGCCTCCCAGGTCTCTCTCCTCCTCCCCAGCCCCATCCCGGGGGGCTCCATCCGCAGCCGCGCGGCACCGTGGCGTTCCCGTGACACTTGCAATAAACGAGCGGGATTTGCTTTGGGGTTGACGCTTCTGTCTGCAAAGTGAAGCCTGTGCCCCCGTGTCCGAGCGCTGCTCTCGTCCTTCCCCCCACCCTGCGCCGGCCAAACGGCCCTTCCTGGGGTGTCCCTGCCCCAAGGGTGTCTCCTCGCGGGGTCCGGCATGGGTAGATGTGCCCTTTGTGTTGGTCCAGCCCCGGGTGAGGAGCACGGGAGGGCTCAGACACCCACTCCCCAGGGCAGTGGCACCCCCCCACCGCTGCACACCATGTCCCCATGCTGCACGGCTGGTGTCCCCTCCCCGTTTGCACAGAGGGAGGACGAGGTGGCAGCGGCAGCCTCGGCCCCTCCAGCCAGCTCCGGCACCCCTGCGGGATCTGGGTCACCCCTCCAGGAAATGTCCCCATCCGTGTCCCTATCTTCGTGAAGATGGGGACAGAGGGACTGTGCCACATCCCTGGGGAGAGCCGCGCCCTGGGACACCACGGTCCGCTTGCTCCCAGCTCCTCTCCACCCCTGACACATCCCCCAACCCCAGCAGCCCCAGCTCCTCTGCCCCAAAACACCTGGGATCATCCTTGGAGCGGGGGCGCCTCCTGCACCAGAGAATGGGGGACTGGGACTGGGAGGGAGAAATGGGGGAACGCGGGGCTGGGAGGGAGAAAAGAGACCCCGGGAGGACCCCAGCCAGCCCCCCAGGACGCAGCAGTTCTGGGCAGCGTGATTTAACCTTTCAAGGGTCGCAGCTTTGCTGGGAAAAGGAGGGGAATCGCACGTTGCCACGCGTCGACTCGGGGCCTGCAGCTCTGCTCCCCGAAATCCCCGCTCTGGCCCTGTCCCTGTGTCACCCCGTGAAGAGCAGGGCCGAGGAGGGGGCACGATAAGGGTTCCCACAGCCTCTCACGCTCACGGTGCCAGAAAACAAACAGCCAGGAGCCACTCGAGGGTCTGCCGTGCTTGAGTGAAACGAGGGGTGCGCACCCTCACCCCCACACCCGGCTGCAAGAATTCCTGAGAGGCCAAGGAGGGGGCCCGGGGGTGGCTTGGGGAGATTCCAACCTCAGCCCAACCACTGGGGAGGTTCCTGCCCAGGCAAGACCCAGGGCACAATGGTGTCACCTTGCCCCGCTGGTGGCACCACCTGGGGTGACACACCAGAGCTGGGACCCCCCTAAACCCTGAGGGGTGCAAACCACCACCAGCACCAGCATCCCGAGTCCCCGCGGTGCCCAAACATCCTCAGGACCACCCGGCGCCCTGTCCCCAGCCCGTGGTGACCCCGCTGCCACCCCAGCCCTGCGTGGGAAAGCTTTGATGTCCCACCTCGAGCAGCTCCAGGTGCCCGAGCTGGCGAAGGGAGCCCGGCACCCAGCCAGGTCTCGCCCGTTGCCGGATGCTCCACCCTGGATGGCCACTGACCCACGCAGGAGGGTTTGCTTTGGCCCTCACACTCGCTCCGGGGCAGCGGAGAGGTCCCTGTGCTTGGGGACAAGTGTCCTCGGAGCCTCTTGACTGGTGTGTTCCCAGGAGAGCCCAGCCCCGGGGAAGGTGATCAACAAACACGGGTGAAGTGGATCACACGCCACAGCCCGATTGCACACCGGGGCCACCAGCCCCTTCAAAAGGGCCACCCCGCTCCCCACCCCAGCAGCCCAGTATAAATCTCTCTGCCCCAGCTGCTGCGGGGCAGCCCGGGCTGGGAGGAGGAGGAGGAGGAGGAGGAGGAGGCAGCCATGGAGAGCAACATGAAGCAGGTGGTGGTTGAAGAGCCACTGGTGAGTCTCTGCGGCCCGCAGCAGGGTGACGTGGCCACGCTGGGGGTGTCCCTGTGCCCAGCAGAGATGCTCAGCACAGGGCTTTGCCCAGTTTACCCCAGCGAGGCACCAGTGCACATGTGATGGAGGAAGAGCCCACGGGACGCTGTGATCCCAGAGCTCAGGGACAGCAGGATGGGGACCCATCCCCATCCCTCCTTCATCCCCCATCTCCATCCCCCTCACCCCATTTTTCCCGTGCCCACAGGACCCAGAGAAGGGCTGCTGCGGCGCCGGCTGCTGCAAGCTCTGCTGCTGCTGCAAATCCTGCGCCGTTTGCTGCGCCAAATGCGCCCGGTGCTGCCTGCCCCAGTGCTGCAAGTGCCCCAGTTGCTCTGGCTGCATCAAGCGGTCGCTCTGCTTCGTGCCTCGCCTGCTCTGCTACCTGCCCCGCAAGCTCCTCGGCTGCCACCACCTCAAGTGCCTCCTCATCGTGGTGGTGGTGGTGGTCTTGCTGGTGGTCATCATCGCCGGAGCCCTGCTGATGTGGCTGCACGCGGACCAGCGGCACGCCGATGCCGTAAGTAGGGACCCCCCCCACCCTCCAGCACCCCCAGGGAGGGGGTGAGCAGGTGGTGAACCCAAATCCCACCCCCCCCCCCCAGGTCTTGAGGATGGGGCTGTGGAGAGAACCGGCCTGGGAAGAGGACGTGGCCACTTTTTACGTGGATGGTGGGGATGGAAACCCGGCCACGGTCATCTACGACTACAAGAATGTAAGTGGGGAGTCGGGGGGGGGCACGAGGAAGGGGTGATGGGAGCGAGCTGACCCCAACCTGTCTGCAAACAGCTGCTGGTCAGCTACAGATCCCGGCTCCACCGTGCCTGCTACGTCACCCGCATGGACAAGGACAATATTCCAGGGCTGGACGCTGTCACCGAGACCTTCCAGCGCCGGGAGGTAAGTGCCGGTCGACCCGCAGGGCACAGGACGGGGTGTGGGGGGCATGTGTCTCCTGCCCCGATGGAGATCTGGGGTGCAGCATCGTGCTGCTGCCTCGTTTTTCTTTCTTTCTTTCTCTCCCCTCACCAGGCTGAGAAGAAGCTCGCCATGCCCCTGGGCGATCGCTCCCTCCTGGGCACCACGGCGAGCATCCTCTGCAGCGCCATCACCCCCGTCTACTGGGCTTAGCCTTGCCGGGTGAGTGCAAAGGGGGCTGCGAGGGGGGGGCAGGGGGCTGGCAGGGAGGGCCGGGGGACCCCCACCCACCCAGCAGCCTCCTCACAGGTTTGCCTTGCAGCATCCCCGATGGGCATCGCCGGAGCCCCTCCGTCCCTCCAGGAGCATCACCGCAGCTTCCCCCCCCGCCCCGCCAGCCTCACCCCAATTTCAGGAGGTGCCGGGGCCCCACGCGGTGCCGTGGGGCCGAGGAGGAGGTTGGGGGGGTCGGGGGGTTGGCGTTGGAAGGGGATGTAGGGAGGTGGGGGGGGGCTCCGCTTCGCCGTGCGGTGCCGCATCCCTGCTGCAGCCGCGGTGCTGGGTGGGCTGGAGGCGGCGGGTGGGTGTCTGCTGCTGTGCCGGGGGACAGCTGGTTTGTCACTTAAGTCTTCTCAGCTTCGCCAAACCCAAGTGCAAAAATGAGCTTAAAAAAACATGACATTTAAAGAAACAAAATTCGCCGTTCCAGTTCTTCGCTCCCTGCTCGGCAGCTCCCGGCTTCCTTGGCCTTAAAAATCGTTTTTAGGGGCTCTGAGAAGCGAATTTCTGACCCGGGCACAGCCTGGGGGCTCACGGGACGCCCCCCCCGCAGGAACCCAGAGCTGACCCATGCCAGCCCTGCCTGAGCCTGTCCTAACAGATCTGTCTGGCCTCTCCCACCCCGCGGCGCTGAATAAAGGATAAGGGGGAAATCGGGTCTGGGAGCTATTCCTGGCGAGAGGCGGCCACATGGCCACCGGCCACCGGCCGAGGCCTGGGATTGCTAGGACTGGGGTGCCGGTGTTACTAGGATCAGGCATTATTAGGACCGGAATGCTGGTATTATTAGGACTGTCATTATTAGAGCCAGGATTATTAGGACCAGGATGCCAGCGTTATCAGGATCAGGAATTATTGGGACCTAGATTATTAGGACTGGAATTATTAGGACCGGGATACTGGTGTTATTAGGATCAGTATCCCAGTCCTAATACCTAAAACACCGGTCCTGGTGTTATTAGGACCAGGATTATTAGGATTGGGATGCCAGCATTATTAGGACCAGCATTATTAGGACCAGGATTATTAGGACCAGGATGTCAGTGTTATCAGGATCAGGAATTACTGGGACCTAGATTATTAGGACTGGAATTATTAGGACTGGGATACTGGTGTTATTAGGCCCAGGCATTATTTAGGCCCAGGCGTTATTAGGCCCAGGATGCCGGCTGGGGTCGAGCATCTAGGGCAGAGGGGGGGAGCGAGGAGCAGCACAGCCGCAGCCCCCCCGGGACAGGAGCTCGCCAGCAGCGCAGCTGCCTCCCGCCAGCCCCGTGGCCATCACGGGGTGGGGGCCACAAGCCCCCCGGCCCCCCCCCTGCTCCCCGCTCCTGGCAGGCGGGGAAGCTGCTCCCCGCAGGGAGAGCGCAGCTGCGGCTGCCGGGACACGGGGCGCCCGGCCAGGGCCCCCTGCGGCTCCGGGGCCCCCCCACACCCCCAAACCCTCGCCCTCCCCCAGCCCAGCTGCACCGGCCAGCACAGACTGTGGCGTGGATTTTATTTAAAAGGCTCCCGGGCTGACCACCAGCCCCGGGCAGCGGGAGTGGATGGCAGGGAGGGTGTGTGTGTAGAGTTTTGCAAGGCCTCAGCCCCCCCCCCCCCCCAGCCCCAACATGATGGAGGAGCTGAAGACGAGCTGTCAGAAACTTGGCAGGACCCCGAGGTCCTTGTGCAATAATTCAAACGTCCCGGTTTCTCCAGCCCGCGCGGGAGAGGTTTGCAGAGGGCGAGCGCTGCGCCTCTGGGTGCTGCACCCCGGGGGTGGGTGCGGGGAGCACCCAGGACCCCCGATGGGGGGGATGTCAGCCCCAGCAGCCGGGTGCAGGGGTGCAGGCAGAGGCGTTGGCAGGGTGGGGGGCCGGGGGGCTCGCCCTGCCTGGGGACGGGCAGGCAGCTTCGCAAGGATGTAAAAAACGTGGAGGTTAGAAATCAATCCTGAAGGGCCCTTCCAACCCAAACCACGCTGGGAGGGAGGGAAGCCTGTCCTTGGTGGGCTGGGGGGGGGTTATTTTAGTCCAAGCACATAAAAAACACGGGGGTTGGAACTAAATCTTTAAGGTCCCAACCCAAACCATTCTGCGATTCGGTGACGGAGGGAGCCTGGCCTGGGGAGACGCGTTTTATGCAAACGTGTGAAAACCATGGGGGTTGGAACTGGAGGATTTTTAAGGTCCTTTCCAACCCAAACCCTTCTGTGATGCTGTGAATCTGTGACTGATTCTGTGATTGATTCTGTGGTTGATTTTGTGATTGATTCTGTGAATCTGTGATTGATTCTGTGACTGATTCTGTGACTGATTCTGTGATTGATTCTGTGATTGATTCTCTGATTGATTCTCTGATTTTGTGATTGATTCTGTGATTCTGTGCTTGATTCTGTGACTCTGTGAATGATTCTGTGATTCTGCCCTGCTCCCAGCAGCCCTCCAAGAACCGTTTTGGTGAGAAGGAGCAGCAAGGCCCCACATCCCGCACCCCCAGGCAGGCAGCTGCAAGGGTAGGGGGGGGGGAGTACATCAGCTGGCAGCCCTGCCCAACTCCCTGCCTGCTCCCTGCTCACCAGTCACACATCCCCCCCCCCCGCCAAAAAAGTCAACCAGCCCCCTCCTTGCGTGCTCCTCACCCTGTGTCACGTTGCTCTCGCTCACACCAGCTCCATCAGAACCTGCCCGGGATGGTCACAGCGTCACCAAAACCTGACCCGGGGCCCCTGGCACCCCCCCGCCACGGGATGCCCACCCTCACCTACCCGGGTGGGTGCAGGCGCAGGCGCAGTCCCGCTCGCTGCCGAAGCGGTTGGCGTTGCCCCCGCAGCCCCCGTACCAGAAGGGCTCGCAGGACCCCGTCTCCCACCGGTGGTACCACATCACGGAGAAGCGGGCGCAGGCGACGCCGGGATCCTTGGCCAGGGCGCACGGCCCCGGGGTGGCCACAGCCCTCCGGCCCTTGCCAGGGTTTGGGGGTACCGTGGGCATCCCGGTGTGGGGCACAGCCTCGGGGGGCCTGGGAGGGGAAATCAAAGCAAACCCCCCCAGTATGTGCAGAAGAGGAGGTGCAGACCCCCAGTCCTCCCCGCAGGGGACTGAGGGATGCGCAGGCAGGGGATGGTCCTGGTGCTGCTCACTCACTGCGGGGTCCCCGGGGGGGGTTTGTTGGTGCTGGTGCCCCGGGGGGGCAGCTCCCGGGGGCACCCCGGGGTGCTGGGGCGCTGGCTGCTCTCCACTGTGGGGCAGAAGCGATAGCGGAGACGCGGGCAAGGAGTTTTGGGGGGTGGCAGCCGCCTGCTCCTGGAGTAGCCGGGGATGGGACCCAGGGATGCTGCAGCCGCCCCCCCGCCAAAAATCCTCCCCACCCCGCTCACCCTGCAGCCTCCTGAGGAAACCCAGCGCCGTCCTCTCCGCGTACCCCACTTCAGGCGGGTGGACCGAGCCCAGGCGCAGGGAGTGGTACCGCCAGGCCGGCAGCGCCTCGGGCACGGCCGCCTCCGGCTGCTCCGTCCCGGCTCGTCCCAGGGAGAGCACCAAGACGCCAAAATCCTCACACGGGGTGAAGGGGCCCAGTGCCCGCCGTGCCTCCCTGTCCCACAGCGCCGTGGCCCCCGTCCCCACCACGAAGAGGACGCGGAGCCGGCGGCCAGAGCTCTGCGGGAAGACGTGCCGGAGGGCCCATGCCACCGTGCCGCTGGGGGATGCCGCGGCCGCCCTGGGCACCAGCGCGAGGCGAAGGTGCTCCCGGAGCTGCTCCCTGGAGCTGGGCAGCCCAAAAGGGACCTCGGCCAAACCCTGCGCAGGGGCAGAGGGGCCCGTCAGCACCAGGGCGATGCGGGTGCCGTGCTGCACCGGATCGGGCCCCGTGAGCCGCAGGTGCTGCAGGACGTGGTGGAAGAGCTCGCCGACGGCCTCCAGCCTCTCCGCCGGCATCCCCGGGGCTGTGTTGTCCACCACCAAGGCCAAGTCCACGTCCAGCGGGTCAGGGGATGGCATGACACAACCCTCGGGGTGGCAGAGGTCTGGGGAGAGGGAGAGAGGGTGTCGGGGGGGGACACACACCCCCATCCCCGGTGCCGTGCCGGGGCTGCCTACCGAAGCAGAGGACGCAGGGCAGCACCGTGTCCCGCAGCACCGCCGCATCCCCGGCCGGCTCCGCTGCGGAGAGCTGGACCACTCGGAAGAGGCCGTTAACCTGGGCACGAGGCAGAGTCAGAGCTGGGGGAGAAGAGGGCTGGGGGGACCTGAGGACTGAGGTGAGTAGCCACTAGCCCCAAGGCTCACCTGGAAAGCCCGCACCACCTCGGGCAGCGGGGTGAAGGTGAGCACCGCCGGCACAATGCCCAGGGCTTCGTACTGCAGAGCAGCCTCCCCGATGCCATCCAGGTCCTGGTTCCGGCCACTGGTGACGAAGAGGACCACCTTCCTGCCCAGGGTGGCCGGCCGGACCCTCTTGAGCACATGGTGGCCCACGAAGCGCATGGCAGCGGCCAAACGGCCGCGCCGGGAGGAGCGGGTGGGCGAGAGGCGGCGGAGCCGTCCCAGCAGCGCGGCCCCGCTTCCCACCTCCCCGGCACGCAGCAGGTAGGTGGGGGTGGCCGCGTAGGCCAGCATGGCTACCCGAGCCCCCGCCGGGCAACCCAACGGGGAGACCTGCAGGTCCTGAAGCAGCAGGGCCAGCAGCTCCTTCATGCGGGAGAAAAGGGCCGGCGGCACCATGGAGGAGGTTTCCAGCACCAGAACGAGCTCGGTGGGGAAGAGCGGGCAGGAGGGCGAGGTGCTGGCTGCGAGGGGGTGGTGGCATCTCAGGGGCCACAGAAAAAGCCCCTCCTGGGACATCCTGTGCTCATGGTACCCGCACCCACCCATCCACCATCGCCATCCAGCCGTCCCCTTGTCCCCTCCGCCGAGCCAGACCCTGTCCCCTCCCTGCCAGCCCCGCCGCTCTCACCGCAGCTCCGGCGGATGAAAGTCTTGAGCTCGCACAGCTGGAGGGATGCGCAAAGCGCCGTCAGGCCCAGCTCTCCCGCCCAGCTCTTCCCAGCAAAACCAGTAAGGCTTGCTGGGGCCAGGCAGTCACCGAGCTCCTCACTGTCCCCCGAGGTCACCCCTCAGGGCCAGGTCCCAGTCCCCAGACCGTACCGTGGAGGGGGGAATGCCCGGAGAGCCCTTCGGGCCCTGGAGCAGTGGGAGAGGAGAGAAATGAAGGAGGAACAAGGGACACGTCCTGCACGCTGGGGCTGGTCGCAGGCAGAAATGGGGCAGGAAAAAGGGAATTTGCAGAGAATCACCATTTCTCCCGGAGGTCCCACACTGCCGCGGCCGCCCGTTTCTCCTCTGCTCCCGGCATCACCCTGGAACAGCCCCAAGGAGCTGAGTTGAGTGGGCACGGCGAGGGGGGAGCAGGGAGGGGGCTGCGCCATACTCACCCTGCGCCCAGGCAGCCCTCGTGCACCCTTGTCCCCCGGGGACCCTCTCTCGCCCCCATCGCCCTGGGGGGGACACTCGGAGGAAGCTGATCTCATCCTTACCAGCACCCCACGAACCCTGGCCAGGTCCCCACGTCCCCTCCTGGCCCCCCACGCACTCACCTGAGCCCCGGGGTACCCCGGCAGGCCCCGAGCACCCTGGAGGAAGCAGCACAAGTGAGTGGGGCTGGGACCCCCCCCCGGCAGCCCCACAGACAGAGAGTGGGCTCATCCCATCCATCCCCATCCCTGCTGCATGCTGGCGGTACCTTGGCACCCTTCCTCCCTGGAGCACCCCGCCGGTCACACCCGTTCTCGCCCTGGGAGGGGAGAAAAATCCCAAAGCAAATTATTATAGGACCTACAGAAACGTCCCTTTTCCCAAAGCTTCCTTGGACACGGCTTTTCCATGCCACCCCTCACTGCAGAGCCCCTGGGGAGGATGCCATGGCCCCCCCCCACGAGGGACAGCACCTTACCAGGGTGCCTTTGGGCCCCCGTGGTCCCACACTCCCCTTCCTGCCCTCGGCTCCTGCCTGCCCCTGGAAAAGAAAGAGGGGGTGCAGGCTGGGGGTGTGTTTGGGGGGGGGAGGCTGCGAAATGCCACGTCACAGCATCCCTCACCTTCTCCCCTTTGGGACCAGCTGGGCCGGCTGCTCCCTGGGAGCCCTCAGCTCCAGGAAGACCCTGGGTGAAAGACAAAGGGGGATCAAAGGTGCTGGGGAGCACCTGGGGGGTGGGCGCCCACCAGCACAGCCACCAGCTCCTCGGGGTGGCCACCAGCCCAGGGACGGGGATGGCACCTGAAGTCCTCTGTTCCCCGGGTGGCCAGTGACACCCTTCATCCCCCGTGGTCCCGGTGACCCCTGCAAAGGGAGAGTGGAGGGGGCAGCAGAGGTGCCCACCTGAGGAGCCTGGCAGCCAACGGGGTCACCCCCGGCCTTACCTGGGCACCTCCAAAGCCCTTCTGCCCCCCGAAGCCGGGGCTGCCACGATTCCCCTTCTTGCCCTGCAAGGAGACAGGATGGCTCCAGGGGGGAGATGTCCCTGTGGGAACCCCCCTGTCCCCCGGGTGCTGCCAGCCCCACCTGCACTCCCGGCTGCCCTTTCTGGCACGAGCTCTGCGGAGGGAAACGCCGTCAGCAGTCACGTCCCCACCCCACGGGCCTGGCCCCCAGTGCACCCCCCTTGCCCATGGCACCTACCGGGTGAGCTGGGGGACCCGGGGGCCCCGCTGGACCTGGGGGCCCATCCTTGCCGGGGTCTCCCTGGAAATTACAGGTGTTGAGAGGGAAGCAGAGCTCCTGGTTGTCCTCCCCAGAAGGGTCCCGCCGACCACTGGCATTGCCCAGCCCTTACCTGGGGACCCCCATCTCCTCTCCACCCCGGGGTGCCAGGCTCGGGGCTTCTCCTCCCAGGTGACCCCTGAGGAGCAGAAATGGGGCTCAGCGAGCCCCCCCAGCCCCCCCATGGAGCCTTGGGGCTATGAACCCGTTACTCACCACCTCACCGCAAAGGCCTGGGGGTCCCTTTTCCCCCCGGGCACCCCGGGAACCTTTCCGCCCCTAAGCGAAGGCAGGAGGAAGGGATTTAGCAACCAGGCGGTGGGTGAAGGGGGCAGCGCTTCGCCGAGGCTCAGACGTGCGATGCCCACCTGCCTCCCCCGGGTTCCCTTCTCCCCGGGGCGGCCGGGGGTCCCCGCGTCACCCTGGGGAGGTGAGAGGACGTTGTGCCCGTGCCCGTGCCCGTGCCTGTGCCCATTTTGGGGTGGAGGGGTGGTTGTACCAGCTGGCTGGCACGATGGCCCGTGGCACAGCTCACCTGCTCCCCATCCACGCCATCGTAACCGGCTTCTCCAGGAGATCCCTGCACGGAGGTGACGTGGGCTGGTGCCAGGTTATATGGCGCAGGGTGGAATAACCATGTCCTGGCTCTTCCCCCAGCACCCTGGGCATCCCAGCCCTCCATCCCTCCGGACCTTCTCCCATTCCCCTCCCTGGATCTGTCTCTTTCCTGCCCGTCCTCCAGGTCTCCCCAGCGCTGCCAACTGCCCCAGGCCTTGGCCACCGTCGGTGCCTGCAGGAGCCACGGGCTAAACCAGAAGGTGGGGACATACCTGTTCCCCGGGGTGACCCACGAAGCCCTGCAAAGAGATGGAGGAGAGCAGCTGGGGAGTGGTGGGCACCCACAGAATTATCCAGTTGGAAAAGACCTTGAAGATCATCTAGCGCAACCATTAACCTCAAACGGACCGTTCTCAACTCCACAATGTCCCCAATGTCCCCCCATGTCTCCCCATGTCCCCCAAGTGTCACAGAATCCCAGAATCATCCAGGTTGGAAAAGTCC
Source organism: Athene noctua (assembly GCF_965140245.1). Lineage (NCBI taxonomy): Eukaryota > Metazoa > Chordata > Aves > Strigiformes > Strigidae > Athene > Athene noctua. The sequence continues at coordinate 4,851,866 of NC_134064.1, read as the reverse complement.
TTGCAGCTCCTCCAGCCCAACCATGACCCTCACCCTGACCCCCCCCAACTCCCCCAGATCCCTCAGCGCTGGCTCAGCCCGACTCTTCAACCCCTCCAGGGATCCCGGGGACTCCCCCCTGCCCTGGGCAGCCCATTCCAACGCCCAACAGCCCCTTCTGCACAGAAATCCTTCCTCAGAGCCAGCCTGACCCTGCCCTGGGCAGCTTGAGGCCATTCCCTCGGGGCCTGGCGCTGGGGCCTTGGCTCCAGAGACTCATCCCCCCTCTCTGCCCCCTCCTGGCAGGGAGGTGCAGAGGGCCAGGAGGTCTCCCCTCAGCCTCCTCTTCTCCAGACTGAACCCCCCCAGTTCCCCCAGCCGCTCCCCAGCAGACCTGTGCTCCAGACCCTGCCCCAGCTCCGTTGCCCTTCTCTGGCCACGCTCGAGTCATTCAATGGCCTTTTTGGGGTGAGGGGCCCAACACTGAACCCACTCAGCGAGGGGCGGCCTCCCCAGTGCCGAGCCCAGGGCTCAGGTCCCTTCCCTGTCCCTGCTGGCCACACCAGTGCTGACACAAGCCAGGATGCCATCGGCCTTCTTGGCCCCCTGGGCACCCACGCTGCCCTCACCTTGGGTCCGCACTGTCCCGGGCATCCCTGCATCCCTCGGCTGCCGTAGAGCCCTCGCAGTCCCTGCTCCCCCTGGGAGGGGAGAGCAATGGTGTGATGGGGGGGGGGGGTGTCTCCTCACCCTCCCAGGTCCACCTTTTCCCCCCCCCAGGGGACCCCACGGCCAACTCACGCTGTGTCCATGCTCGCCCTCGTCTCCAGCGCGTCCCTTGCTCCCTGTCACCCCCTGAGATAGAGAGACCCTGGGAGCGGCACCGTGACCCCCCCAGCCCCATGATGGACCCCGGGCTGGGAGCCAGCACAGCCGGGATCCTTTCCCAGCTCAGAGGGGGAAGGGCTGAGCTGAGCTCCCAGGGCTCCTTCTAACCCTGGGAAAGGGATCCGGGGCTGGGCATGCCGCACAGGGTCGCGATTCCCTTGGGGGAGCGTGGGTAAGATCCCCCCACCCCCTGTGCCTCAGTTTCCCCCCTGCTTTGCTCAGTGTTTGGGCACCGTGGCAGCAGCATCCAGGTGGGCACAGCTCAGCCTCAGGGTTTGCTCTGGGAGCCCGACAGGGCCAAGAGGAGCCCACGTGCCCCTCCCAGCAGAGAGGGATGGGAAGGATGGGACCGCTCTCTGCTGAGGGGGAGTGTGGAAACATCCCCCCTGATGGGGAAGGAAAAGGTCTAAGCGCTGCTCTGAGCTGTCTGCAGGGCTGGGCACCCCTCCCGCATCCCTCCCGCATCCCCCAGCCCCTTACCTTGTCCCCCCGGGGGCCACCGGGGCCGCGTGGACCAGGCAGCCCCACGCAGGTGCAGGGACACATCTGGCAGCAAGTCCGCTCTGCCAGGGCCAGCTGTGGGGAGGGGGCAGCATCCCCGCTCAGAGCCCGCGGGGTCCCCACTGCCCCATCCCACTGCTCCCCGTCCTCACCAGCTCCTGCGCCAGGACCCCGCCGGCCTCCGGCGCGTCCACGGCGAGGTGCTGCCCGCTCGCCAGCCACCGCCCCAACTCCAGCTGCTGCAGGTCCCCCAGCCCCGTCACGTTGTTCACCGCCACCGTCACCAGCAGGTCGGCCTGGTCTGGAGGGGATGGGGGGCTGGGGAGTGGCCCCCAGTCCCATCCAGCTTTCCCCACTCGCAGGGCTCACCCCTCCGAGCCCCACGCAGCCGTCGCCGCCACACCTTGCAGCCAAGCCGCCGTTGCCACATCCTTCACCTTCCTCACATCATCATCCAGCCCATCCGTGAGCACCAGAAGCACCTGGACGAGGATGGGGGGGCTGGTAAACTGCAGCCTGCTCACCCTGCCTCTGGGGTGCTCGCCCACCCTCCCAAGGTTGTTCACTCCACTCCTGGGGGGCTCATCTGCCCTCCCTGGGGTGCTCACCTACCTCCTAGGGTGCTCACCCTGTCCCTGAGGTACTCACCTGCCCTCCTGGGGTGCTCACCTGCCCTCCTGGGGTGCTCACCCACCTCCTAGGGTGCTCACCCTGTTCCTGGGGTGCTCGCCTGCCATCCTGGGCTACTCACCCAGCTCCTGGGTGCTCACCACCTCCTGGGGTGCTCGCCTGCCCTCCTGGTGTGCTCATCCCCCAGCCTCACAGCAATAGCTGTGCCGACACTATACCTTGGCATCGGCCGCCTGCCTCGCCAGGGTGCCAAGGAAGGTCTGCAGGGCGGGCTGGTTGAGGTAGGAGCGTTGGAAGGTGTGTGCCCGTGCCAGGCGCTGCAGAACGTCCCCCCAGGGCTCCCGCAGCTGCTCCTGGAAGATGGTGTCCCCGTCCTGCTGCGTGCTCTGCAGGGTGATGCTCAGGCCCAGCGGGCTGCAGGTGAGGTGGTCCAGCGCGGCCACGTCCCGCAGGACCCGCTCCAGGTAGGGCTGCAGGTTGGACTGCGGGTAGTCGGTGACATCCAGGGCCACCAGCACATGGAGGGCACACGGACCTGCGGGGCAAAGCGCCGAGACAGCGAGATCCCGGCGGCGTGGGCCGGGAGAGTGGCCTCCCCCCACAGGGCCACGCGTGTCCCACGACGCGACACGTCCTCACTCACTCACCCGCCTCCCGGCTCCGGGTCCCTGCTGCTGCGAGGACGAGCAGAGCCACGGGGAAGCAAATCCCGCACGGCCCCATGGTCCCGGCACGGCTCGGCTCGGCGGGATGCCCCCGTCACCGGTGGGATGAGAACGTGGGGTGGGGGGCAACGGCCTAATTCATCTCCAACCTCCAGCTGGTCTCCCGAGAAAACAAACAGATCCCCCGCGAAAAACAAGCCGGGCTTTGAAATATTTTCTGTTTCCACCCTTCTGTTTTGAGGGCGCTGGGAAGGATGTTTGAGGGCTGAGTCCCCGGATGATGTAAATCCGTTCTGTCAGGATCTGAGCGCTGGTTTTCCACCCTAATATCACCCCTTCCATTCCCACAGGGCACCCCGGGAACCCAGAGCTCTCGCTGGAGGGTTTTTCCCCCCACCTCTCCCCCGTGTTCGGCAGCTGCGAGGCGTGAAGGCAGGGCTGTGGCCAGGCAGCAACGGGCAGTGGCCAGAGCAGGCCACCTGCCCCGGGGAGGCAGCGAGCCCAGCGCTGTCTCCGTCTCTCCATCCATCACCGCTGACGGGTCGTCCATGGAGCCCAGCCCAGCCCGGGGCCACTGCGGCCGGCCGAGCCGAGCCAGCGCTGGCCTCATCCTGCCCCCTCCTTGGCCGCCTTTTGCTCCCCAGGGCTGCGAGCACTCTCTCCCGGTGAGCCACGGGGCAGCTGGGGAGAGCGTGGGGGCAACACGGGGCAGGACACGGGGGTCCTGAAGATGCTGAAAGGCTCCTGGCAGGGTTTTGGGATGGAATTTTCCCCCCCAGTGCTGCAAGGACGCCGGTACAGCCCGCTGCCCCCCAGAGCTCGGCCACTGGGGCAGTGCAGCGGAGATGCAGCTTGTCCGAGGGTTTCGGGGAGCCATCCCACCCCCACCCCTCCGTGGCCGCCATCCCCCTGCCGCTCCTGGAGGTGGGGAGCGATGCGTGGGGGTCAGCACCGGCAGCTCTCCCTGCCCGGCTTGGCCGATGAGCGGGACACAACCGCGGCCCCAGCAAGAAAGGGGGGGAAGGCGGACGGAGCCCAGATCCCTTTGGGAATCAGCAAATTGAGGGATGAAAGAACCAACGGGAGGAGAAAAACCTGCGGCATCGCGTGGGGATGGAGGAAACCCCCTTACCTCTCCCGCGCCTTCGCCGGTGCAGCGCCGGACGGTGCAGCTGAGCCGCCTGCGTGGGAGGGTGCGTTCGGGGGCTTATTTATTCCAGGGCTCAAGAAAACATCATATGTCCAACACGTCAGAAAGAGCTGCCTTGGAGCCAGGGAAGAGGCTCCTGGGCTCTGTGGGGCTGGCCCTGCCGGAGCAGGCAGCTGCCTACGGTGGGGTACAGGCCACGGGCACCCCACGGTCAGCCCGGGAAGGTGCGAGGAGCTCATGGGGCAGGAGATCATGGACGGGCCTGTGGGACTTGGAAAAGCCGGAGAGACGGGTCCTGGGAGCAAACACCGGTGTGGGAAACCCAGGCTGGGGGAGAAGTGGGGGGAAAAAACCCTCCAGCGAGAGCTCTGGGCCCCCGGGGCACCCTGTGGGAATGGAAGGGGTGGTATTAGGGTGGAAAACCAGTGCTCAGATCCTGACAGAACGGATTTACATCATCCAGGGACTCAGCCCTCAAACATCCTTCCCAGCGCCCGCGAAAACAGAGGGGTGGAAACAGAAAGTATTTCAAAGCCCTGCTTGTGTTTCGCGGGGGATCTGTTTGTTTTCTCGGGAGACCAGCTGGAGGTTGGAGATGAATTAGGCCGTTGCCCCCCTCCCCGCCACGTTCCCATCCCCGGGCTGCGCCGTGCGGGCTGGGGGCGGCGTGGGGAAGCAGAATGAGATGGGTTTTCAGGGGTTTATTTATTTGCTTGAAGGAAAGGTTTTACTGGATGTAGGTTTTGCAACCCTGGGCTGAGGAGCAAAACACATCCCGAGAACGTTCTGCTGTCGGGGGAGGAAAATAACGGCCCGAGATAAGACGTGAAGGAGATTTCCCCACGATCTGCTGCGCCGGGCCAGGCCCTGAACGTGGGAGGTCCCTGAAAACCAAAGGGAAAGAAGATTTTGGGGGGGGTTAGTGAGCAGGGGTGGGAGCCCGGATGCTTGTGTGCACCCAGCGTGTCCCCGGGGCAGTAACTGCCCGCGGTGACACTGAACGCTTCAAAAATCACGTTAATGATGAGAATATTTAAGTAGGATGACGGGGCTGTGTTGGTCCAGGGGCAATAAAAGCCGGGAACGCTGCACGGGATGAGGAATTGGGAGCCCAAGGGGACCCCCCGCAGCCCCTTGTTCCTGGGGGGGGGGGTGGGAGTACCAGGGGACAAGGGACACCAAAGCAGGAGGCCCCCCCCTCACACGGGCAGAGCAAGGCTTAACTCGGAGCTCTATCTAGTGGCGAGCGGGTGGGTGGACCCCATTTCCCTCCACGGGATGGGGGTACCCACACCCCCAACCTGGGGGGGATGATGCACCACCCTGACCCCCCCTCCCCGGCTCCCCAGGGTGGGCAGCTGGGAGGGTGGGGGGGGAATGAGGGGGGGTTGGTGGCCTCCCCGGGAGCGTCGTGGGCATGTGCTGTGCTGTGCCCCCCACCCTGGGGTGCCCGGGGGTGCCTGGGTGTGGAGCTGGGTGACACCCACCCTGCTGAAGTGGCGGAGCCCTGACGGCAGGTGTCACTCACAGCCCTCGGCGCACACGCGTGCACACGCGTGCGACACATGTGTGCACACGCGGCCCCGGGGCTGCCGGTTGCTTCTGCCCTGCTCTGCTGTCTGGGCACCCTCTGGCCACCCTGGGGTGCTCACCTACCTCCTAGGGTGCTCACACACCTCCTGGGGTGCTCACACACATCCTGGGGTGCCCACCCACCTCTTAGGGTGCTCACACACCTCCTGGGGTGCTCACACACCCTCCTGGGGTGCTCGCCCTGCTCCTGGGGTGCTCACCTGCCCTTCCCAGGGTGCTCACCCACCTTCTGGGGTGCTCAACCACCTCCTGGGGTGCTCACCCACCCTTCTGGGGTGCTCACCCCACTCCTGGGGACTCAACCACCTCCTGGGGAGCTCACCCACATTCCTGGGGTGCTCACGGCACTTCTGGGGTGCTCACCCACCCTCCCCAGGGTGCTCGCCCAGCTCCTGGAGGCCTGTGACCCACCTCTGGGTGAGGGCAGCACCGGCCCCACGCTCCCACGGCATCCCGGGGTGGGGAGGGCCCCTACTTGCCCCCACCTGGGCTGAGCCCCCCCGGGAGGAGTCAGGCTCTCGTGGTGCATTTGTGGGGTGCAGACAACTGCTGCTGCGGGGCGCAGAGCTCCCCCGTGCCTGGGAAGGGGATGCTGCCTCCTCCTCCTCCTCCTGCTCCAGCAAGGGTGCGGGATGTGGGGTGCAGGATAGGGGGTCCCAGACCAGGGGTGCGTGGGACTGGGGGTCCGGGACCAGGAGATACGGGGTGCAGGGCTGGGGAATGCCAGAGTGGGGCTGGGGGATGTGGGGTGCAAGACGAGGACATGGGCGTTTGGGAGGGGGTGCAGGACTGGGCGATGTGGGGTGCAGGACTAGGGGCTGCGGGCTGGGGGGCTCGGGGGGGGGCGCAGGACCGAGGCTGGGGGATACGGGACGGGATGGGGGGAGCAGGATCGGTGCTGGGGGACACGGGACGGGACCGGGGGTTGCGGGACGGGACGGGACGGGGCACGACAGAGAGCAGGGGGGGCAGGACCGGGTGCGGAGGCTGTGGGAAGGGGAGGGGGGGCGGGAGGGGGGGGCTGAGGGCCAGGTCTCATGCAGCAGCGCGGCCCCGCCGCCCCCCCCCGGCGCTGGCCCCGCTCCCAGCCCTGCGCCCGGGGCTGCAGGGGCCGAGCTCCGCTCTTGAACCCGCCCCCGCCAGATCTCATTTCCCTAGAAAAAAAAAAAAAAAAAAAAAAAGAAAAAAAGAGAGAGAGAGAGAGAGGGAGAGAGAGGGTAAAAAAAAAAAAAAAAAAAAAAAAAAAAAAAGAGCAAAGAAGGGAAGGAAAGAGGGGAAGAGAGAGGGGGAAAAAAAAAAAAAAAAAAAAAGCCGCCCGCCTCCCCTGCCCGCCCGCTGCCCGCGGAGCCATGGCCGGGCTGCGGACCTGCGGGCTGCTGCTCTGCCTGCTCCTGGCCCGGGCCATGCACTTCCCCGACTACTCCTACGTGCTGGAGGAAGAGGAGGAGGAGGACGAGGAGCCCCTGGACTACAAGGACCCCTGCAAAGCCGGTAGGACCGGGGGGATGCGCCCCGGGGGGCGGCCGGGCCGGGCGGGCGGGTAGACAAAGGGGAGCGCAGGGGTGTGGGGGGGGAGGGGGGGGGGTGCTGGTGTGAGTGTGAGTAAGTGTGGGTGAGTGTGAGTGAGGGTGAGGGTGAGTGTGTCCCGCCCGGCTCCGCACTTCGGGGCTTTGAACGGGGAAAACTTGGCTCCCCCGTCCCGTCCCGGTCCCGGGGCCGGGGGATCCCCGTTGTTCCTGGGGGCCTGGGGGGGACAGCTGCCGGCCCCTCTCGGGGATGCATCAGATTGTATTTAGGGTGGGGAGCGGCTTTGGGGGGTGACGGGGGGGTGCTGGCCTGGCGCCCCGCTTTCTCTCCCCAGCCTTGGCCGCAGCGGGAGCTGTCAAAGGCAGCGGGCAGCCCCCCCCCATCCCACCCCCCCCCCATCCCATCCCACCCCCCCATCTCACCCCAGAGCTCTGCGCCTTTTCGTTTTCTCTTTTTCCCCCCAAAAAAAAAGCAGCCAGAGGAAGCTCGCGTGTCCCCCCCCACCCCGGGGGCCGGCCGGGCTGGAGCGTCCCGGGACACCGGGGCCAGGGCTCAGCCCGGGAGGTGTTTGCCCCGGGCCGGGGTCCCTCTGTGCTGAGTGAGGGGGTTGTTGAGCTCTTCTTTAAATTTTGGAAGGGCTGGGGGGAAGTTTGGCACCAACAGGGGGACAATCCCTCTCATCCAGAGCGAGATAAAAAGGGGTCAGAAGGATTTGGCGGGGCAGGGGGGGGGGAAACTGAGGCACGGGAAGGACCCGCGGGGCTGAGCACAGAGGCGAGGGCTCGGGTCTGGCGGGTCCTGGCTGGAGGATCACGTTTCTCTTTAATGGCATTGTCTGCGCTGGAAGGCGGCTGTTGATATAACTCTTGTCTCCATGAGGGCTTTTTTCTGGCCAAAAATCCTTCCCTTCCTGCCCTCCCGGGCTGAAACAGCCAGGCTTGCAAAACTGTCCGGGCAGAGCCGGCTGCAGCCTCCGCTCGCGCTCCCGCTTCCCCCAACCGCGCCGCAGAGACGAGGCTTGGCCCGCTGACGAGCTCCACTAATTAGGGGTGACTTCATCAGTGGCCAAACGCCCCCTCCTCACCCCACTCCTGTGCGCCCCGAGACCCCCATTGCCTTCCCGGGGCCAGCGAGGTGGTTGCTCCCCCCCGCCTCCTCCCCATCCTCCCCAAACTTCCCCGCCTGCCTTTACAAGATCCTTATGTGACTAATTTAATTACGGCAGCTCTTCCCCAAGGGCCTGGGGGGGGGTGTGGGGGGGATCAGGCCCTGCCACGCACCACACAAACCGGGGATGTACCCCCGGCTGGGCTCCACCGCACCGGGATGGGGAGATGCGGCAGTGAGGGGCTGCTCAGCAGGCAGAACCCCCCCCAGCATCCCCCTGGACCCACGCGGGGGGGTGTTTTTGTTTTGAGGTGGCGAGTTCCCCCCTCCTTGGGCTTCAGGCAGCGCTGAGCACCGAGGCCTGGGCTCCCAGCAAGGCTACGGGGAGGAGAAGCGCCGGGAAATGTTTTTTTTTCCTGGGCACAGCTCATGCCAGAGGTATCCTGAGGCCGCTCGCCCAGGCAGGACGGTTGCCCGCGGCTCGCCGGCCGCCCCGGTGATGCCACCCGCCTGCCCCGGTGCCAGCGGGCCATCCCCGCCGCGGGAGAGGAAGAGCCGCCCGTGCCGCCGCGGCTCTCCCAGGGATGCCAAGAAGGGACCGTTGGGAGAGCCGGGCCTTGGAGCAGTCCCCAGGCAGGCAGGGAGGGAGGAATTACCGGTGGCCCCGGTTTCCCTTCACCCGGTCACCAGGATATCCAGGTCTCGGTGCCCGGCGGTGAGGAGAGCAGCCCCTGGGTCGCATCCTGACCGTGTCTCCGGCCGGGAAAGGCGCCCGGCGTCGCTCCCGCACATCAGACGTGGCCGGTTTGCTCTTGGATTGTCCTGGGGAGATCCAGGGGAAGGGGGGGTGCTGAGGAATTCAGCCGCAGGAGCTGGGACCCCGCGGGTGCCCTCAGCGCCCCGGGAGGGATGCAGCCCGCTGACTCCAGCTCCACGGACACGTTTGGGGGTGCCTGGCTAAAAGGGGGGGCTCGGCGTGCTTCGGTCACCATGCAGTCATGCAGGGGGGAATGTGGGGGTGCACAGCTCTGTGGCCCCCCAAGGCTGGGGGAATCATCTCCCCCGTGCTGGCCATGGGGGACCCAGCACCCCCTGCCCGCAGGGTGATGGCAGAGGGGTGACACGGGGCGCATCACATGCACGGAGGGGGCTGGGGGCCCGAGCCCCCCACCTTGACCGTACGAGTTTCCCAGCCGTGCCTGGAGCTCTCTGGCTCGGGCTGCCTTGGGTTTCACCTAGATTACACTTTCCAGGCGTAGTCAGCGGAGGCTACTGGTTGCAGTCACACTTGTCAAGCTGCCCAAAAATATTTTCCAGCCGTTATATGTCACTTATTCATGCAGGGTAAAAATCCACCCGCGGAGCCGGGGCCGGCGGGAGGCCTGCGGTTCGGGGCTGAGGACGGCACAGAGACCTTGGAAATCTCAGGCCGATCCCGGGATCTGCTTTATCTTTGTGTAATCACCCGTTCGGCGCGGCGGCGTGCTCCGGCGGGGGCCGGGTGTGCGATGGCGAGGCCAGGGGGCTCGCTCGCCTGCCCACCCTCCCCTCCCAGCTCCTGGGAAACACTCCGGCTGCTGATTCACGCCGGCGGGTCGCGGCGAGGGGGGAGAACGGCGTTTCCTGAGGCTTTATCCGCCGCCGTGCCGGGGCTGGGAAACACATGGCCAGTGGGACGGGGTGGCCTTGGGGAGCTGCGGCCGGACCTGGGGAGAACAAAGCGGCTGGGAGGGCTACAGGGAAAGGAAGGAGGATGGCTCACGGGTGGCTTTCCCCAAATTTTTCATTTTGGCTGTGCCGCAGGGGGGTGTTTTCTGGGCGAGAACGTGCCCTCCTGGTTGCCCGCGGTTTTGCCGGAGGTCTTCGTGGTGCGGAGAGAAAATGGGATCCCGCTGCCTCCCGCTTAGAACTGAGGGCTGCAGGAGGGCTCTTGGTCACCGCTGTCCTGTCTACCCGGGGGGACTTTGTGTGGCAACCCCCCCCCTCCATACACGTGCAAAAGACAATGAGAAAATACCCCCCCACACTTCTCTCGAGCCGCAGGAGGATCTGAGCAGCCTAGCCAGGGAGCTGCGAGCAAGCTTTGGAAGGAGTTAATCGGTGCCTGGGGAGGGCTGGTGGGGACAGGATTGAGCAATAAAAACACGAAGGGGGGGGGATATATTTGCAGCCAGAGCTCTGGGGCAGATGGACAGAGGTTTGGGAGCTGGTGCCCCTTGGCAGAGCCGGTGCCCAGCAGCTGGGACAGGCACGGTGCCGCCATCGGGGGCCAGTCGGTGAGAGCCCCCCGGTACCCCGACGTGCTGAGCCAGGTGTCGGGGTGCATCCCCCTCCCCGACAGGCTCCGGTCCCCACTCTCACGCCGCTGTCGCTGGGCTCTCCTCCTCACAGGAGAATGCAACAACAAACCCCCTCCCTCTCCCCTTGGCAGAGCAATTTGCAAATATTTTCCTTTCCAGCAACTCTCCCTTTCACAAGTGACCGATGCCGCTGGCCCGGGGTTGTGTTTTCCTCGGCGACCCGGCTTTGCAGAGGGGTGGCAGGGAGAGCCCCGCTCCCCACACACAGCTCCGCTCCTTCCCGGGGGTTCTGACATGCCTTAGGTGTAGTGTCCTCCACGCCAAGCCCCGGAGGAAGTTTTCTCCTCTGTTTGCTGTCACGGAAGAGCAGCAGAAGGAAAATCCTCCCCTGGAGTGACCAAACCATCCCTCCTGCTCCCGACCTGCCCCCCGACGTTCATTAGCTGGAAGCTGATTGCTGCTGTGGGATGTGTTTATTAGAGGCCAAACTCCCCGGTGTTTATTTCCCGCTACGCTGCAGCATCGCCCGGCACGGAGCAGGCAAAGCGCTCGGAGCCCACAGCCCCACGCCCGGGGCTGGCAAGGGAATTTGACCAGGGACACCCAGGGAAGCGGTGGCGGAGACACGATGCAAAGGATGCGCAGAGGAGATGGAAGGGGAATTGGGGAGAAGGATCATCCCTCCGCCTTGGACTCCGTTCTTTAGCATCTCTGCCTTCCCCTGGACGCTGCTTTCTGCCCGCACCCCGCGGAGAGGAGGGCAGAGCTGCCGGCAGGAGGGTGCAGGGGCTGGTGCAGCCCCGGGTCTCACAAATCCCCGGCTGGGATAAGGATGCGCCGGCGAGGAAACAGCAGGCAGGGGGGCCCGGCTGCCTGCAGGCTGCCTGCAGGGGTAGTGCCTGATAGCAGTGTGCCAGGACTGGCTTTTTTTTGGGGGGGGAGTGTTGTACTTTGGTGCTGAGCGGCTCCGTCCTGCCGTGCCTCAGTTTCCCCCCTGGTCGCAGAGGGGCCGTGCTCTGGCCTGGCTCCCAGCCTGGCCGCCGAGGTTTTGAATTCCGGCTTTGTGCCGCCTGCGCTCGTCGGAAGGTGCTTTGGGAAAGCAAATATTCCTCGCCCCGGCGTTTACAGCCTGGCTGCTCCGGCTGCCGGCCAGGGGCACCGGGAGAGGGGCTGCGCCGCCGCCGTCCTGTCCCCGCTGTCCTCGGGGTCTCTGCGGGGCGCTAGGGTGGGGGGGACACACCTCATCAGGAGGCTCCCCCCGCCCCAACAGCCCTGGGGGTGCTCCCCATCCCTCTGCCTTCGCACCCAGAGCGCTCCGACCAGGCCAAGACCCCCAAGGCCAGGGAGGGGGATTCCCCGCAGCCCCCCCCAAGCCCTGCCCCAGCGGGGTGCCCCGTCCCTCTCGCCGTGGCCCCGGCGTTGTTTTGCCGGGAGCGGAGCTCGCAGCGGGCGCAGCTGGGCTGGCGTGCGGGGGCGAGGGGGAGGCGCGAGGAGCATTCCTCACATATTTAACGGCTCTGCCGCGGAGCCAGTGGGATGCTGCCCCGGTGACTCCATGGCTTTACGACCCGGGAAGCTCAGCCGGAGCTGGGATGCACCTATTTGAACCGTTCTCCTCCATCCCGCTCCGGTGATGCCTCCGTCCCAGGCCGGGGCAGAGCGGCTTCGCTCCCTGCCTCCTCCACGCTCCGGAGCCTCCCCTCTGCTCATTCCCTCGCACCGGGAGCGATGCCCAGGGCTCGGCATCATGCGAGGACTCGCAGTAGCAAGGCCAGAACTGCTAAACCAGCGAGGGAAGGCTGGGCTGAGCCTCTGCTCCCGGGCAGGGGATGCTGCCCGTCCTGCCGGAGCTGGGGGAACCCGTCTTGCCGTGACACCGCTTCGAGGGCACAGCGACGAGGGTCCTTCGTGCCCGGCGCCGTGCACGGGGGCTCATTTGCCCCAGACTGACCTGGAACATGATCCCATCCTGTTTATCTGCTGCCCTTCCCTGCCAAGGCTTCCCCACCGCTCTGTTTGCTTTTGCCTGTTCACCAGAACATCGCGTTCGCACCCCAGCCTCTTCCCACGGGTTTTGTTCGTTTTGGTTTTTTTTTTTCTTCCTGCAACAAGGTTCCCAACCTTAGTGGAGTCCGAGGTCAGGCTCATCCCAAATTCCTGGCGATGCTGGAGAGCTCAGGCCTGCGGGTTCCCTCTCTGCTGCTCCCTTTGCCCGGGGGTCTAAAGGATGCTGAGCAGCTCCTGCATCCCTGGCGGGGGGGGACAGAGGGACCCCGCGGGGGCAGCCACCGAGCCCTTCGCGGGCAGGAGGTGCCTGTCACATCGGGCTGGGGTGTTGCAGGGGTTGGCCCAGATCCGAGTGAAAAACCTTGTTTGTCTAAAGCTTCAGCCCCGGGGGTTACGTCACTGTTCCAAGAACCCGAAAGAAAACACATAGCACAAAAAGTCAAACAACAGCGGAGGGCTGAGTTATCTCCTGGCTTCGGGGGGAGGAAGAGCTCGGTGGGAGCCTCGTCGGCCGGCCCCAGACAGATGGTTGTTTCCTGGGTGGTGGGAAGGATGCGTGGCCAGAGCCTGGGTGCTCCCTGTCCTTGTCCCCGTCCCCGTCCCTGCTCCTGTCCCCTTCCTGATGGGGGTGAGGATGGGGCCGTCGTGGCCCCGTGGCCAGTGCCTGGGCAATGGGGGTGAGGATGGGGCCACCGTGGCCAGCTGGGCCCTTTCCAGCACCGAGGTGAGCAGAGGGCACAGCCCACAGCCCCCCGTCCCAGCTGGGAATGGCTATGGGGGGCCACAGGGTCCCCTCCGGGGATGGAGTTGAGCTGAGCCCCCTGGCCTGGGCTCTCCTGGGCACCCACGTGGCACCGTGTCCCGGCGGGGTGAGGGTGCGGGGTGCAGGACATGGGTGCTGAGGGGTGTGGTGCCTTGGTGGGTGCTCTCTGCCCCCCCCAGGGAGCACAAAGCCAGGCTGGTGCCATCCCTGTGTGCGTCCCCCTGCTCCAACCTGCGCTCTGCCAAGCCTTGGCAAGCCCCTTGCTGCCTGCAGTGGCCCCCCAGGACCCCCAACACGGTGTCACCCCCAGAGACCCCCCCTTGGCTTGCAGGGGATCCCCTTTGCTTGCAGAGGTTCCCCTCCGCCTCAGAGGGAGGATGCTCGCTTGGTGCATGAACTGGGAAGGGACAAGTGGCAGCAGCGTGGCAGCCAAAGCCCCTCAGGGGGGGGTTAACGGCGTTTTGGGGATTTGTTTGAGCAGAAACCCCCCCCAAAACCCCCCCACGTGTCACCGGGAAGCGAGCGGCAGGAGGACGCAACCAGAGCCCAAACCAACGTGGAAGTTTCTCAGTCCAAAGCTTTGGGCTTGTCCCCAACGTGTCCTTAAAGCGATCGCTGGCGGGACACCCCCCTCACCGTCACCCCCCGCAGCTCCCACAGCCCTTCCGGGAGCAGCAAATCGCCTTCCCAAGCCGGGTTGGGGATTTTTTTGGGGGGAGCCAAGCTGCCTTGTGCCGCCTGGGAAAGCAGCCCCACGTCCCCACGCTCGCCTGCCCGGCTCTCTCACGTCTCCCAAATCCCCCACATATGGTTTCTATATCACTTGGCGCTGCCGGTGCTTGCTCGGCTGTAAGCGAGCTTACTTTCCCTTGTCTTTCCATGCAGCTCTTGGCACGGGATGCTCGTCCTTCTCCCCAGCCCTGGTCCTCCCCCGCGCTGCCCGTTCGGACACGTCTCTCCCGGCCCCGGGGAGGGTGCGGGGAGGCCGGGGCCGGCTCCTGCCTCCGCTCTGCCCTCAAATTGCAGCCTGGCCGTGCCAGCGGCAGGTTGGTGCCAGGGGAGGTGCCGGCCCCGGCTTGTTTGTTCTTCTCTTGGCTCTGCCCGAGGTCTGCTCTCCGCCCTGGGGTTTCCTCTGCTGGGATGGTGCTGGGGACAGCCCCAAAATGTGGCTCTTTCACCCCAAAACGCTCCGCGCCACGTCCGGAGCGGGGTTTGGGCTCGGCGCCACGCAGAGCCACAGGGTGCGGTTGAGCTTGGGGTGCCCAGGCTGTTCCTCTCACGCCGGTTGTTGTGGACCTGTCAGGGTTATCCTCATCATCCTGCTTCGCTTTCGTAATTAGTGGCTCTTTTGGGATCCACTTGCTAATTGCTTGGAGCACAGACTTGGCGCTGCTCCCCATCACCCCTGAGCTGCTCCAGCCACCCCACTCCCCACCGCTGCCCCTTCCCCGGGGCTTGGCGAGGGCAAGGGGTGCCCGGGGCCACCCATTCGCCCCAAAACACCCACAAACCGGGCGAGAAACCCAGCTCCACCCCACACAGGCCACATCCAGAGCCTCTGTGCCGGCGCTGGCGCAACGGCACGGCATGACCTCAGCCAGCCCTCGCCGTCGGGCCACGGCGTTTCCGCAAAAGCCGGGTCCCCGGGGCTCGGTGCCGGCCAAGTGCCGACGCCGGGAGCCGCGTCCTGCAGCGTTGACTCACGGCGAGGGCAGGAGGAAGAGGAGAAGGTAGAGGAGGAAGGGCTGTGCGGGGTTATGTCCTCCAGCCCTGTCATGCTGAAGCATCTCCGCACCCCCGGCCCCGTGGGAGCGGTGACAGGGCCCTGGCAGACGGACGGACAGACGGACGCCCCTCGCCCGGCTCCGCGGGCGCAGCGGGAGCTTCCCGGGCCATATGGCTTCGCTCCGCGGTGGCAGATGACTCCGAGGACTCATTGGAGCATCCCCGGGGGTGTCAGAGCTCGCACGGGGCTGGGGGGGGGCAGGAGCCGAGCAGGGAAGGGGTCCCGAACCCAGCGTTGGGTTTTACAAAGTGAAAAGAAAGGAGTTTTGCAACACAAATAATAACAGAAACCCTAAAAAGTGATGAACCGGGCTTTATGCGAACCAGATGTCAGCGTGGGGCTGGCTCCAGCTGCTGGGAGAGCCGACACGGTGGCGGGTTGGGGAGTGGGGAGGGGGGGCCCAGCCAGCAGCACGCTCGCCTTCCCTCCTGGCCCCCAGCTGAAGGAAAGGGGGAGGAGGAGGAGGAGGAAGGGCTTGCCTTCTTCTCAGGGACATGCTGGGTGCAGGGGGGGCTAAGGAAAAGCGGATGCAAGGACCGCAATGGGGTTTGGGGTCCCCAGGCAGAGGGATGGGGGGCTCACATCTCCCCTCCACACCCCACACCCCCCCTTCCAGCTGCCTTCCTGGGAGACATCGCCCTGGACGAGGAGGACCTGCGGCTCTTCCGGGTGGAGCGGGTGGTGGACCTGGCCCGCCGCACCATCACGCGCCTGCCCACCAACTCCTCAGGTACCCCCAAACCTCCCGCCTGCCTCCAGCCATCCCTGGGGGCTGCCTGCCCTCACCCCCGACTAAAACACGCTCCCCACAGGCACCAACACCACCAGGCCGGGCCACCAGCCGCGCAGCCGTGGCCGGCAACGGGCACGGAGCCGCCGGGCTGCCACGTCCCGGCCGGAGAGAGTGTGGCCGGACGGGGTCATCCCTTACGTGATCAGCGGCAACTTCAGTGGTGAGTGCAGGCGAGGCGGGGGGGGATGCTCCATCCCTGGCGTGCCTCAGTTTCCCCACGCCGGGCTGACGGCCCCCGCCACCCCCTCCCGCAGGCAGCCAGCGAGCCATCTTCCGGCAGGCGATGCGGCACTGGGAGAAACACACTTGTGTCACCTTCCTGGAGCGCAACGACGAGGACAGTTACATCGTCTTCACCTACCGCCCTTGCGGGTAGGTGAGAGGGGTCCTGCGACCACCTCGGCTCGAGCACGGCGGCTCGTGGGAGCGCTGATGAGGTTGCCCGGCTGATGTACCCTGGCACCGACGTGCCCACGGCGGCGTGTGCGTGGCGCTAACGGCGCCCCAGACCCGCTCGGTTCCGTGGAGACCTGAGGGGGCGAAGGGGACCCGTCCCCAGGGGTGGTTTGGGGTACGGGGGGGGGGTATCTCGGAGCCACCAAGCTTGGTGCAGCACCCGCCCGGGCTTGCAGCAGGGCTGATGCCAAAAGAAACAGGGGTTTGGAAGAGCTCAGCGTCTTCACGCGTCGGGGCACGGCCCCGGCCATGCAGATGGTGGTTAGGAGGAGGCTGTTCCTTGGAACGGGGGGTGCAGCCGTGCCGTGCCGTGCCGTGCCGTGCCATGCCGTGTCGTGCCAGGCAGCCCGGGGCAGGCGCCGAGCTCTCCCAGTTTCCAGGCAGAGCCAAGGTCGGGGGCACGGCTCGAGCTCGCCGCGGGGGCAGGACGGCTGACGCTGCCTGGGATGATTCCCAGATGCTCCAGGCCATGTGGGACCGGGGTGGGGGGGGTGATGCTCCCAGCCTGACTCATGTCTTTACCCCGGGATACCCACACGGGCAGGGGTGTCCCCCTCACGCCTGGAGCACTGGGGCTCAGCTGGTGTTTCCCCCCCCCCGTCCCCGTCCCCCCCCCCAGGTGCTGTTCCTATGTGGGTCGCCGAGGAGGGGGCCCCCAGGCCATCTCCATCGGCAAAAACTGCGACAAATTCGGCATCGTGGTGCACGAGCTGGGCCACGTCATCGGGTTTTGGCACGAGCACACGCGCCCCGACCGGGATGACCACGTCTCCATCATCCGGGAGAACATCCAGCCAGGTAAGGACCAGCCTCTTCCTCTTTCTCCTCATCCTCCCCGCCACGGGGTGCTGGCAAAAGCCGAGGGGGGGTGGTTGTTCCCACCCTGCCGCTGGCATCCCCATCCCACCTGCCTCCCCAGGGCAGGAGTACAACTTCTTGAAGATGGAGCCGGAGGAGGTGGAGTCCCTGGGCGAGACGTACGATTTCGACAGCATCATGCACTACGCCAGGAACACCTTCTCCAGGTACGTGTCCCCCTCCTCCCCGCGGCGCTGGGGATGGTGACACGGGGATCCCCAGCCCTGGGGGGCGGTGGCACCTTCACAGCTCTGCACTGGGGTGCAAAGCACCCACCTCCAGCCGTGCTGGGCAGGATGAAGCCCCACGGCGGCCCTTTCCAGGGCAGGGACGGTGCTGTCCCCGCGGTCACCTCCGGCGGGGACACATCCCCGCTGACTCACCGGCCTGCAAGCTTTAATTAGCCAGGCTGTTTTTAGCATCCTTCTCCCGGCAGCAGCGGGGAGCAGCCGCAGACCCGGTGCTTTCCAGCTCAGCCTCTGCCTGCTCTCACCCCAGGGGCATCTTCCTCGACACCATCTTGCCCAAGTATGATGTGAACGGGGTCCGCCCCGCCATCGGCCAGCGGACACGTCTGAGCAAAGGGGACATCGCCCAGGCCCGCAAGCTCTACCGCTGCCCGGGTGAGTGTCACCGGGACGGCTCTGCCGGGCCCCGCGCCGGGGCTGTGTGTCACTGCCGGGGGGCTGATAAGCCAGGGGTGAGCGTGCACGGGGCCGTATCTCCCGGGGAATGGCTCTGCCTTCCCCCCAAGACTTGACAAAGGAAGCTTCACCCTGGCTGGATCCCATTTCCAGTGGAAAAATGCTCTCTGGGGTCCTCCTCGCCATCAGAGCCCCCCACAAGGACCACGCGAGTTGCCTTTCTCCATCCACAGTGCTTTTCTGGGGTGTTTTTTTGAGGAGAAGTTAAATGCAAGACCTCGGTGAGCCACAGGGCTCTGCCCATGTGAGCAATGGCACCCCCAGCTGCCCTCTCCTCCTGCTCCGCCGAGACAAGAGCATCCCCCGCAAAGCATCCCCCCAAAAACCATCCTCCAAGAGCAGAGCATCCCCCGAGAGCATCCCCTGACCACAGAGCATCCCCCGACAGCAAAGCATCCTCAGAGATCACCCTCCGAGAGCATCCTCCCCCCCCTCCCCAGCCGCAGGAGGGTTTGGGACTGGGCGTTACGCCGGGCTGTCACCAGCAGGGTGGGGACAGCACGGTCCCGCCGCAGCCTGGTGCAGAGCGAGGGATGCTCAGCACAACCTCTGCCCGTGTGGGCCCCTTGAACGGCACCGAGGACCACGGCCCGTGAGCAGGGGCATTGCCCGAGGTGCTGGGGGGGGTGTTGACACGAGTGTGTGTGTCCCCCCCGCCCCGCTGCAGGCACGTGCTCTGCGACTGTACTGGCAACATCTGCAAGGAGTTTGGCTCCCACACGCTCCCGCTTAATTCCAGCAACTAATTAGCAGCCTGGAAGAGGGACGCCTTTGTGAGGGGCCCCAGCAGCCGGCCGTGCCACGTTCGGGGGCTGCCGGGGAGCGGGGCCGCAAGTGCGAGCAGGAGAAGTGATTAGTTTGGAGGCGGTGGGGGGGGAAAAAGCACAAAAAAAAGAACCCCAAGGCCAAAAAAAAAAAAAAAAGCCCCCTCTGCAGCCCGGCTTTCCCTTCCCTTTGTTTCCACTGTAAAGCAAGGAGGGAAAAAAGGCAGCGAGCCCAAGTTTCAAGCTGCCTTTTTTTAACGTTTCACCTTTCATCTCGTGGCCTCCTCCGAGCGGGAGGTGGGGGGCGGCCGCCTTGGCCCCGCGACAGCCGGAGCGAAGCGCCGTGTGCCGTGGCCACGGCATCATGTGGCTTCCAGATGGCAACGCTGGGCCGGATCCAGCCGCGGCTGCGTAAACCTGCCCGGAGCCCGGGTGGCGAGCCGGGCCCCCGCGGCGTGGCAGGGCACGGGGGGGGCCAGGGGATGGCTCTTGTCCCCTGGGGCTCGGGGTGCCGGGAGCGTCGCCAGCCGCTCCGGTGAAGTTCGGGGCTTTTGGGGGGATCGCTGCAGCGAGGTGATGATGGTTTTGGGTTTTTTTTGCTGGGAATTTGGGTGGTAAAAGGGCACGAGGGGGCTGGGGGCAGCGGCTGGTCCCAATCTATTCCCACCCATCCCAATTCTGGCACCCTGGGGGAGGGGGTCTGAACCCCGTTTTTCCCCTTTCTCAGCCTGTGGGGAGACTCTCCAGGACAGCCAAGGCAACTTTTCCTCCCCGGAGTTCCCCAACGGATACTCTGCCCACATGCACTGCGTCTGGAGGATCTCCGTCACCCCCGGAGAGAAGGTACCAGCCGCCGGCGCAGCACCCGAGGCACCCCACCTCCTCCCAGCCCTCCTCTTCCCCCACCTACCACCCTTTTTTCGGTGTGCCCCTAACACCAGCACCCCCCTGCCCGCTGCCTCGCTGCGCTTCGGGGTGCTCCGGGCATCACCGCGGAGCCGGACCGCTGGCACCGGGCACGAGCATAGATGGAGACCCCACGGGGCACAGGGCGGGGGGGGGGGGCCTCACCCCACGCTTTTTCCACCCCGCCTCCCCGCTCCCCTACTTTAGATCATCCTGAATTTCACCACCCTGGACCTCTACCGAAGCCGGCTGTGCTGGTACGACTACGTGGAGGTGAGAGACGGGTTCTGGAGAAAGGCCACGCTGCGAGGTAACCAACTGGGAGCTCTTAGCCTGGCCGGGCAGCACTGCCTGCACCTCTGCCTGCCTGCTGCCCTCACCTCCTGCCCCGCGGGGATGCTCCGGGTGCAGGCAGCGGGGCGAGGGGCTCCCCTCTGCCTGTATCCCTGCCTGACTGTGATGTGCCAAAGCCCTGGGACGGAGCAGGGTGGTGGTGGCGGGGAACCTGGCCCCGGATGGGTTCTTGGGGCCAACAGGGGGAGTTCCCAGTTGGCTGGCCCACACCAGTAAAACCAGTGTGGCTGACCCAGCTTGGCCGACACGTCTCTCCCCAGGGAGATGCCAGTATGTCGGCCCCGTGAACAGGATGCTCCCCAAATCCCAGCACTCTGAAATAACCCGTGGAAAAGCCGGAGGGAAGTGGGGGGTGAAGCAACGCTTTCCCTTTAGGATGCTGGCAAGGGGTGCGGGGAGGAGGGGGGGGGGACCGGGACGTGGTGGGGAGGAAGAGGAGGGTGCCTGGCCAGCGGTAGCCCAGCACGCCTTCATCCCCAGGCAGGTTCTGCGGGAACAGGCTGCCCGAGCCCATCATCTCCACCGACAGCCGCCTCTGGGTCGAGTTTCGGAGCAGCAGCAACTGGGTGGGCAAAGGTTTCTTCGCCATCTACGAAGGTAGGAAGGGGTTGGGGGGGGGGGGGGGGGGGCGTGGGGCTGGTTGGGGGGCAAAAGGAGGGTGCTCAGGCAGCTTCTCCCCTTTTCCAGCCATCTGCGGGGGGGACGTGAAGAAGGACAATGGGCACATCCAGTCCCCCAACTACCCCGACGACTACCGGCCCAGCAAAGTGTGTGTCTGGAAGATCACGGTCTCCGAGGGCTTCCACGTGGGCTTGACCTTCCAGTCCTTCGAGGTGGGCGAGCACCCCCCTCCCCGTGCTGGGGGGTGTGTGTGTGTGTCCCCCTCCATTTCCCTGGGGCAGAAAGGGGAAATCCACCCCTCCACCCCCAGCAGCATCTCCCCGACCCCACGGGACAGGCCCGGGGCTGTCGTGCCTCAGTTTCCCCGTGCAGCTCCTGGGGGAGCGTGGGGCTTGACGAAAGGGTCTGACAGGGTTTGGGGGTGCTGGGGTCCAAGATGAGGGGTGTCCCCCTGGCTAAGACACCCCCCACACACCTTGTCAGATCGAGCGGCACGATAGCTGTGCCTACGACTACCTGGAGATCCGGGACGGCAGCAGCGAGTCGAGCAGCCTCATCGGGCGCTACTGCGGCTACGACAAGCCGGACGACATCAAGAGCACCTCCAACAAGCTCTGGATGAAATTCGTCTCCGACGGCTCCATCAACAAAGCGGGTTTCGCCGTCAACTTCTTTAAAGGTAGGAGATGTGGCGGGGGGGGGGCTGGCAGCCCTGCCTGCCCGCTCAGCCCCGCTGCCCCCGCCCAGAGGTGGACGAGTGCTCGCGTCCCAATAACGGCGGCTGCGAGCAACGCTGCGTCAACACCCTGGGCAGCTACAAATGCGCCTGCGACCCGGGCTACGAGCTGGCTTCCGACAAGCGCCGCTGCGAGGGTGAGTGCCCCCCACCCTGCCATCCCCGCCCTGTGTGTGCGGGTGTCCCCAGCGGCCCTGTAATCGCAGGGGTGTGATGGGTGCTGGGTGCCTCCCGCCCTGCAGCCGCCTGTGGAGGTTTCCTCACCAAGCTCAACGGCTCCATCACCAGCCCGGGGTGGCCCAAGGAGTATCCCCCCAACAAAAACTGCATCTGGCAGCTGGTGGCCCCCACCCAGTACCGCATCTCCCTGCAGTTCGACTTCTTTGAGACCGAGGGCAATGACGTGAGTCGGCCGGCGAGCAGCCCCTCTCCGGCGCGTGTGTCCCCCCCGCTGCCGCCGGCGGCTCATGGGGTGGCACGGCCATGCCACCAACCCCACCCCCTTGCAAACTTTTACCCCCCCCTCCGGCCCAGGTCTGCAAATATGATTTCGTGGAGGTGCGCAGCGGGCTGACCGCCGACTCCAAGCTGCACGGCAAGTTCTGCGGCGCCGAGAAGCCCGATGTCATCACCTCCCAGTACAACAACATGAGGATCGAGTTCAAGTCTGACAACACCGTCTCCAAAAAGGGCTTCAAAGCCCATTTCTTCTCAGGTAGAGCTGCCCGGCCCCAGCACGGGCGTCCCCTGCCCTCCCTCACCCAGCCGACCCTCCCCGCACCCCCAAGCCGCCGCTAACGCCTGTCCTCGCCCGCGCCGGGGGTGCAGCCCCCGGTCCCAGCCCGGTGGCAGGATGATCCTCGGGTGTTTGAACCCCCCCACATGCCCCAGCAGTCTGGCTAGCAGCACATTTTTTTGCTGCCTCTTGAGGCTTTCCCCTCTTTTTTTTTTTTGGGGGGGGGGGGAGAGAATCGGGTCCTACTTGACTTGCTGAGATGCTCCCAGGGGGGGTCCCCAAATGGCCAAGTGGGTGCTGAGCTGCAGAGGAAAACGTGCTGGGGACAGGGAGGTGCCTCAGTCCTGGGGAGGGGGTGTCTCACCCCCCCAAGCCTTGCCGGGGGCCGGGCACTGCACCCCTCGGGGGTGGCGGCCGTGCCCCGCTCTGCTGCCTGCTGCGCTGCTCCATCCCGCTACGCTGCACGGCCACGGGCTCCCTCCGCTTCCCGGGACGGGGGCTGCGCGTCCCGGCCTGCGCCAGGGACGGGGAGGGGGATGTCAGCATCCCGCTGTCACCACGCCTCAGCTCTCCGGCGTGGTCCTTCCTCCCAAAAAACATTACCTGCCTCTCCGTGTCTGTTCTGTGGGCCGCTCTCCTCTCCCGGGCCACCCCGCCAAGGACACGGTGTCCCCCTCGGCTGGGTATTGGAGGGGTTAGGGATGGGGACACGGAGCCAAACGCGCCACCGGCAGCGGCCAAGCGTCAGCCCGGGGCTGGTCCCTGGGCCGGCGGCTGTCACGGGACCCTCGTGCAAGAGAGGGACCCTCGGCACGACGCGGTGCCCTCGACATCAGCCCGGCCGCGAGCGACCGACAGCACCTCCCGGACAGGCTGGGCTGGACCCGACCACCGGTGCCTTGCACCTCCTGCTGCTTTTTGGCCCCGTCGAGGCCGTTTTTGAGGGGCAGAGTGGCCGCTCGGCTGCGGAGAGCGGCAGGAGCCGGCGTCCCCAGGACTCCTCGGGGTTCCCCGAGGCAGCCCGGCCGCTGGGCGGAGCGGCAGAGACCCGCGGGCCGGGGGTAGAGTATCTTTGCTTTATTTTTTTAATTAAAAACAAGGCAAGTAAGGTGGCCCAGCGGGGCCCAGCCGTCGGGAGCCGGCACCCTCCAGCAAAGCGAGACCTCGGGAAAGCCCAGCGGCCGAGCGGCAGCGGGACCACGGGGCAGCCGGGTGAGTGTCCCCTCGCTTCGAGCTCCTTCCCTCTCACCTTCACCCTCCTCCTCCTCCTCCCACCAGCTATCACACAGGGGCTGCCCCTACCCCTGCCCACCAAACCGTCTCCTCCACCTCTCCCCGCTCAGGTCTTGGGCTTTCCCGGCAGCAGGACCACGCTGGAGGACTCGGCCACACCGGGGTCCCTCCTCCGGTCCCCCCCTCCCCTGGGTCGCTCCCGGCCAGCCCTGGGCAAAGCATCTCCCGTGCGGCTCCTTTTTAGCCGCCGAGGGTCTCTGCGCTCCCTCCCCGCTGCTCCGGACGCAGCCACCCGCCGAGCCTTGTCCCTCGGTGCCGCGGGCAGCCTGGCCGCCCGGGCGCCCGTTTATCCCCCGGCGAAGACGTGACCCCTTCCTCTTCCTCCTCTTCCTCCTCTTCCTCCTCCTCCTCCTCCTCACGGGCCGGGGCGACGGGAGGCAGCGGCCGGCTCCCTCGGCTCGCCGCGTAAGGACGCGTTCGCCCGGGAATCCGCCACGGTGTCGGCACCCAGGTATGTCCCCCCCCGCCGCCGTGGTTCTCCGGTGAGCCCCGGTGCACGGGGAAGAAGTGGGGTGGTTGAGGGGGGGGAGAAATGGTGCAGGCAGGGGGGCTGCGGGGCGGTGAGCAGCCCGGAGCCATCGGGTGCACGCTGGGATAACGGTGAGCGCACGGCAATGCCGGGTGGCGGCGGAGCAAGCTGGGTAGAATAAAGAAATTGCTAAAGACACCTCTGCCAACTCTCCGCTCTTGTCTCGCCCGCCCAGGCTCCCTCCGGCCCACCGGCGGCGGGGTGATGCCGCTCACGCTCCCCCCCCGGGGCCGGAGCTGCTCTGAGCCCACCCGGCCCACGCGAAGCCCCTTCCCACCCCCCAAAACGAGCCTTTCCGCCTCGCTCCCGAGGAGACGTCAGGTTGAGAGGCAGCTGTGGGGCTTGGGGCTGCCCTGTGGGGCTGGGGGGGGCTGGGGCAGGGCCCCCCCTCGCTGCCGCTGCTGGCTCCAGGAGGGATGCTCTTCTCCAGCATCGCTATGAGCTCGGAGAGGGACGCTCGGGTGGCTGGTGCCTGCTTGCTGCTGGCTTCCCCCCCCCGCCTCCCCCCCCCCGCCATCCCCGCCGCTGCCCGCTCCCCAAACCGTCGCCCCATGGGGAGGGGGAGCAGGGAGGGGTGATGGGCCGTGGAGCAGCTCGCCCTGGCCCCGAAGCGGGGGGGTCTGGCGGGCAGGGGGGGGTCGGTGAGCCCTGACACACCGGCCATAGGGACCTCGGGCAGGTGGTGGGCGCTGGGAGGTAAGTACAGCCAGCCCGGGGGGGCGGGGGGGGGACGCCTTGCACCGGGCGAGCCCAAATCTGCTGCCATCCCCACACCTCCCCCAGGCTGGACACCCCCAGAATCCATCCTCATCCTCCCGGAGCCAGCCACGCCACCTCCTCCTCCTCCTCTTCTTCCTCCCCTCAGCGCCGCCGAGCCCCGGCTGCACGAGGGGCTCTCGGGGGGTGGGTGGGGGGGTCCCCCCTCCGCTGCCTGCTTCCCCGGCTGCCGCTCTGCATGCCCCGCCGCCCCCCTACCACCTCCACCACCCCCCCGCTCCCCCCATCGCTCCCCCCTTTTTTCTCCCTCTCTTTTTGCAGAGAAGAAGCAGCAGCTGCAGCCCCCGAAATCTCGCCCACCCGGCCTGAAGTTTCGCCTGCAGAAGAGGCCGCGGGGCCCCTCCTGAGCCCCACGCCGTCCTCCCCACCTTTCTCAGGAACGCCGCGGCCCCGGGCACCGCGCGGGAGCACGCCGGGGCCGAGCCGAGCCGAGCCGAGCCGCCGGCCCTGGCAGCCCCTTGCTTGACAGAACTGGTTGTTGGCCTTATTTTTAATTTTTTTTTTAATTTTTTTTTTTTTTTTTTTTAATTTTAAGCACTCCCTCCGCCCCATCCCCATTGTTTTTGTCATTGACCAGCTGACCTTGTTTTATTTTTTTCCACACACCCCCCCCCCCAACCCCCAATTTTTACCGTGTCTGTGACATTTCCCTATCGATGAGTAAAGAGGGACTCCCGCGTCCTGGTCTTTCTTGTGCATCTTTGGTTGTCACTGTGTGTTTTTCTGCCTTCCCCGTCCGTCCCGTACACAGGTAATGGTTGTGCCCGTGGGTGAGCCCAGGGAGAGGAGGACCCCACCCGTCCCCCCGCGGGGGCTGCCCCGGCTGGCGGGCGAGGGACGGTGGATCTGCTTGCTGCTGGCCGTAGGCGCTTGCTTGGCTGGTCGCTCCCCCGGAGGGCAACGGCGTGGGGCTGGGGACCGGCCCGCAGCGGGCAGGGCTGTGCCGGGATGTCGTGCCGGGATTCCCGGCTGCTGGGCTCTCCCACCCGGCTCAGCCGCGGTCCCTCTGCTCTCTCGGCAGACAAGGACGAGTGCTCCAAGAACAACGGGGGCTGCCAGCACGAGTGCCTCAACTCCTTCGGCAGCTACGAGTGCCAGTGCCGCAGCGGCTTCGTGCTGCACGACAACAAGCACGACTGCAAGGAAGGTGGGTTCGTGCCCCAGACACACCCCCCAACCCCAGCAGGACCCCCCTCGCCCATGAACCCCCTCATCCAAGACCCTCCTCATCCGTGACCTTCCTCATCCATGACCTTCCTCATCCATGACCCTCCTCATCCATGACCTTCCTCATCCATGACCTTCCTCATCCATGACCCTCCTCATCCATGACCCTCCTCATCCGTGACCTTCCTCATCCATGACCCTCCTCATCCATGACCCTCCTCATCCGTGACCTTCCTCATCCATGACCCTCCTCATCCATGACCTTCCTCATCCATGACCTTCCTCATCCATGACCCTCCTCATCCATGACCCTCCTCATCCGTGACCTTCCTCATCCATGACCCTCCTCATCCATGACCCTCCTCATCCGTGACCTTCCTCATCCATGACCCTCCTCATCCGTGACCTTCCTCATCCATGACCCTCCTCATCCATGTCCCTCCTCATCCATGACCTTCCTCATCCATGACCCTCCTCATCCATGACCCTCCTCATCCATGACCTTCCTCATCCATGACCCTCCTCATCCATGACCCTCCTCATCTATGACCTTCCTCATCCATGACCCTCCTCATCCATGACCCTCCTCATCTATGACCTTCCTCTTCCATGACCCTTCTCATCCGTGACCTTCCTCATCCGTGACCCTCCTCATCCGTGACCCTCCTCATCCATGACCCTCCTCATCCGTGCCCCCCTGCTCTCCCCACAGCCGGCTGCAATCATAAGGTGACAGCCATCTCAGGGACCATCACTAGCCCCAACTGGCCCGATAAATACCCCAGCAAGAAGGAATGTACCTGGGCCATCACCACCACGCCGGGGCACCGCATCAAGCTGGTAGGGATGGGGGGGGGGGGGGCACGACACACATCAGGGAGGGGTTGGGCAGCACTGGGGAGGGTTCCCTGTCCCCAGGCCCCTCTGAGTGGCTCAGCCATTGCCTCCACAGACTTTCTCAGAGCTGGATGTGGAGGCGCAGCAGGAATGTGCCTACGACCACCTGGAGATCTACGACGGCAAAGACGCCAAAGCCCCGACGCTCGGCCGCTTCTGCGGAGCCAAAGAGCCCGAACCCCTCATCTCCTCCGGTAACAAGATGTTCCTCAAGTTTGTCTCTGATAATTCCGTCCAGAAGAAGGGCTTCGAGGCCACCCACGCCACAGGTACCACCGTGGGGCTGGGGGAACCTGGTTATGGGGTTTGGGGAGAGCGTGGACCCTCCTAAATGTTCCCCCCTCGCTATCGGCTTCTCCCGCAGTGTGCGGGGGCCAGGTCCGTGCCGAGGTGAAGACCAAGGACTTGTATTCTCACGCACAATTCGGGGATAACAACTACCCCGGGGGTTCGGACTGCGAGTGGGTGATCATGGCTGAGGAGGGCTACGGCGTGGAGCTCATCTTCCAGACCTTCGAGATCGAGGAGGAAGCCGACTGCGGCTACGACTACATGGAGCTCTTCGACGGCTACGACGGGACGGCCCCGCGCCTCGGCCGCTTCTGCGGGTCCGGGGTGAGCCGGGGATGGGGATGGAGGGGGGGAGCGATGGGGTGGGTCAGGGCGAGGAGCGGCGCGAGGCTGATGGGTGAGGCTGAGCCAAGCCGGAGCGGTGCAGAGAAACCCCCGGGGGGCATTGCACATGGGGGCGCAATGATTTTACACCCTCCCCGTGGGAAATCCAACCACCTCCCCATCATGCTCGCGCATCCCGGGGATGCTCGGGGCTCTGAGCACCCCTCTCCCTTGCCCCCCACCCTCACCCCCCCGCCCTGGCAGCCCCCCGAGGAGGTCTACTCGGCCGGAGATTCGGTGATGATCCGCTTCCACTCGGATGACACCATCAACAAGAAGGGTTTCCACCTTCGCTACACCAGCACCAAGTTCCAGGACACGCTGCACACAAGGAAATGAGGGCTGGGGGTCCCGGCCCCCCCCGCCCACCCCCCCCACCCCCCCGCAGGCAGGGGAAGAAGAGGAGGAGGAGGAGGAGAAGGAGGAGGGCAGGGAGGAAGGAAGCGGGGAGCGCAGCCCCGCACAGACTGCGCGGAGGAGCACACAAGCCAACCTCAGCACTCAAGACACGCTCATACGGGGCCCCGGGGCTCGGGCGCCCGCAGGCACAAGGACAGATTGTTGGGGGGGGGGGGTCCCCTCTGCCAGTGAGCGCCCCGCTCCCAGCACTGGGTGGGTGGGGGGGGTGGGGGGAGGCCGAGCGGGACCCTCTCCCCTTCCTGAACCCGGCCAAGCCGGCCGCAGCTCTCTGAATGTACAAACCAGTGACCGGGAAGAGCCCAACACGCCGAAGGTGCTGTCCCTCTCTTGTACCGATGAAATAAATACCCTTGTACTTGGAGGGGGGCGGCCCCGGGCTCTTTGCTTCCCCACCCCGAAAAAAGCAGCATCGACAGGGTGGAGGGGAGCACCCCAGCACCCTGCGGCAGAACCTCAGGGGTTCCCCCGAGTCGCAGCTGAAGCAGCCAAGCAATTAGCTAATTGCAATCTGCTTCTGCCCTGGTGAGGGAGCGGGGGGCCCGTCGTCCCGCGGGGCTCAGCGCTGGGTGCTGGGTGCTGCCGGGAGCCACCCGCTGCCCCGGGACTCGGCTTTGAGCAGCTCTGCGCCCCCCACACCCTCGTTTTGCACCGATTCTCAGCCGGAAGAAGCCACCGGGTGAATCCCCCATCACCAGGCGGTTCCCTCGGCACGGGGCGGGTGGGTGCCACGTGCCGCAGCCACCACGTCCCCACAAAGCCACCATGTGCCCACACAGCCACCATGTCCCCACGCAGCCACCGTGTCCCCACGCAGCCACATCCCCACGCAGCCACCATGACCCCACCACATCCCCACAAAGCCACCATGTCACCACGCAGCCACCATGTCCCCACGCAGCCACTGCATCCCCACCACATCCCCACAAAGCCACCACGTCCCCACACAGCCACCATGTGCCCACAAAGCCACCACGTCACCACGCAGCCACCATGTCCCCATGCAGCCACATCCCCACACAGCCACCCCGTCCCCACGCAGCCACCGCTTCCCCACCACATCCCCACAAAGCCACCACGTCCCCGCAAAGCCACCGCGACCCCAAGCAGCCACCATGTCCCCACGGCGTCCCCACGTCACACCTGCAGCAGATGGCCAGTGGGGCCACAACCCGGGTCCCTGTGGCCACCTTGGCCTCGGCACCACAGCCCGTGTCCCCTCCTCGGTCCCGTGCGGCGGCTGCGTGGGGACACGGTGGCTGCGTGGGGACGTGGTGGGACGCTGGGGACACGTCGGCGTGGGCTGGGCGGTGCCCAGATGGGCGGGTGACGGGCACCAGGGGCTTTGCATCCAGAAATTTTCGCAGCCTTGGTGACGGGCGAGGGGGTGCCGACCCCAGGCCTCGGTGGCCAGGCAGGAGGGTGCCCGTGGTTGTGCCCAGGCTGCTGCAGCGTCCGTGTCACCCTGTCCCCCCCACCCTAGCCCTATTCCTCCCCCCCCACCCCTCCCCAAGCTAATCGGGGGGGTCTGGAGCCACCACCCCAGGTCCCATCAGGGAGGGGGGGGACAGAGGCGCGTGACACGGCCGGTGGCGACCGCACACAGTTTATTGATACACCGCCAGCACAGCACAGGGATGCTCGGGGTGAGGGGGTGTTGGGGGGGGGCACGGGGACAGGGAAAACGGGGGGGGGGGGGGGGTGTTGTTCTCTTCTACCGTTACAGCGTGCATCGGATACACAGAGACGGGGAGCGGGCAGCCCGCGGGGGCCGGCACGCAAGCGCCATGCTGCCGACGGCTCATGCGGGGGGCAGCGAAAAGAGGGGAAGGGGGCTTGGGGGGGGCGGAAGGGGAACGGGGTGATGGGGAGGGGAGGGGGTGTCAGGTCTGTTCCCCCCACCCCAGCTTCTCCGGCTGCCTCCTGGGCCGTGGGGCCGGGGATTTGGACGGCAGAGCGACGGCTAGAGCAGAGAGCGAACACGGCACAGCGCTGCACGACACGGAGGGGGGGGGACACCGCGTCGTCCCCCCCCAACACCACTGCGGACACGCGCACCACGACTTGCAGCCCCGAAGCGGCGCCGGCGGGAGCTGGGGGGGGGGGGGGGGAACGCGGTGAGGGGGGGGGGGGGGGGGCGATCCCTGTCCCAGCACCCCTCTAAACCCCCGGGGAGCAGTTCAAAAAACCGGGGTGAGGGGTTGGGGGGGCGCTTCCAGCCTCTCTGTAGAACCCCCCCTGGGGTTGAGCGGGGAGCCCCAGTCCCGGTTGGCAGGGCCGGGGCTCCCCGGGAGCTGCGCCGCCGGTGGGGTGGGAAAGGGGGTCAAGGGGTTGGGGGGATGCGGGGGAGGCCGGAGGAGGAAGGGGGGTCCCGCAGCGGCTGCGCGGCGGAGGGCAGAGCGCGGGGCTCACGCCAGCGAGGATGATGCTGGTCGGCCAGTCCAGGAGACGAAGGCTTCCTCCCTCGGGGCGCAGCGCGGCGTGGGCTCTGCCTCCACGCTGGGCGAGCGTCCCGCAGGCTCCTTCCCCGGGCGGGCAGAGGCCCAGGCAACGCCGCTCTTTCCACCAGCCGGGTCCCCCGCACCCAGCCGGATCCTCCACCCAGCAGCGTCCGTGGGAGAAGCCCCCGCAGCGGGCGCCCGTCCCCCTCCCCGGCCCTGCCCGCGTCCCACCCTTAACGCCCCACGCTGATGTTGCACGTCTTGCAGCTGGGGTCCTTTTTGGCGTTGGCGGTGGAAAGGCTCATCAGCTGGTGCCCGCTGATCTCCCCCAGCACGCCGAGGCTGAGGTCCACCGGCTCGGTGTATATGACCTCCAGGATGCTGTCCTGGGCATGGCGGTACACCAGCTCGCCCTCCTCCACGCAGCACGTCAGGAACTTGTTGGAGGAAATGTCCAGTTGGGGTAGACGCTCCCGGCAGAAGAGATCCCCCGAGGAACCCTTGGGCGCCAGAACCAGGACGACGTAGTGGTAGGCGGTGTACATGCAGTAGAAGTCCGCGAAGTAGAGGTTGGTGTTGGGGTTGAAGAGGCGTTGAGCCGGGATCTGGAAACGGTAACGACCGTAGGGCGAGTCCTGGGGGGGCTGCCCGGTGTTGAATTCGGTGTTGCAGCTGAAGAAGATGCCGTGCAGCATCCCGCTGGTGGGCGAACCGTGACTGCCGCTGTTGTCCTTCAGCGACGGTTTCATCACGTTCCCGCAGTGCATCCTGCGCGTGGGGACCGGGGCGAGGAGGAGGAGGAGGAGGAGGAGGAGGAGGAGGAGGGACACACACACACACACACACACACACACACACAGAGGGTCAGGGGACACGGTCCCGGTGAGAACCGGGTGGCCCCAGGGTGGGAAATTGGGGACAGGGGACGGGTACCTGACGTGCTGGAAATACTCCTTGTGCTGGTTGCGGTAGAAGACGGAGAAGCGCAGCATGCGGCCGGCGATCAGCTCGGCTTTCTCCTGCAGCTGGGCCAAGTGCTCCTTGGCGTAGTCTGGGGACGGGGGACGGGGACATCAGGGCGTCTCCATCCCCCCTGGCAGCCCATCCCCGCCCGCAGCCCCCGCGTCCCCGCGCCTCCCGCCTCCCACTCATCAGCTGCCGCTCCAACCGGCCCGGCTTGTGCAAGCTCCCGGCATCGCCCCCGTCCTCCCGGTTTCCCGTGGGGGGCCCCACGGTTTCCCGGTGGCTCAGCCTTCCGCCCTCCACCACCACCACCACCACCACCACCACCGCGCTCACCCCCGGTGCAAAACTCCACGGTCTCGCTCCAGCCGGACACCAGGTACTCGCCGTCGCTTTGCTTCACCGCCGTCTGCACGGCCACGCTGTACTCGGTGCGGGGGCTCAGGAACCAGTGGCCCCGCACCGTCATGGGCAGCGGCACCGCTTTGGCCACCAGTTTGGTGGGGACATCCTGTGCCAAAGGGCGAGGGTCAGGCGGGACGGGGGTGTGTGTGTGTGTGTGTGTCCCAACCCCTTTTCCCGCATCCCTGCTCTATCCCCCGGGGTACAACACACCGGGGCCTGACGCCCCCAAAGCAGCTGCTCCCCCGCCACCCAGCTCCCTCCTCCCCCGGCTGCCTGCACCGGCCCCAGTTACGTCCCAGCAAAGCCGCTGCTGGGATGGAGGGCACAGGGTGTCCCCCCCACACACACACACCCCCCGAGAGGTCTTGGGGACCCCCCGCTCCCAGTGGCATCTCGTGGTGTCAATAGGCCACCGAGCAGCACCGCAGTGCAGAGACGTTTCTGTGGCAACGGCGGATGCTGAAGTCGGGAGACACAGGGGAGAAAAAAAAAAAAAAAAAAAAAAAAATCCCACCCCCCACCCCTTATTATTGGGGAGGAGAAAAAAAATAATGTTAAACATTAAATAGCATCACCCTGGCAACCGCGCTGCTAAAAACGTCCTGAATTAGTGACTCGCATCCGAGGGGAGGGGGAGCGCGAGCGGTTTGTGGCTCCGCTCCCCCGCGGGGGCTCTGGCAGAGGCGGGGGGGGATCGGGCACACCCCAATCCCCATCCCGATCCCCTCCACCAGCCGTGTCCCGCGGGGGAATTTGGCCCCTAATCAGCGTGGGAGTGGGTGTAACCCTGTTTTCTCCCCTAAAAACCCTCTCTCCTCTCCCTGGATGGGGGGATCCCGCATCCCACCCACCCACACACCCCCCCAGCCCTCTCCCGGCCCCCCCCCGGGCTCACCCGATGCTTGAACTTGTTGGAGTTCTTGTTCTCCTTCTTGTTGAGGTCGATGAAGTAGTGGGTGACCCTCTCCAGGTCGCCCTTCTCCATGGCCCAGGAGATACGGAAGGAATCGCAGGTGATGTTGTTGATTTCGATATTTTTGGGGGTGGAAAGCAGCTCCATGGCCGGAGGGGCTGAGCTCCTGCGGGCAGAGCAGGGGTTTGGGGGAAAGGAGGGGGAGTGTAGGGGACGGGGTGTAGGGGATGGGGGGGGGGGGTGTTGCTGAGCACGGCGGGGGTGCCCGCTGCCCACGGTGGCAGCTGCCAGGCGGGCAACCAACCGCCCGCGCCGGTGGCCCCCGCGGCGGAGCAGATGGCACCGGGGTGGAAAAGCGGCCGGCAGCCAGGAATAGGCAACGCAGGCAGGAGCAGGCAGCGGGAAGCAGGGAACAAGCCCGTTCGGGAAGCAGCTCTACCCCCCCCTTCCTCCACTAACCCCCCCCCAACACACACACACCTCCCCGGGGTGCCGCGGGGCCCCGGCTCCCCGCCAGCGGGTGTTTCGGGGTTTGCTCAACACCGGGTGGGGAAAGAAAAACAAGGGGAGCGGAGGGAGTGCTGGGAGCGGGGAGGGGTGCACGCGGGCGGCTGGCACTGGAAAAGCTGGATCCGCCTTTGCCCTGGCCCGTGCCTCAGTTTCCCCGTAGCCAGGGCTGCGCTCACCCCCTCCCCTTCTCCCTTTCTGTGGGAAACCGCTCTGCCGGGTGGGTGCCGGGGGGGGGGAGGCTTTGCACCCCAGGGTGGGGGATGCGTGTCGGGGGCATCCTCCTGCTGAGAAGGTGGCGGGAGGGGGTAAAGGGGTGTCCCCCCCCACCCTGCATGCTGATACAGGACCCCAGGGTTAGTGCAAGCCCTGCAAGGAGCAGCAGTGGCCACGGCGGGCACCCAACGCACCCACCGCCCCCCCCCCCCCCCCCCCGCACCCACACTCAGGGGGTGGCTCACACACCCACACCCCCCGCTCCATCCCATCCACCACCGCCGTGTCGGTGCGAACACCACCGGGTACATCCACCCCGCGCGTGGGCACGCTCCCACGGTCACGAGTGGCCCCCCCCGGGCGTGTGCGCAGAGCCAGGGGTGCCAGCGGGCAAGCGCAGCACACGCCGGCAACCCACGGCAGGGCGCTCGCTTGCCCCCGCAGCCCTGCAGCGAGCCGCACCGCGCACCCCCAGCCTCGCCACCACCCCCCCCCTCCCCTTGCAGGCACCCCCTTAGGGTCAGGTAGCCCCCCACAAGCCGGGTGTCACCCCACGTGCACCCCCCGTCCATCGGCATCACCCTCAGGCAGAGCAGAAGGTCACCGCTTTGGGGACAACGTGCCAGCCCGTGGCTCCGTTCCCGTGCCCGGTGTTGGCACAAGGGCTTCATCCTGCACCGGGAGCTTCACGGCCGGATTGTGACTGTCCCCCGTGTCCCCATGCACCCCGTGTGTGTCCCTGTCTCCCCCCCCTTCCAAAAAACAACCCCCTGCCAAGGCTCAGCCGATGCCATTTGGGAGGTCGAAGGCTCCCGGTTGCCCGTAGCACGGTGCCGGTGAGGCCCTTACCTGGCCGTGCCGGGGGGCTGCCGGGGAGCGGTGGGATGCTGGGGGGGCAGCAGGGCAAGGCAAGGCAGGGCAAGGCAGGGCAGGCAGCCCCGGCGGGGCCGAGCTGAGCGGGAAGGGGAGACGGTGCCGGTGAGAACGCGGTGGCGGCGGTACCCGGCGATGCCGCGCTGCTGCCTGCGGCTGCTGCGACTGGGATCCTCCCAGCCAGCTCGGAAATAGCAAACACCCTCCAGAGGAGGGAATAAAAAAAAAAAAAAAATTAAAAAAAAAAAAAAAAAAAGGAAAAATATATATCTAAGCGGCTCGGAGAAGGGGGGGAGGAAAAAAAAAAAAAACCAGCTTGTTCTGCCAATCGGGTGGCGGGTTGTGTGCGGCGTCAGGTGATGGAGGCGAGGGGGTGGCTGTGGGTGCAGCTGGTGGGTGGTGGGTGGGTAGCTCCTGCCCGAGCCCCCCCATTTTGGGGTTTGGGTGGTGGGGGGGGGGGTTGTCCCGGTGGTGCCGGGGGTGGGGACATCCCCGTTATCCCCCCAAATGGGGTGCACTGGCTGCAGGGGGGGTGGGGATGCTGCACCCACACGGGACCCCCGTGGGAAATGGGGGGGGGGGGGGGGGGGCTTGGTGGTTTGTTGCTGGTGATGTGGGAGACACCCTTGTCTGGGGGTGGGCAAGGGTTGGTTTTTTTTGCGGGGGGCGAGCACCCCGAAAAATCTCATTGCCCCCCAAACCTCCGAGTGTGTGGGGTGTCTGTGGGGCTGCGGCCTCCTTGTGTGTGTGTCCCCCCCCCCCAGAGGGGATCCTGGGGGGGTGACTGCAGCCCAGGCAGCCGGGGGGGGGGGGTGTTCAAACGAAGGGGTGAGTGATCCCCCCTTTTCCCAGCGCCCCCCCCTCCATCCCGCCCACTGTGCCCAGTCTCAAAAGCCGGGCATTGCCCGCTACAAAGATGGCGCCGCCACCTTCCACACGGGGCCGGGCGGTGCCAAGCACAAAGATGGCGGATCCTCGGAGGGCGCCCGCGCGCCCTTAAGCAAGATGGCGGCAACGGCGTCTTTCCGGGCAGGTCGCGGGGCGGGGGGTCGTAGTTCGCGCATGCGCAGTGGGGCTGCGAGCCGGTGGCTGCCTGGGCAGGTTAAGGGGTGGCGTGGCGGGGGGGTGCGGGGGGGGGAGCGGCCCCAGGTTGGGGCCGGGTGGGTTTGGGGGGGGACGTTGAGCGCCCTGGGGAGGGGAGCGCTAGGGGGCCTCGGTTTTGGGGGTGTACGGCGGGGGTGAGCCCCTGGGGAGGGGGGTGCGAGTGGCTCCTGCTGGGGGGTGTATGGGGGGGGGAGCACTGTGGGGAGGGGGGTGCGGGTGGGTTCTGGGGGGTGAAAGGGGGGGCCTGAGCCCCCTGGAGTGGGGGATGCGAGTGGGCCCTGTTGGAGGGTGTATGGGGGGGTGAGCATATGGGGAGGGGGGGTGCGAGTGGGTCCTGGGGGTGGGGGGGCTGAGCCCCCTGGAGAAGGGGGTACGAGTGAGCCCAGTTTGGGGGTGTATGGGGGGGATGAGCCCCTGGGGAGCGGGGTTTGGATGTGTTTGGGGGTGCATGGGGGGGTGATCCCCTGGGGAGAGGGGTGCGAACAGACCCTATTTAGGGGTGCGGGGAGGTGACCCCCCTTGGGCAGAGAGGTGTGAATGAGCCCTGTTTAAGGGGGGGACGGACACCCCCTGGGGAAGGGGGTGTGATGACCCCCGTTTAGTGGGGAGACCCCCCTGGGGAGGGGGGTGCAGGTGTGTTCCTGGGGGGTGCATATCGGGGGGAGGGTGAGTCCTCCGGGGTGGGGTGCACAAGTGGACCCTGGGGGGGGGGGGGGGGGGCGCTGAACCCCCTGTGCAGTGTCCTGGGGGGGTGTCCTTGACCGTGTGTCCCCCTCCCCAGGCAGGGCCAGGCCGAGGATGGCGGAGGGGGGCTCGGGTGACACCGGCTCGCCGGGCAGCCTGCGGCCGGGGCTCCCCGGGACACGGGGGCTGCTCGGGAGGCGCCCGGCCGCCCCCCCCCTCACCCCCGGGCGCCTGCCCTCCATCCGCTCCCGAGACCTCACCCTGGGTGGGGTAAAGAAGGTGAGTGTGTGGGGTTGGGGGGGGGGGGGGGGGCGAGGCTCCCCCAAAACTGACCTTTTCAGGGTGACGCCATGTCCTACCCCACCGCTTGGGGTACGGAGGCTTTTGGGGACCCTCATGGCGTAGGAGGGACCCCAGGAGCGGCAGCACGTGGGGTTTCGGGGAGCTGGTCCGTGCGGGACGTGTCCGGGTCCCCAGCCGCCCCCCCCAGCCCTGCGGCCAGTTTCTGTTGCTTATCTCTGCTCGTGCAGTGACTTGTCCCTCTGCTCTCGTTTGCAGAAAACCTTCACCCCCAACATAATTAGCAGGAAGATCAAGGAAGAGTAAGTGGCCTCGTAAGCGTTTTTGTGGGGTGTGGAAGCGGGTTTGCCGGCGGGTACCTGCGCGTTGGGGTCTTGGGGGGGCAAAACATGGCGTGAGAAGGGAACTCGCTGCCCAGGGGGTGGCAGGGGACAGGGGTGAAGGTGTCAAGGGTGAAGGGGACAGGGGTGAAGGGGTGGGAGTGAGTGGGACAGGGCGGAGGGGGACAGGGGTGAGAATGGAAGGGGACAGGGGTGAGGGGGACACGGATGAGAGTGGAAGGGGACAGTGGTGAGGGTGGCAGGGGACAGGGGTGAAGGGGACAGGGGTGAGAGGGACAGGCCACCTCCCCAGGCCCAGAGAGGACGTCACCGTCAAGAAGGAGAAGAAGGAGCGGGACCGGGACCGGCAGCGCGATGGGCACGGCCGGGGCCGGGGCCGGCCCGAGGTTATCCAGTCCCACTCCATCTTTGAGCAGGGCCCTGCTGAAATGATGAAGAAGAGAGGTAACGGGAGCTGCCCCCCCACCCCCCGCGCTTTCCCTATTGCGGGGGGCGTCTTGGGGTTGTCCCGCCTGAGTCAGGGCTCACCCCCGGGCTGCTCCCCTCTCCCCAACAGGCTGCTGGGACAAGTCAGTGGATATGTCGGACTTCGGCCCTTCCCACATCATCAACATCAAGAAGGAGAAGAGGGAGACGGATGAGGAGACGAAGCAAATCCTACGGATGCTGCAGAAGGACGATGTGAGTGAGTGAGGCCGGGGCGGGGGGTGGCTTTGGTGGGTGCCACCAGGCTGGCGCTGAGCGTCCCCCTCTCCCGTCCCCGCAGTTCCTCGATGACCCGGGGCTGAAGAACGACATCCGTAACAAGCCGGTGCAGCTGCCGCTGGCCCACTCGGGCTGGCTCTTCAAGGAGGAGGCGACGGAGCAGGAGGACTCCCAGTCCTGGCTGCCTGTCCCCAAGGAGGAGAAGATGGAGCTGGACCCGCCGGCAGTGAAAGGTGCGCTGGGGTGGGCGAGGATCCCAGTGGGGAGGGGCTCGGGGGGGGGGCTGCCCACCCTCCCCGTGCCCACCCCTCTGCTTCTCACCAGTAAAAG
This sequence comes from Athene noctua, assembly GCF_965140245.1. NCBI lineage: Eukaryota > Metazoa > Chordata > Aves > Strigiformes > Strigidae > Athene > Athene noctua. Next base: position 4,814,505 of record NC_134064.1, on the reverse strand, counting down.
AAGAACCGTGCGATGAGGATCCCCCAGCCAAGCCGGCGCAAACCAAGGGCCCCCCCGGTTTTCCCCGGGATGTCTCGGTGGCCGAGCTGCTGCAGCGCCTGAGCTTGTCGGCGGAGGAGGAGCTGCTCTTCCTGCAGCTGCCCGACACGCTGCCCGGGCAGCCGCCCACCCAGGACACCAAACCCATCAAAACGGAGCTGCAAAACGAGGAAGGACAGATGGTGGTGGTGAAGCAAGAGAAGAGCCAGGTGAGGGCTGAGTGTGGAGGGGAACGGGGGACAGCGTGGGGATGTGTGTGTGTGTCCCCCCACCCTCCAAATCCCGCCGTGTCCCTCGGCAGGAGGCGAAGCAGGCGGAGAATATCTGCACCCTGGCCGACCTCCCCGAGGGGCAGGTGGGGAAACTGCTCATCCGCAAGTCAGGGAAGGTGCAGCTGGTGCTGGGCAAGGTGACCCTGGATGTGACCATGGGGACCCCCTGCTCCTTCCTGCAGGTATGTGGCGGAGGCGGGGGGGGGGAACTGGGCACCCAAGATAGTCCCTGATGGGCTCGTGCTGGCCCCCAGTGAACTGGGCAGCGTGTTGTGGTGGGGAAGGATCCTGCTCTTGTCCCCAGGAGGGGCACATCTCCTGGGCAGGGACCTCGGCCCTTCTCCCACCACGCTCACAGGGTTTCCAGTGGGAGGGGGCTGCTCACGGGCATTTTTTTTCCCCTCTGGACAAAGGAGCTGGTGTCCGTCGGCATCGGCGACAACCGGACGGGCGAGATGATCGTCCTGGGCCATGTGAAGCACAAGCTGGTGTGTTCCCCGGACTTTGAGGCTTTGCTGGAGCACCGGCACCGGTAGCCCAGGGGGGGCCCAGCTCCTGCCCCCACAGCCTGTGGGGGCAGTCCCTGCACTGCTCGGGGACCCTGCAGCCCCCCCCGGCTCTGCCCTCAGCCCCTCCAGCCTTGCCTTTGGGGACACGGAGAGGTGTCTTCTGCAGGTGTGGGTGCAGGGCTGGCTCCTACCTCCTCCTTCCCGGCCCTGCAGTGGGGTTGGGGGGTCCGGTTTTGTCCCCTAGACCCACTGCCCCTCCCTGTGCCAAACCAGCAGAGGCTGTGGCCGCCCTCATCTCACAGATTTCTGGCTGTGTGGGACCGTGGCGGGGGGGTGTGTGTTCCAGCCTCTCCAGCAGCCGCACACACACGCTGGGGAGAGCAGGACATGCGCCTTGGGTGGAATAAAAACTTTTTTTTCGCTGCTCCATCTCCTCCTGTGCCCTCCGATGCGCTGCCCCCTTGTCCCCTGGGCTCGGTGCTGCTTTGGGAAAGCCGGGGGAGGGCCCCCCCCCCTGCACCGTTCCGGGGCTCGGTGGGCAGAGCCGCAGCTTCTCCCCCCACCCCCCCAAGCCCAGGGCTGCGCGGAGGGGTGCTGATCACCCCGAGGGGCTCCGTGCCCAGGTGCAGGACAGGTGGGACCTGCCAGGGGACCAGCGTTGGCCCTGGGCTCCCCGAGCCACGCTGCAGAAGAGGGGGGGGGGGGGTAGTGAGTGGCCCCCACCACAGCCCAGGAGGCTGCGTGTCGAGAGCGGGGGGGACACGGACACACACACAGCACCCAACCATCCATGACGGACCCAACTCCTCCCTGCAGGCCCCCGCGGGGGCAGAGCGGGGCTGGGGCTGCACTTGAGCCTTTGCTGTTGTGTCCGTATCCCCCCCCCGCCGCCCCGCTCCATTTGTCCCCCCCAGCCCCACCGCAGCTGCCCCCGCTCCTGCCCCGGCCACACCCCCGCCCGCCCAGGCCACGCCCTCCCTCACACGCAGGCCACGCCCTCCCTCACACGCAAGCCACGCCCCCACACGCGAGCGCTGTCCGCGGTGCTGACGCCACCCCAGGCCTCCCCGCAAATTGAGGGGGCGTGGCCAATCGCGCTGCCCAATGAGAGGCGGTGGGCGGGGCCGCGCCTGCGCAGTGACGCGGCGGCGTCGTGCTCGGCGGTGAAGGCGGCGGCCTCGACGGAGCGGCCATGGAGCGGCCCCGGCCCCCGCCCGCGCGTAGCCCCGGCCCCGGCCCCGGCCCCGCCGCTGCGCCCCCGGGCAGGCTGCAGGGGCTGCCGGGCCGCGCCCAGCGCCTGGCCCCGCCCGGCCCGCCCAAGGCCCAGCCCTCCCTGACGCCGCTCTCGGCCCTGCTCTGCAGCCTAGGCCTCGGCGAGCGGCCCTGCCCCTCTCTGGAGACGGGGACCTGGCCCCTCGGTAGGTGGTTGTGCCCGGGGAGATGGGCCGGGAGTTCCCGGCCTGGCCCCTCCACCACCACGGCCTCTCCCTCCCACAGGCCGCGGCGTGGTCAAGGCTCTGGCCCAGCCCAGCGCGGCGGCGAAGGAGGAGGAGGGGGTGGCGGCGCTCCCCACGCGCGGGCGGTGAGTCCCCCCCCGCCCCCTGACCCCCCTCCTGCCTTGACCCCGAGTCCTGCCGGTGGTTTAAGTGTCCTTCAAGTGATGCTGCTGGTGTGACCGAGCCGCTGCTGCCTCGGCACCAAAAATTGGTGTTTTGAGCGTCTCTGGGCAGCAGCACCCGCTGCGTGGGGGGAGGCAGCTGGTGGAGGAGGGGGTGCACGGGGGGTGTGGTGGGGAGGGCCATGGCTGGGGGTTTGCACCCCGGGGTTCACCTCTGCCTGTGCTGGGAATGCAGGATCCTGTGGCAAGGCAGAGGGGATGCCCTGCCCGCCCCCCCCGGGAGGAACACCGCCGTGCCTGCTGCACCCAGCCTGCACCCACCGGGATCCCAGCCCGCCTCGCTGCCCACGCTCACCCCAGTGAGCCCCCCAGCTGCCAGCAGACCGTAAGCAAAGCGTCAGCGAGCCCCAGCCCCATATTTTGGCGTCTGAGCACCGCCCGGGGTCACGGCTGGCCACCCTGCCTCTGCCCCATCTTTTTTAGGGCACCGGGGACAAAGCCAGTGGCCAAGGGAACCCCCTTACCCCTGGGGCTGAACTCGGTTAAAATCCACTGCCAGAATGAAGCCGTCTACCAATACCACGTCACCTTCAGGTATCAGTGTGGGCATGGAGGGCTGGGGGTACCCCTGCAGCCCCTCGAAGCGGGGGTATCCCCGGGGCAGAGCCCTCCGTGTCTCTCCATCCGTCCCAGTAGCCACTAGATGGAGCGGCCGGCGCGGCCACGGCGCCTGCGGGCAGCAAAGCAAAGGAGCTCTGGCGTTTTCCCCTCAGAGCGGGGGGTGGTTTTGGGGTCCTGAGCAGGGTCTGGCTGGGGGGAGGCAGGGGAGGGTTAAAAGACTGAGGAGTTGCCAGCGGCGGCAGCATCCCGGTGTCTCCGGCAGCCCCGAGGTGGAGTGCAGGAACATGCGTTTCGCCATGCTGAAGGAGCACCGGGCGGTGACGGGGGACGTGACGGCGTTCGATGGCTCCATCCTCTACCTGCCCATCCTGCTCCCCCAGGCAAGAGGGGAGCGATGCCATCCGCCCCAGGGGCAGGGGCTGTTCTGGCCGATTTGGGGGCACAGGGATGCCCCCCCAGCTCCGGGTTTCTTCACCCCACGTGCCAGGTAAAACAGTCCTCTTGCCCTGCAGCAGGTCAGCGTGAAGGTTCAGAGGAGGAGCGACGGGGAGGAGATCACCATCACCATCCAGATAACCAAAATCCTCGAGCCCAGCTCGGATCTCTGCATCCCCTTTTACAACGTGGTTTTCCGGAGGTGAGGGACAGCAGAGACCCTCCCTGAGCTCCGGGGAGGAGAAAAAACCCTCCTCCTCCTCCCTCCCAAGCCTGAGCCCATCCTGCTTTTATTTTCTTTTCTAGGGTGATGAGAATCTTAGATATGAAGCTTGTTGGGAGAAATTTCTATGAACCTACCCAGGCCACTGTATTACATCATCACAGGTGGGTGCTGGACACGTATTTTTTTTTTCTTGCTGCTGCCCAAGCACGTGGGTGCGAGACGGGGACGTCCCTGTCCCCCCCGCCAGTCTGGAAAAGGGGCAGTCCTTGCCAGGTCAGCTCTCTGGCCCAGCTCTGGTTAGCCTGACCTCAGAGCGCCTGTTTTCTGCAGTGCAATTCAGGGGTTATTAGCTAAAACCTGGCAGCCGGCTGGGAAATAAATGGAGCACTCTGTGGCGAGCGGGACGGCTGCCCGGTTCCTCTGGCAGCGCCGTGCGGGCGGCTCCGGTTGTAACCCAGGAGCTGTTGGGCATCTTCCCTTGCCGGGCACAGGCTGCAGATTTGGCCGGGATACTCTGTCAGCATCCGGAAGAAGGACGGTGGCCTCTTCCTCTTGGTCGACGCCATCCACAAAATCATCCGCAGCGATTCCGTCCTGAATTTCATGTAAGAGAAGGGAAGAAAAAAACTGCAGGAGCCCGGTGCGGTTTTAGGGGTGAGGGTGGTTTTCCAGCAGCCACATGCCTGGGGTTGGCTTGTGGTGAGGGCAGTGCCAGCTGCAGCTGCCAGGCTGCGGGTCACGGGTGCCGTTTGGCAAAAGGGATTTAATTTTGGGGGTGGAACGGGCAGGGAGCATCACCCTGAGTCTCTCCTCGTCCCTCTCCCCCCGCCGCAGGCACGCCATCTACAAGCAAAGCCTCGGCAGCTTCCAGGACGAGTGCATCAAGCAGGTGGTGGGTAGCACGGTCATCACCCGCTACAACAACCGCACCTACCGCATCGACGACATCGACTGGAACAAGACCCCGAGGCACAGTTTCACCCTGGCCAGCGGCAAGGAGATCACCTTCGTGGACTACTACAGGTAGAGAGCGGATGGAGCATCCCTTGGGAAGGGGGTCTGTCCGTGGGGAAGGGCTTGACGCCCAGTTCTGACCCAGTAGGGGAGCAGGAGTGTCTCTCCTGATGCCATTTCCTGCTGTTTTTTCCAGCAAAGCCTACGGGATCACTATCAGGGAGCTGGACCAGCCGCTGCTCATCCACAGGCCCAGGGAAAAACAGACGCCAGAGGGGAGGGTGAGCCAGGCTCAGGGACCTGGGGACAGGAAATTAGACACGCACACCCCTCTTATTTTTTTCTCAGCTTCTCCAGCCCCTGTCGCTTGCAGCCCCCTTGGGGTGCTGATACCTTGTCCCTGTCCCTGCAGCGTCCTCTGGACATGATCCTGCTCGTGCCGGAGCTCACCTTCATGACCGGCATCCCCGAGTTAAGGAGGGACAGTCGCACAGTCAAGGTCAGAGTGTGTTTGTGTCTGCTGGGCCCCACTCACCCCAGCCCGGTTTGAAGAGCTGAGCCCCAGCCAGCCGCTGTTGAGGAGGTGGGGGAGCTCAAAATCCCCCCAACATCCCACCCAGGGGGCTTCCCCAACCTGCTCCTTCCCCTGCAGGAGGTGATGCGGGAGGTGCTGCAGAGCCCCCAGCAGCACTACACGCGTCTCACCACCCTCCTGCGCAGGATCAGGGACAGCCCCGAGGCCTCGCGGGAGCTGATGCTCTGGGGGCTCAGCCTGGACACAGACATCCACAGGGTAGGGGCTGCGGGGTGCTCAGCTCCGAGTTTCCCCCTCCCTGGGAACGGGGCAGCACCGGAGCGACCGTGGTTCTTTTCTCTGTTCAGACCCAGGGCCGAATCCTGCCCACGGAGAGGATCAACCTGCGGCACGGCTCTTTTGTCCCCACCGAGGACCTGAGCTGGAACAAGGAGGTGACACGAGAAGCCTCCATCTCGGCGGTGAGCCCGTGGCTCGGCTGTTGCAACAACATCCCCTTGTTTGAAAACTGGGATGGGTTTTCTTAGTGCTGGCACCCCGCTCCCGCCCGAGCTTGTTCGAGCTAAAACCCTTCCCTTATTTACGTTGGCTTTATGCTTCAGCCTGTTTTTCCTGAGGAGGTTAGAGGTACGTGGCCGTGGCATCTGCTTTCCCAGAGTGTCTGAAGCCTTCCAGCCTGCACAAATCGGATGTTGTTCTGTGCCTTTCGGGTTCCTTTTGGGCCACTTCCCCACATTTCCCGCTGTGCTGCGGGGCTAGGAGCCGCGTGGTTGGGCAGCCCCGGCCCCGAGGCGAGGGTTGTCCTCCCCTCTCTTTTAGATCACCATGAATTACTGGTTGCTGGTTTACCCCAAGCGCCTGCAGGACCTGGTGAAGGATTTGGTGGCCACCATGAAGAACGTCTGTGGCCCCATCGGCATGCACATCAGCCAGCCTGCCTTGGTCGAGCTGAAGGATGACCGCATCGAGACCTACGTCAAGACAATCCGCAGCGTTTTGGGTAGCGAGGTGAGGAGAGAAACTCAGGGGAGGGGGTTAATGTGGCTGCTGGGGAGGGCTGGGCAGTTTGGGGGGGTCTTCTCAGACCCCCACGCATTCCCCCCTCTGGTGCTCTGCTCCTCCCCAGGCCAAGGTGCAGCTTCTCCTGTGCATCATCTCCACCAACCGGGAGGATTTGTACGGGGCCGTCAAGAAGCTGTGCTGCGTGCAGATCCCGGTGCCCTCCCAGGTGGGTGAGAAGCTCAGCAGAAGGGGAAGCTGTGGGCAATCTCCAGCCTCGCTTTTCCCTGGATTTCTGGTTTTTTAATTTTGTTTTTCTTTCCCCCCTCTCTCAGGTCATCAACGCGCAGTCCCTCGTGGGCCAGCCGGGCAAGATGAGGAGCGTGGTCCAGAAAGTCCTGCTGCAGATAAACTGCAAGCTGGGCGGCGAGCTCTGGGGGGTCGACATCCCCCTGGTAAAGTGGGCAAAAACCCCTCGGCACGGGCGGGCCATCGATTTGTGACCTCGGGGGTGTCAACTTGGGCTTCCTTCCCTCTGGGGATGTGGAGGAAACACCTGGAATTGGGGGCTGTGTCTCTGTTTTGTGTCTGCAACGCCCCTCCGCTGCTGGAGGAATCCAGGCAGGGCAGCTTGGAGGTGTCTGACATTTTTTTTTTTTTTTTTTCCCCCCCTCCCCAAGAAACAGCTGATGGTGATCGGTATGGACATCTGCCACAGCAGAGGGGCTCGCTCCGTCATCGGCTTCGTGGCCAGCATGAATCAGTACGTGGTGTCTCGGGGCAGGGGGGGGAAGATTTTCTTCCCACCCCACCCTGGGAGATGTGTGTGTGTGGGGGTGTCCCGTTTTTTTCAGGAAGGGGCAAAGCTGATGCCTTCTGTGCTCAGCGAACTCTCCGCCGGTGCCGCGTTGGTGGGAAAAGCGCCGAAACGGGGTTGGTTTGGGTTGTGGCAACAGCTCGGTGGATTTCGGGTGGTGAGGAGAGAGGTGGGGGGGCTGCCTGACGCTTCTCCCCGCTCCGTCCCCAGCGTCCTCACCAAGTGGTACTCCAGGGTGGTTTTCCAAATGCCCCACCAGGAGATCGCCGACAGCCTCCGCCTCTGCCTGGCCGATGCCCTCCAGCACTTCCACGAGGTGAGGCCAAAACCCCGCTGGAAAAAAAAAAACCAACAACCCACAACCCTCCCCGTGGTTTAATGTCTGCTCAAAACGGGGAAAAAACCACCCTGAACCTGTCAACCCCGGCGCGTGCGAGCCAACAAAACCTCCTCAGCAGCCTTTGGACTGGATGCGGCGCCCGCAGCCGCTCGCCCTTATCTGGGGAACGTGGGAACCACCTCGAGGATTTGTTTGCGCCACGTTAACGCCTCTGCTCGGTACCAGTGGAACTGCTGAGCCCTGGCCTCTTCTCCCTGTCCCCAGCGTGAGAAAAGCAGCGTGGAGGGGGGGCCAGGACCTGCTCCGGGGATTTTTCCATCCTTCCGTGGGTGCTGGAGGTTTGCTGCTCACCGAAGGCTTGTCCGTGGGCAGGATTAGTGCAAAGTCTTCTCTCTGGCCTGCCAGCCCTCCTAAAACTTGTTTTGAAACACATTTGCTGCATCTAGGAGGGGCTTTAAGCGTGGCTTGAATTCACAGCCTGCCTTAAATCTGTCCTGGAGCCTCGGGTGAGCCGAGCTTCTTGCCAGGGCACACGTCTCCTCCCCCACCAACCAGTCCTGTGCCCGGTGAGGGGGAAAAAAAAAAAACAACAACGAAATTCTCCCAATTTCTGCTTCCCCAGATGAACCACTGCTTGCCCCAAAAGATAGTGTTGTACAGGGACGGCGTGTCCGACAGCCAGCTCGACACCGTGCTCAAGTACGAGATCCCGCAGATGCAGAAATGTTTCGACGCTTTTGAGAACTACCAGCCCAGCATGGTGGTGGTGGTGGTGCAGAAACAAATCAGCACCAATTTCTACACCCTGACAGCAGAGAAATTTGCCTCCCCTCCTCCGGGGACCGTCATCGACCACACTGTCACCAGCTCCGACTGGTGAGTGGCAGCGGGGAAAGCTGCCCGGGGTGCAAAAAACCCACACCTTTTGTGCCCCAAAAAATAAATAATGGGGGGCGCAAAAAAAAAACCCAACGTTTTTTTCTCCTTTTCAGGCAGGATTTCTTTTTGTTGGCCCATCACTCGCGCCAGGGCTGCAGTATCCCCACGCGCTACATCTGCGTGCTGAACACGGCCAACCTCAGCTGCGAGCACCTGCAGAGGTGAGGGCGGGTTCCCCATCTCTGACCCCCCAAATTTTTTTTTTTTTAATGCAAAACAGTCTGCTGGAGTTAGTGGGGAGGGTGGTAGGTACCTGCTCTTTGTACTGGGGTAGCTGGGAGGGCTCTGAGGCGGGTGGGGGGAGAGGAGGTGGATCAAATCCACCGTGATAAAGAAAAAAATCTGCGTTGCCCAGTGCTGGCCTTGCAGGCGCGGTGCTGTGGGTTCAACCAGGGCTCAAACAGCACCCGGGTAATTAGCGCAATCAGGCGTTATCAGCGCCCGGGCAGCGCCTGACCTTTAACTCGTGGAATCCGGATAAAAAAAAAAAACCCACCCCCAGGAGCAGGTTTGGCCTCGCTGCTAGAGCCCGGCGCTGCCTTAGGGAGCAGGATGCGGCCCCCAAGCCCCGCTCCTGGGTGCTGGGGAGCACTAATAACCCCCCCCTCTCCTCTCCTGTCCTCTCGCTGTCCCCAGGTTGACTTTCAAGCTTTGTCACCTGTACTGGAACTGGCCGGGCACCATCCGCGTCCCTGCCCCGTGCAGGTACGCGCACAAGCTGGCGTTTCTCTCGGGGCAGGTCCTGCACCACGAGCCCAGCACCCAGCTCCGTGACAAACTCTTCTTCCTCTAGCCGGGGTGCTGGTGACGGCGGGGAGGAAGAGCTGTCTTTGGGGTCCAGCTCCCCCAGTTGCCACCGTTAAGCCTCCTACACAGGAGCGCTGTCTTTCCTTAAATCTGTTTAGGTTTGTTTTTTTTTTTTTTAATATTTCTACACAGTTTCTTGGCTTCACGTTGTTTCAAAAGGATGCTCGGAGCTGTGGGCTCTCAGGATTCATCATGAACCCCGAGCCAAACCCCGCTGCTGCGGGGCCACCAGCCTCTCCCCACTGCTTTCCAGTCCTCCCAGTAAAAGGGTTGGAGGAAATGAGCCCTAAAGGTGATGCTGCTCCCGCAGCGCAGCTCGTCCCTGCCCGTCCCCCTGCCCCAGGCAGGTGTTGGATGCAAAAAACCAAAGATTTCTGGTATTTTTCCCCCCCCCCAATCTCTCACGTTGCCATCGAGGCAGCCACCAGTTTAAAATCTTGCTTTGCTTTTCCGAGCTGTTGTTGAATAAACCCAGCTCCAGTTTGGCTGCTTGTCACATCCTTCAAAAGTCAGTTTCGCTAAGAAGTTCTGATTATTATTTTTTAATTGTTCTTCTTCTGTTGGGCTGGTAGGAGAGCGGGTTGCTATCCCCAGGGAAAAGCGTGTGGTTTGAGTTTTCAGCGATTCCAGGTGGTTTTTTGCTGTGGTTAAAGAGCTACCGGAGACCTTTGAAGGTGTCGGGGGGCTGCAAGTGCATCCCCCAAATCATCTGGATTTCACCTCAACGTGCCCCCAACCCACCCCTTGGGCAAACACCAGCAGGGCTTGGGGGTACAGCGGGAGCCTCCCCCTGCCCTTTTTATGTCAAAAAGTTGAAAATTAATATTTAAGACTTTTTTTTTTTTTTTTTTGGCTGTAACTGTCGTTTTCAGTTCAATAAAAGCGTCGCTGGCAGCCGCTCCCTCTCTGTGTGGGCTGGGCGAAGGGAGTTGGGTGCTTCTGGGGGCTGAGCCCCCCAACCCTCTTTCCTGGGGGGGTCCCAGGATGGAGGGGACAGGCAGGGAGCCTGGCAGGCAGGAGCAGAGCCCTTCACCGTGGCCTTTGGGCCCTGGGTTAATCATTCACCCTCGCCGAGAGCAGCTTTTCTCCCCTTCTGTGCGCCGGCCCCTGCGGACTTTGGCAGCCTCGGCCCATGTTTTGGCGCAGGGTGAAGCTTGGCCCCAAGCGGCTGGGGCCAAAGGGGGGGGGGGCTGCTCGGATGTCCCCTTGGGAGGGGTCTGGGGGGTGCCCTGTGCCCCCCAAAAGTGTTTGGGGGAGTCCTGGAGGGTGCCCTGTGCCCCTGTAAGGTGTCTATGGGGTGCCCCATGACCCCAAAAAGTGCTTGGGGGGTTTGGGGGGTGCCCTGAGCTCCCCAAAAGTGGGTCTGGGGGTTCTCCTGTGCCCCCAAGGGGGCCTGGGGGGGGCTGTGCGGTGCCCTGCACCCCCGAGGGATGGCCCGGGGGGGTCCGTGGGGTTCTCTGTACCCCTGTAAGGTGTCTATGGGGTGCCCCGTGCCCCCCAAAAGTGCATGGGGGGTCTGCGGGGTGCCCTGTGCCCCTGGGAGGGGTCTGTGGGGTGCCCCCTAACCCCGAGGGGTGCTTGGGGGGGTCCATGAGGTGCCCCACACCCCCAAGGGGAGCCGGGGGGGGGCTATTCAGTGCCACATACCGGGGGTGGGGGGCTCTGCCCGATCCCCTTTGCGCCCCCTCTCCAGCCCGTGTGACACCGTTACCGCGGTGCTCGGCGCTGCACATTGAGGACGGGGGCGTGGCGAAGTGACGGAGGGGGCGTGTCCCGAGGTGACGCTGACCAATGGGAGCGCTCCCCATGCGCCCGGCGGAGCGTGCGCCCTGCGCGGCCGGGACCGGGCGGAGCGGGCGGCGGCGGCGGCGGCGGGAGCGGCGGGTAGGGCCGGGATTGGGGGGGGGGGGAACGGGGGGGATTGGGATGGGGAGGGAGCGGGGAACCGGCGGCGGGGACGGGGCACGGCGGGGACCGGGCTGCGGCGGGCCCCGAGCCCCGGGCTGGGGCAGGATGCGGGGAAGGATGCGGAGACCGGTTTGGGGGGGTCTAGGACCGGTTTGGGGGTTTAGGAGCGCGCTTAGGAGCGGTCCTAGGGCTTGGAGGAAGCTGTGGGCGTCGCTTTGGGGCTGCCCTTGGGGTCCGGGGCTGGGGGGGGGCGCAGGTAGCGGTGGGGTGCGGGGGGGAAGGACCCAGCCGTGGGGTCTGGCACCACCGGTGCGAGCTGTGGGGCCGGACTGGGATCGATGGGGCGGGGGGCAAAGGGGCCAGGGAGCGGCTGTGGGATGCGGACTGGCGTTGGGATGGGGCAGGGACCGGGTAGGGCCAGCACGGGGTTGGGGGGGGCACGGGGGCAGGACTGGGGGGGGTCCCTGTGGAGCGGGGGAGCTCCTGGGCGGGCGGTTGTGCTGCCTGTTTGCCCGCAGCGGGGCCTGCGGGCAGGGGTTTAGGGGAAATTAAAGGACAAGAAACTGGAGGAGGCTGGCGGGGGGGGTGGGGGGAAGCAAACGAGGCCTCACACCGTTGGCCCCCCCCGAATGGAAACCCTCCCTGGCAGCACGCAGGTCCTGCCTGCGCTGCCAGACACGTGGAGCGGCTTTTGCTCGGGAAGGTCGGGACCGCTGCCCGCAACGCGTCCTGGCAGGAGGAGGGGGTGCAAACCGGTGAGGTTTTAGGGGTTTTTGCACCCCCACCCCCCCCTCCCTCCCTCCTCCAGGTTTGCGACAGCGACTTGTCCCTGGGTGGGATTCCGGGGAAACCTCCAGCGCGGGGCTGACGTCGTTTTGCCAACGTTTCTTGTTCCCAGCATCACCTTCCCGCTCGGAGGCGGGGATGGTTTGTAACCCGGACCGGAGAGCTCTGGGAAGTGACCCCAAGGGACATGATGGGGGGGGGGGGAAAAAAAGCGGGGGGTGTTTTGGCTGGCTCTGGCAGCTCCCTCGCGCTTGTCGCTGCCGCCGGGCATCGCTCCCCTGGCAGAGGTTGGTTCCTCCTGCCCCGTCCCGGCGCGGCAGCGGGCGATAAAGTAGGTCAGGCGCTGGGCCGAGCGCGGCACCGCGGCCCCCGGGAGCGGGTCCCGTGGCTGGCGAGAGGACGCCCTTGAAGGTAGCGGGTAGGAGGTTGAGGCGAGGGGGGCTTTGAGGGGGGGTCCCCGCTTCAGCCGGCGGCGGGGCTGGCGAGGGTTTGTGCTGCAGCTCGCCTTTGCCCGCGGGATGGGGAGGGGGGGCTTTGGCACACTCTTGCCTTGCCCTGGCCTACCCGCAGCGTTTTGGGGGATCCAGGACCCCTCTGGCTGTTCCTCTTTGAGCCCTTCTCTTCCCGAGGGGCAGCTCCTCCGTTTTGTTTTTGCCTTAAAACAGCAGCGAGTCTGTGCGGTTCAACCCCCTGCCCGGCTCTGCCCGCAGACCGCTTCTCCCTGCCTGTTGTTTGGCAGCTGGGTGAAAGTTGAGGTCCGGTTTGCCACCCTGGGTGTGCCCGGCTCAGTGTGGCTTTGGGAGAAACCCCACAGTTGGGTGGCAGGGGGTGGATTTTTGGCACGGGAGAGGGCTGCGTGCTTTGGCACGCGCTGGCGATAACCGGCGGGCTGCGGGCAGGGTGGCTCCCGGCGGGACAAGGGACGTGGAGAGGGAAGGGCAGCCAGCGTCCCTTGTCCTGGGAGATGGTGCCACCGGGACAGGACTTGGCCACTGTGGGCTGTGTGCCAGTGCCTGTGTACCTTGAGGGAGTCACCGGCCACCTAAATGTCCTACGTGGCCACTTGGGCTAGTGGCTGCTCCTAGAGGCATCGCCCAGGGAGGATCCGCCTGGGAGGGTGGATTTGGGCAGCGGGGAGGAAGAGGGGGATGCTGAGGAGGCAGCGGTGCCTCCCCAAGAAGGGTGTTGCCCTCCCCAGCGCTCACCGGAGGAGCTGGCTCCCCCAATTTGGGAGGAGAGGGGTTAAGCCAAAGCATCCGAGCTAAGCCCTGGCAGGAGGAGGCTAAAACCTCCGCGGCCTTCGCTCTCCTGGAGAACAAAGCTGGCCAGGCGGGCGGTAAGCCTGTAAAACCTGCGGGAATGCAGGAGACGGGGGTCCCGGGGAGGGGAGCGGGGTCCTGCCAGGCTTGGGTCATGCCTCGCAAACCCAGCCCTGGGTTATTTTCAGAACAATTAGTTGGCCGGGCTTCAAAAATATCTTAGGTTTGTTTTTGGAGGAGACCGAACTCTGCGAGCCGTCAGCAGGAGCGTGGCGAGGCGCCGGCGGGGCCGCGGCTGGGCCGGGGTGGCGGGTCCCGTGCCAGCGCAGAGCTGGGCTGGATGGGGCCCCGTGTGCAGGAACCATCCCGGGGCTGCAAACTGCTTCCCCCAGGGAGGGAAAACCACGAGGCAGCGTGTGCCCGGAGCCCTGGGTTGGGACCGGGATGGCTGCTGGGTGTAACGGAGGTGGCGGCGAGCAAATTATTTTCTGTGTGTCCTTGGGAATCCTAAATTTGCCGTTGGCTTTTCGGTGGAGTTTTTCCAGGAAGGCGGCCTGGGCCCTGCTCCAGCCTCTTGGGTGCTGCCCAAGGTGGACGTGCGGGTCGTGCCTGGCCTCCCACCCTCTCTCTGAGCCCCGTCCTTTGCACCCAACGCGTGCTGGTGGGCAAACCCCCGCTGCCCGGGGCTGGGCCGCCCTGTTTTTATTGATTCCCGGCGTATATGAAAGGAGCGGAGAGGGCAAGGATTGATTCTAGGCAAATACTGTAAAGGCATCGACAGTCGCAGCTGGGAAGGACCCGGTTTATCGTAATTATCGGAGTTAAAATATAACTTAATGAAAATCCTACCTCTGGTCCCTGAGCTTCCGCGTCCTCCAAACGCCGGCGTGGGTGGGCAGAAGTCCCCGAGGGGCGCGTATCCCGGCGCCAGCGGCACGAGGGGGACCTGGCGTGGCATCAGCGTGGCTGGTGTGTGGCTTCCTCACCCCATGGAGAGCTGAGCTCGGTGGCCGGTGTCGGTATTAACTGACGTGGCTCCATCCTGCGGTGTGGCTGCCCAGGGGGCCAAGAAGGCCGATGGCATCCTGGCTTGTACCAGCACTGGCGTGGCCAGCAGGGACAGGGAAGGGATCTGAGCCCTGGGCTCGGCACTGGTGAGGCCGCCCCTCGCTGAGTGGTTTCAGTTTTGGGCCCCTCACCCCAAAAAGGCCATTGAATGACTCGAGCGTGGCCAGAGAAGGGCAACGGAGCTGGGGCAGGGTCTGGAGCACAGGTCTGCTGGGGAGCGGCTGGGGGAACTGGGGGGGTTCAGTCTGGAGCAGAGGAGGCTGAGGGGAGACCTCCTGGCCCTCTGCAACTCCCTGCCAGGAGGGGGCAGAGAGGGGGGATGAGTCCCTGGAGCCAAGGCCCCAGCGCCAGGCCCCGAGGGAATGGCCTCAAGCTGCCCAGGGCAGGGTCAGGCTGGCTCTGAGGAAGGATTTCTGTGCAGAAGGGGCTGTTGGGCGTTGCAATGGGCTGCCCAGGGCAGGGGGGAGTCCCCGGGATCCCTGGGGGGGTTGAAGAGTCGGGCTGAGCCAGCGCTGAGGGATCTGGGGGAGTTGGGGGGCGTCAGGGTGAGGGTCATGGCTGGGCTGGAGGAGCTTCAGGGGCTTTTCCAACCCAGGTGATTCTGTGAAAAGAAGTCGAGTCCCCACCTCGGGAGCTGGGTGGTCGCAGCGCTGCATAAAGCTCCATGTCTCTGTGTGTGTGTCCCCTGCCTCAGGCTGGGGCTTCCCGGGGAAAAAAATTGTCACCTGGGGGAGCTGTGGTCGGAGGTGCTGGGGACACAAAAGCTAACGGCAGCACGTGGCTTCTCTTCCAGCATCGCCGAGACACCATGATCGCCAGCGCAGGGCCCCGGGGCTGCTGCCTGCTCGTGCTGCTCTGCCTTCTCCCCTGCCCGCGGGCCTGGGCAGGCAGGGATGCGGCAGGACCGGCGCTCTCTGCAGCCTCCTTCCTGCAGGATCTCCTCCAGCGGTACGGAGAGAGCGAAACTCTGAGCCTGAAGCAGCTCAAGGCCCTGCTGAACCGTCTGGACGTGGGAGTGGGACACTCCAACGTCTCCCAGCCGCCGCAGCAGCGGGTGAACCTCTCCCGGGTGAGGCAGGGGCTCCACAGACCCCCCCGGCCCCAAAAAAGGCTCTTTGCAGAGCTGTGAGTTTCAAGGCCACGTGCCTGTCTCTTCCCTTTTCCAGTGCTTCAGCTCCGTCGAGCTTTTCGCCATCCACAACCTGAGCGAGGGCTCTGCCGTGGGGCACAGCGAGTTCAAGGAGTTTTGCCCCACCATCCTGCAGCAGCTGGAGTCAGGGGCGTGCGCCTCCGAGAACCTGGAAAATGAGGAAAATGAGCAGACGGAGGAGAGCAGACCCAGCTCAGCTGAAGGTAAGCGGGGAACCGGGGGGGGGGGCAGGGGGACACGAAGCACCCCGGGACAGCCAGTTCCCATTCCTGGCACCGGGGTACAGGCAGAGGAGGCAGCTTGCCTGCAGCAGCCGGGCGTCCTGATGGATTTTCCGCTGCGTGGTTTGTGCCGTGGGCTCGCAGCACGGTTTTGCCCCTGATCGCACACAGAGCTGGATGCCCAGGGGGGGACACACCTTGCTGCGAGTCCTCCCGGGTGGGAAGGGGTGATGTGGCATTTTTAGGGACCCGCTGGCCTCCAGCCCCCAGCGGGTGCTCGATGAGCTTCCACACCTCCAGGTCCTGAGGGTGCCCCAGGTCTTGGCTGGGCTGCCCTGAGCGCAGCACTGGCTCCCCCCCCCCGCCACGAGGCCGGGGCTGACTCGGGGAAAACCTCATCCAGCTAACCCGGTGGCTTCATTTCCACCCTCCTTGCAATAAAAATGACGGTTTGTGTCGCAGTTGGAAGTGTCCGGAGCACAGGGAGAGCCGCTCCGGTGCCGTGAGGCCGGCCCCGGTGTGGGGGTGCAGACCCAGAACCGGCTTTTTCCACCTTCCCAGATCCGGGGTCTAGGGGTCGTCCCCATCTCCCCGCACCGAGAGCCTCGGTAATGTCTGGCCCCCGTTTCTTCTCGTTCCGCAGTGTGGGGCTTTGGTTTTCTCAGTGTGTCGATGATTAACGTGGCCTCCCTGCTCGGAGTCTTCATCGTACCGTGTACCGAGAAGGCCTTTTTCAGCCGGGTCCTCACGTTTTTCATCGCGCTCTCCATCGGCACGCTGCTCTCTAACGCGCTCTTCCAGCTCATCCCAGAGGTGCGGTAGAAAGTCCCTGCCTCTCTCCCGTCTCCGAGGGCAGCTCTCCGGGCACCCTCTTTGCCTCCACCCTGCCGAATCGAACCGATCCCTCCATCACCCGAGGCTGAGGGCTTGTCTCAGGGGCTCCGCAGGGCTTTTCTCACCTCTCTGAGCACCAGGAAACCCTCCGGAGTGGGGAGGCTGCGTCCTCCAGCCCTGCTGGGTCGTGGTCTGAGGTCTGGGAAGGTGCTGGGAGAAGCTGTTTGCTCCTGCCCCGTGGGGCAGTTTATCCCTGGGAGGGATGTGCTCAGCCCTGCTTCCTGCAGAGCTGCCCAGCCCCGAGGCTGCTGAGATGGAAGGACCTGAGGGGTGGAGGAAATATCGGTGAAAGGGCACAGAGAACAGCCCGGAGGAGCAGCAGCTCCCTCTCGAGTCAGCCAACTTTTACAAGTGTTATAATTGCCTTTTTCCCCCCATCCCCTGATTTACAAGACTGATGTTCCCGCAAAGGTTTAGGCTTACGTGAGGTTTCCTGGTGCTCTGATGGGACCGACAGATACATCGCAAATTAATTGTGTTGTAATTGCACAGTTCCGGAGTTGGATAAATAAATACACAGGCTGGACACGTTTGGAACACGTATGCTTCCTCGGGCAGTCCGGGTGGCTTCGCTGAGCCCTTGTGGCTCCTGGGTAGATGAGCTGGATCTGAGCTCCTGCACATCCAGCCTTAAAATTCTGCATTTAAAGTGCAACCTTCCCCGTAAGCAGAGCACCCTTTGCTGCCGCTGGGTTTTGCCCCCCTGGCGTTGCCCACTGCTCTTTGCTGTCATCTGTGTTGGTGGGGGGAAGTTTTTTCCAGGCTCCTTTTCAACTCCAGAACTGTAACTTTTATTTATTAAAAAAACAAACAAACAAAGCGCCTGTATTTCCTGATCTGCCAGGAACTGAAATGCCCTACGTACGCTCCACCCTCGCCGCCAGACGGAGCATCCCAGCGGGCTGCGGGCTGAGGATGGAGCATACGGGGTGCTCAGGGGACCCTCGGTGCTCTGTGGCACTGGAACAGCCACCCGATGTCCCGCGGGGGGCTCGGGGAGCAGAGCTGGGGTGCTAGCTCTGAAACAGCCTGGCTGCCAAAACTCAGCTCCAGCCCAACACTAAAAAAAAGCAGCTTGCTCCAAGGGAGGTCGTTCGGTGCGAGCGAGCTCCGACCTTCCCCAAATTGCTGTTTCCAAAGCCACTCAGCACCGGGTTCGCCCCTCTTGAACCAATGCCAGATGAACGAGCAATCACTAATGAATGTCCTCTTCTCTCTCCCCTTCTCCCTCCCTCCCTCCTCTCTCTTTCCTTTCGGCGTGGATTCCTTCCCCTGCCTCCCCTCGTTGATCTCCTTTCCCTCCCCTCTCATCCGATTCCCCCCCGGGGTGGGTTTGGCACGCACGCCGCAGTCTGGGGTTACGGTTTCCTCTGCGTGACCGTCATCTCCCTCTGCTCGCTGGTGGGAGCCAGCGTGGTGCCCTTCATGAAGAAGACCTTTTACAAGCGGCTGCTCCTCTACTTCATAGCTCTGGCGATTGGAACTCTCTACTCCAACGCCCTCTTCCAGCTCATTCCCGAGGTAGGGTGAGGACTGTCGGGTCTGTCCTTTTTTTTGTTTTTTTCTCTCTCTCGGGGGCTGTTTCTCTCTCGCTGGGCGCTCGCTGGCTGGAGAAGGGGAAGGCGGCGTCGGAGGGGAGCTGAGACCGAGGTCCGGAGGCTGGAAGCCCCTTGGGATGGCAGTCGGAGCTGGTGTTTCACCCCTCTTTGGAAGGGACTCGCTCCAGGGAGACCTCTGGGCTGCTTCAGGCAGAGAATCTCTATTTTATTGCCCTTTTTAGCCCCGCAGGCAGGTCGCCTTTGCACCGAGGCAGCGGAGCTTTCCAAGCCTGCATTTAGCATCCCTGTCCCGGTGCAGGGTGGTGGATCCAATGCCTTGGGGTTCAGAAGGCTTGGCTGGGGGTGTGAGGGAGATGAAAAGTGCACGAAGGCGTTTTCTGAGCCTGTCCCATAACCTGCTGCTGTGTAGGGAGAGGTCGGAAAGTGGCAGCGTTGCCCCAGAGGCTCCGGGGCAAAGGCAGACAGAGGACGCTGCTGGAGACTGTTCCTCAGTCCTGTCCCTTGTCTGCAGGCATTTGGATTCAACCCTCAAGAAGATTATTATGTTTCCAAATCTGCCGTGGTGTTTGGGGGCTTCTACCTCTTCTTCTTCACGGAGAAGGTCCTGAAGATGCTCCTGAAGCAGAAGGACCAGGTAAGGCTGAGCAAAGGGGCTGCTTGGGTGGGAAACGGCAGAAATGGGAGTAGGGGGTGATGCCCCTGAATCCCCCTCCCCTGTCACAGAATCACAGAATCATTTGGAAAAGCCCTTGCAGCTCCTCCAGCCCAACCATGACCCTCACCCTGACCCCCCAACTCCCCCAGATCCCTCAGCGCTGGCTCAGCCCGACTCTTCAACCCCCCCAGGGATCCCGGGGACTCCCCCCTGCCCTGGGCAGCCCATTCCAACGCCCAACAACCCCTTCTGCACAGAAATCCTTCCTCAGAGCCAGCCTGACCCTGCCCTGGGCAGCTTGAGGCCATTCCCTCGGGGCCTGGCGCTGGGGCCTTGGCTCCAGAGACTCATCCCCCCTCTCTGCCCCCTCCTGGCAGGGAGTTGCAGAGGGCCAGGAGGTCTCCCCTCAGCCTCCTCTTCTCCAGACTGAACCCCCCCAGATCCCCCAGCCGCTCCCCAGCAGACCTGTGCTCCAGACCCTGCCCCAGCTCCGTTGCCCTTCTCTGGCCACGCTCGAGTCATTCAATGGCCTTTTTGGGGTGAGGGGCCCAAAACTGAACCCACTTAGCGAGGGGCGGCCTCCCCAGTGCCGAGCCCAGGGCTCAGGTCCCTTCCCTGTCCCACAGCATCACCATGGGCACAGCCACTATGGCCCCGAGGCTCTGCCATCCAAGAAGGACCAGGAGGAGGGGATCACTGAGAAGCTGCAGAACGGGGACCTGGACCACATGATCCCACACATGACCGGCGAGCTGGAGTGCAAAACCCCCTCTGGGGATGAGAAGGTTGTGGTGGGCTCCCTCTCTGTTCAGGTTAGTGCCTTCTCCCACGGGGTTGTGGGTGGGTGCATGGGAAAAAAAACCAAAAAAACTCAGGGAGAAAGGGTGGTTTTGAAGCTCGTTGCACCTCGCAGACAAATTCCTCTGTGGGTGGTAGAAAGCAGACGGCTTGGGTCAAGCCTTGTGTGGATTTAATGCATGGAGGGGTGGGTTCCCTGGGCTGGTGGCCCCCCCCGAGCGTCTGGGTGCTAACCCCCAGCTCTCGGGGTGCCGTGGCAGGACCTGCAGGCCTCCCAGAGTGCGTGTTACTGGCTGAAGGAGGTGCGGTACTCCGACATCGGCACGCTGGCCTGGATGATCACCCTCAGCGACGGCCTCCACAACTTCATCGACGGGTTGGCCATCGGGGCCTCCTTCACCGTCTCCGTCTTCCAAGGGATCAGCACCTCCGTGGCCATCCTCTGCGAGGAGTTCCCGCACGAGCTGGGTGAGTGAGTCCTCGGGGAAAGGTGCTGCGAGGGCGCTCGGATCTGCCCCTCTTTAAGGTGAACGCCGCTGCTTTCCTAGTCCTCCACCTTTCTTGAGAGAAAGGCAAATGGGGGGTGGAATAAACAGAGTCGTGATATGGGGCGGGGGGGGAAGGCAAGGCTGTAAACTACACTGAGTAATCACAGCTCTAAAAATAACGAGGTAATATGATGTCTGAGATTTAAATTTAGATGGAGACATCTGAAGAAGGAAAAAAAAAAAAAAAAGAGAAACCAACACCTCGTTTGGTTTGGAAGGGAGGGGGCAGGCAGTGGTTTGGGTTTGAATGTCTGAATTTATGTGCAGGCAGGGCCAGGGGCACGGTTAGCGGGCATGGGGAGCCCAGCCTTGGCCTCCTGCCAAAGCAGGTGCTGATTACGAGCAGAATCCCAGAATCATCTGGGTTGGAAAAGCCCTTGCAGCTCCTCCAGCCCAGCCATGACCCTCACCCTGACCCTTCCCAACCCCCCCAGATCCCTCAGCGCTGGCTCAGCCCGACTCTTCAACCCCTCCAGGGATCCCGGGGACTCCCCCCTGCCCTGGGCAGCCCATTCCAACGCCCAACAGCCCCTTCTGCACAGAAATCCTTCCTCAGAGCCAGTCTAAATCCACGTCGGTGCCATCCCAACGCTGCTGCCCGCCTGCTGACAGCCCCTTCCCTCCTCCTCCTCCTTTTCTCCCGCAGGGGATTTTGTCATCCTGCTGAACGCCGGCATGACCATCCGCCAAGCGCTTTTCTTCAACTTCATCTCCGCCTGCTGCTGCTACGTGGGCTTGGCCTTTGGCATCGTGGCCGGTAGCCACTTCTCTGCCAACTGGATCTTCGCTCTGGCCGGGGGGATGTTTCTGTACATAGCACTGGCCGACATGGTAAATGAGGAGCCGGGGGGGGGGGGGAACTGCTTGGTGTGAGGCTGGGACCTTGCCAGGGTTTGGTGAACCACAGAATGGTTTGGGTTGAAGGGACCTTTCAAGGTCATCTAGTCCAATCCCCCTGCCATAGGCAGGGACACCTTCCACTAGACCAAGTTGCTCAAAGCCTCGTCTAACTTGACCTTGAATGGTTCCAGGGATGGGCCATCCACAGCTTCTCTGGGCAACCTGTGCCAGAACTTCTTCCTTCTGGATAGTCTCAATCTACCCTCTTTTAGTTTAAAGCGTTACCCCCGTTGTATCACCACACGCCCTGGCAAAAAATCTTTCTCCATCTTTCTTGTAAGCCCCTTTTACATATGGAAAGGCTGCAATAAGCTCTCCCTGGAGCCTTCTCCAGGATAAACAACCCCAACTCTCTCAGTTTTTCTTTATGAAAGGGTGAAGCCCTCTCACCATTTTCATGACCTTCCTGTGGACCCGCTCGAGCAGGTCCACGTCCTTCTTATGCTGGGAGCCCCAGAGCTGGATGCAGTGCTCCAATTTTTGTTTTTTTCTAGCCTGGTTAGGAGGAGCTCTGGCTTCCCCGGAGGCAAGGCTAGCATGGCGAGCACAGGGGGGTGTTTGCTTTGCCCTGCTGGCCAATCTGTGGTGGCCACTGTCTCAGCTTTGCTTTGCCCCCTGGGCTGGTGGCGCAGGGGACTCTTTGCCGGGGTGGGAAGCAGCAGGGAAGGATGGAGCCAGTCCTGTCGCTGAGTCCTGCCATTGCTCTCTCTTCCCTCCCTCTCCTGCAGTTCCCTGAAATGAATGAGGTGAGCCGGGAGGACGAGCAGAACGGCAGCACACTGATCACCTTCGCCATCCAGAACGCGGGGCTGCTGACGGGGTTCACCATCATGGTGCTGCTCACCATGTACTCTGGCCAGATCCAGATCGGGTAGGACCAGCCCGACTCACAGCTCTCTTCCAGTTTTTTTTCCATTTTTTGTTGGGGTTTTTTGGGGGGGGGAAGGGGTATTTTTTTTTTTTTTTTCTTTCCTTTTCCTGCTGCAAGCATATGACGGTACCTGTGCGGGCACTGACATCACACTACAGAAGAAAAGGCATTGCTTTTAAAGCTATTCCACAGACTTAATTTTATTTTGGTTTAAGGCGGAGGGGAGCTTAATCCCCTTGGCTGTAGGACCGAACTGACTGGAGGATCTCTTTCCAGTGTCATATCCCTTCTCTCCTCACGTCTCCTGGGAAGGATGAAGTTGGGAGACAGGAGCTCCTCTAGCCGTGTTGCTCCCTTCCTTGTGCTCGCAGCGATGGGACGTGACGCTCTCCTGACCCCTCTGCGGGGGGTGCGTGATGAGGACAGACAGGGACAGACCCTTTTTTTGGGGAGTTACTTACCAGCCAGTCCTTGGAGTTGTGCTCTCCAAGCACAGAGGGGCTGCTGAGGAAGAGAAGGCTGGAGGAGGAGCACGGCTCACTATTTCAGCACCATCCTTGCTGTCTTCAGAAGAATGTTTCTGGAGCCACATCTGGTTTTGCTCCTGTTCTGCCTCAGCAGCCCAGAACGATGCCCTGGGAAGAGCAGGGTGAAGAGAGATTGTTGGCTTTTGGGGTTTTTTTTGCTTTTTTTGTTTTTTTTTTAATTTTAAAAAAGCACATTCTGGGCGTCAGCGCTCGGAGCAGAGGACACCCAACTGCACCTCATACGGGTCGGACTGATTTGAGGGCTGCTGGGAGAGGGCCAGCAGGATGCTCTTCCCTCCCTTAGGTCTCTGCTGCTGTATGGGGGGTGCAAAAAAAAACCCCCCTTCTCCTCCTGTGAGGGCAGCCATGTGGCCACGCTGGTGAGAAGGGCACAAGAGCAGTGTGGGGACAGCGAGTTCCTGCCTGGCCACGGGCTCCCCGACCAGCAGCTCGGTCCTTAGACCAAGCTCACGCCGACACCTGGGAACAGACACCGTTTTTTAAAACACTGACGCTGCTGAATTGCTGAGGTTCGGGGGGGGGGGGGGGGGCTGTTTTTAAAGGAAAAAAAAAAAAAAAGAGACTGTGAACCTCTTTAGGTCGTGCGTTTCCAGCCTTAGGGAGTAGCCAGGGAAGGGTGTTACCTCAGAGCTCTGCTTCTGGGCTGGTTTTCCCCAGATTCACTAGGTGAATTGACTTATTATCATATTGATAACGTTGCCTGCCCCACCCGTGTTGTTCGAGGTTCCCTTGCACCCCCTTCTTCCCCTCCCCAAACCTCACCCCGCACCCGGTTTGCGTCCACGCTGATGAGTGGGAGGCGGTTTACCCCGGTGGGTCGGGAGGGCGGACGCCTTCCAGACGTGCTTTGGTGGACGTGCCAGGGCTGGCTCCTCACTGAGCGTTGCCTGTGCGGGTGGCCGTGGGGGTCACCCTGCCGCCTCGGCTCGGTGCTGCTCGGCTGAGGCTCCCCACGCCTTCCCTTCCACCCCGGGTTGGAAAGCAAAGCGGAGGAGGGTGCATGGGGTATTTTTCCTGTCCAACGTGGCAGTGACAAGGCGCCTTCAGCCCTTGGCACAGCCTCAGCACCATCCGGTAGCGCTGCACCTTGGTTTGATCGCTGGCTGCTGTTACCTCACTGTAGTTCCTAATTTGCCTTAGGTACCAGCTGGATGATGTCCCTCTTAGGCTCCTAACAGTTGTCACTGAGTCCCTAGGTCTCTGCCTGTGGAGAAGTGGCACTGCCAGTATCCTCATGGATCGGCACCTCTGCTCTCGGTGGCTTTGGCTAGGCCAGGCATTGACTTTGTCCCCTTGGCACCCAGGAGGCTGTTGGTTTTGTCCCGCACCCAGGTTTAAAAAAAAAAAAAAAAAAAAAATCGGCATGTCGAGGAGCAGGGAGCCTTCTTGGGAGCACTCTTCAACCCAGAGGTACCACACGGTCCTCGGGCCGCTCGGTTGATGCCTTCAAGGAGAGACGGGCTCTGCTTTGTCCCGTGCAGTGTCTCGTGTTCGTGTGGACAGTCATCGTTCAGTCACTCTTCCCTCTGCGGCTGGTCCGTGGGAGAGAGCCACCTTGAAGCAGCGTGGTCTGTCCTGGCTCGGGCACCCAGCCGCCTCTGCAGCACCTCACGGTCGTTACCCGTGCTGCTAATTGCTCAGTAGTTGGAAGGAAAGTGCTATTGGAAACTCCCTTTCCCTGCTTGAGCGAGCTGCAGCCCCGTCTGACGGACTCGATGTGGAAAAACTGAGTCCTCTGAATGGTATAGGTGCCCTCTCTTCTCTCTCAAGGAAGTATTTTGGAAAACTCCGTATCGCTGGCGGCTTTCCGCAGGGCAGAGGGCAGGGTCGGCGCTGCCAGGGCGCAGCTGTGGCTGCCAGGAGTGGTTCAGCAGATGGAAAAGCCTCCGTGTTGGAGGCGAAAGGGGGGAAATCTTATGCTCTGTCCTTTGGGGACCGTGAGGCGCTTTGCAGACTGTGCCTGGGAGGTTCTCTGCGTCCCCGAGAGCTGGAAACGTGGCAAGAACTGACGTCTGGCTTCCTCGGAGCCGGTACGGGCCCCTCGGCACACGCGGTGGGGATCATGAGTCTGTTGTCTTCTCGTTTCGAGTTTAACCCCATTTCTTGCTGAGTTGGCTTTGAGGAATCTGCAACCCAGAGATTTTGGGGGGGGTGGAACCCCTCGGAGAAACAAGGCTCCTCGTAGAGATGGACCCTCCCTCTGCCAAAGGACGGGTGGGAGAGAGCTCCTGTCCCTGGCTCGGGCAGGCTGGTACCCGCCGTCGGGGAAGGGATGGGGCAGGCAGGAGGATGAGGAGGGAAAGCAACCCAAATCGAGTTTGTTATGGATTTTCATCCGTGTTTCCCTTCCTGTGTCCGGTTCGAAGCTCAAGTTTCATCTCAGTATTTCAATAACTCAGGTGTTGTAAGAGATACGCGTTGAAACAAAGAACATAATTTATGTCATGTGAATTGTAAAGTTATTTGTAAAATTCCATAAATAAAATATATTCTGTAATGACGGAGGGTGGCAAGCGAGCTCTAGCTGCAGAAGCCTCCCCGTGGCCAGAGCTGGTTGGGGTGTGAAGGGGTGGGAGCTGCGCTGGTTCAGGATTTTTCCAAGGGGAAGGGTTTGAGCCAGGCTGGAAGGGCTGGGTGATGCAATCCTGCTTTTCCAGCCCCAATTTCCAGGGCTGTGCAGTGCGGCGTGCCCGACGGAAGATGGCACTGACACACACCCCCCCTCCCCGCCCCAGCCTGCCCGCGTGGCACAGCATTCCAGGAGTCGCCTTTAAGAGTCGAAAAGCTCTATTTAAAAATTTTTTTTTTTTTTTTTTTAAATGTATTTCCAAGCATTGACGTTTGGCTGGAGGGAGGCTGAGGTTTCAGAGTGGGACTGTGGGATATTTTATTCCTCTGCAGCTCACACGAGGGAGCCTGACTCGGAGCAGCGTTATTCATGTCCTTGCTTCCCCACCCTGCATTAGATGGGGAGGGAAAAAAAAAAAAGCATACTTTGCTTTTCTGCTGCACTTTTTTTGCCTTTCCTACTTCACTTTTTTTGCCTTTTCTACTTCACTTTTTTTGCCTTTTCTACTTCACTTTTTTTGCCTTTTTATATCCCATTACCCTCAAGCTGCCAGCTCCGAGCAGCAAGCACAATTTTTAGAAACCCCGCTGCAGCTAAGGAAATCTTGAAATTCTGTGGGGTTGGTTTTTTTTAAAAAATAAATGCTATATTAAGGAAGAAAGGTCACGGCATGCATCTGACTTGCTCTCTCTCCTCCTCAGCGCTGGCTCAGTGCTTTCAGGGGGGCTGTCAGGCAGCAGTGCCCCTGCCCTGAGCACCAGGCCTTCAGTTGGGCTCCTTTTTGCTGCAAGATCCTGTTTGGATGAAGGCCTGCAACCTCAGTTAACCCCCTCAGCAGAAAGGTTAAACCCAGCCCGCCGGGCTGGCTTGGGGTCACCCTCAGATAAACTCAGGCCCTTCTTGCTGCCTCTGCTTCCTGATACGCCACAAGCTGTCGGGCCGTGCAAACGCTGCTGCACCCAGCGCCCGGTTCCCCGACCTGTGCTGCCAGGAGGGTGCGGTTGAGGTTTATTTTTACCTGTTATGTCTTTTTTTCCACACACACCCCCCCCCCCCCCCCCCTGCTGGCGCTGAACCTGGCCGGGGAGCAGGCGGGAGGCGCCGGCTGAGGGGTGCTGAGCCCCGCGGGCTCATGGAGGGAAGGGGCATCGCCCCCTTCCCCTCACAGGCCTCCCGCCATGTTGCCACCCCCCCCTTCCCCCCCTGTCGCCTAGCAACACCCCCATCCCCTCCAAGATGGCGGCAGGGAGGGGCGCCCACGTGACGCGCGGCGCATGCGCGGCACCGCCCCGCTCCCCCTCCCGCGCGCTGCTGCGCGTGCGCGGGGCGGAGGGGCGGGGCCCGCGCGGCGCCTGCGCGGGGCGGCCGGTGCGGGGCGAAGGGGGGGGGCGAGTGAGGGAGGAGGAGGAGGAGGAGGAGGAGGAGGGCGGCGGGGGGCGGGGGGAGCGGAGCGCCGCGGAGCCGCCGGGGCACCCAGCGGATCCCCAGCCCGCCGCCGGGAGCACCCCGCGGCCCCCCTCCTTCGGAAGGGAGCGGGGCTGGAGGAGGAGGGGAGAAGAAGAAGAAGAAGAAGGAGGAGGAGGAGGAGGAGGAGAAGGAGGGGGGGGGAAGGCCGGGAGCGGCCCGTTGTGGGGCCGGCGGTACCGCCACCACCATGTCCGGGCGCGGCCACAACAAGCTGCCGACCACCGAGCGCATCGTCAAGGGTGAGGGGCCGGGGGCGGCGAGGGCGCCCCCTGTCTGCGTGGGGGGCGACGCCGGGGGTGGGGGGGCTCGGGGGGGGGGGGGGGTGTGGGTTGTGGGGGGCATCCCCGGGATGGGGGAGCGCTGGGAGAGGCGGGGAGGCTGTTCAGGTGGGGCTCCCCTCTTAAAGGAGAGCAGTGGGAGGGGGGTAGGCTGTGGGGGGGGCTCCCCTTTGTCTGGTAGAAAGCTCTGCGGAGGAGCCTGGGGGGCACCTTTGGTCTTGGGGGGGGGCATATCTCTGTTCCGAGGGGAGCGGGAGGGGGGATATTTTTGGCCTGAGGGGCACCCCTGGTCTAAGAGGGTGAGCAATCCTGCCGCCTCCCTCCTCTCTGTGGTGCAGGTCCTCACCCTGGTGCAGTGCGAGGGTGGGGGGGGTGCAGCGCTGGGGGGTGATGGGCTGGGGGACCCCCCAGCCCCTGTGGCCGCAATAGGAGGTCGCTGTCTGGCAGGTGGTGGCGAGGGGAGGGGGGTGCTGACATCCCAGCCCTGCTGGGGGGGGATCCCCATCCTAGGGAGAGCCCGGTGCCCGGAGGAGGACAGGGGCGCTGGGCTGGGAGGGGAGAGGTGCCAGCCCGGGGAGGGGGGGGCAGGCGCTGTGCTTCTTCACACCTCACCCCCCCAAACTGGGGTGCCGAGACCCTGCTTTGGGTGGAGGCAGGAGCTGGCAAGGGGGGGGGCTCACCTGGCTCTACTTTGCATCCCCCCTGAGGATTGGGGTCGGGGGGGAGAACCCACCCTGCCCTCAATTCTCGGAGCTCCCTGCCTGCTTGCCCGTGTCTTGCCTCCCCCAAAGCCCTGTTGGCTCTCCCGATGCCCCGAGGCGGGTGCCAGCTGGCCCCCTCTTCAGGACCCGTTATAGTAGGTACTATTTTTGAAAGAGCAGAAGACACCGAAGCGGTTAACGAGGAGAGAAATACGTTAGCTGAGAAACTCCTGGATTAGGAGGAGGCTTGCATGATGTACATTTTGCTGCCCTAATTGATCTGGTGCCATTATCGTACCCACGCATCGGGGAACATCCACTGCGCGCCTTCGCTTGCTTAAACTTTTGCTCAGCACCCACCGCCGTAGCCGAGAGGCACCCAGCTGTCAAAGTTATACAATCGCCCGGTTATTAAAGCTTCTCGCCCGGATGGCTTGAATCGTTGCAGGCAGTCACGCTGCCCCGAGCTGGCTGATGAAAGGAGCCGTTTCCCGGGAATTGTTATAATATACGGGTGTGCAGGTGTGCCCACCAGAGAGGTGCATGCTGCCGTCTCTACCTTCTCCTCTGCACGGGTCTATGTGATTTTTTTTTTTTTTTTTTTTTTTAGCCTGTCATGTGGCCAATCACATGTTTAGATGTTAATAACCGTGGCCTCAAATGAAGGGAAAGTGGACTAGGGTGGCAGCCTGGACTTTGAGGCCCCTTGGGTTGGCTTAGCTCTGCGCTGTCCATGGGCGTTTTTTGTGGGTTGCTCTCCACAGGCGGCTTGAAATAAAGCTGAAGGGCTCATGGATTTGGGAGACCCGAGGTCTTTTCCAGAGCCATGTGTGTGGCTTGGTGATTTGTAGGTCTGCAGGCAGAGTGGCCAGTGCAAACCGTAAATCTCCTGCTAAATCCCAGGCAGCTGCGTGTGTTTAGGTTGGCCTTGTTCGAGGAAGGTAATGTCAATGCAGCCATTATGATTCAGCTGAGTCGTCTGTACTGACACGCTGTCCCTGCTGCTCTGGGCTCCCAGATCCTGGGAAACCCTATCAGCAATCCTGCCGACCTCACCGACACCGCTCGGGGGCTCGACAAACCCCCTGCATCCCGCTGGTCCCCACTAATTTTGGGAATTAGTCCGTAGCCAGGTGGGGTGGAGGCTCGTGGTGTTGGCTGGAGCCTGCTCGCTCCGTGCACTGATGCTCTGGGAGCCACAGGAACCTGTCAAGGAGAGTGTTTGATTTCCCCCAGGTATGCTTGGGACGCTGATTCGAGTGCCTCTAGAAATCTGGGGAGGAATAGCTTCTTCCGTGGCTGTGATTATTGTTTAAAGGTGGTGACATTGTTCATGGTTATTAATAATTTAAACCTGAAGATAAAAGCTAATTTTGCTCAATTGGAAATGCCTACAATTAAGTAGGATGTAGAATTTTAACTATGTTTAACCTATATATTTACATCTCTAGAGCCCTGAAGAAGTGTTAACTATAATTATGTTTAGTCAGGAGAAATACAGTGTTTCCATTTGCCTCAGTTTTGTGCTTAAACTTGTACTCGGGTAACTTGATGTTCATTATTAAAAACTCTTAATTTTGGGGTACGTCAAGAATTGCTTTTTAGTAGCCCAGTTCCAGCAGCAGACGGATGGCTGATGTTAACAGAGATCATTCGTGCTCAAACTTGGTGCTCTCATGAGGGCACTTGGAGCGGTTTTTACGCTGGAGATGTGAGTGATTAGGTCTGCTTATCTACGTTAGCCTAATGTTAGGCTCGAATTAACTGGCGGACCCACAGCCTGTGAATACACGTTACGCAGGCAGGTGGGTGTGATGCTTTGGGCTGCTGCAGTGTCCCTGATGCACATGGGTTGGATGCTCAAGCTCAGGACTTGGGCATGGTGGGTGCCTTCCTCTCCAGGCCACCTGAAAACAAACCTGCAGAGGGTTTTGGGGGATTTTGTGGTTCGGGTTTTTTTTTTTTTTTTTTTTGTGCAGAAGCGATCCTGCTTCGTTCCACCTCCACGCCTGCAAGGTGTGACGCCCTCTGGGAAGCAATGGCATAGCTGTGTGCTGCGAGGATCCTTTCCAAAAGACATGAGCGTGGCTGAACGGTGGAAGGCAACCCAGTTTACTGTGTTTGCTGTTGCATCCCTGAAAAATTCCTTAAAAAAGACCCCCTGGAATATTGGTATTTAGACACCTGGCTGAGCCAGAGCAAATAATCTAGAGGGGTTTTCTACATGTGTGTATTATTAAAGCGTTGCACTGATCGGAGGGTGGTGAACTTGGAGCAGCTGGGATCCGGTGCCCTCTTTTTGGCAGCTGTTGTGTGTTGGTCAGTAGGCAGCGATGTGCTGAATTCACGTACTGTTCAATCCTGCCTGTGCTACGTTTTGTGAAGTCCTGTTGGGTTTCTGCTTTTCTGTAGACGGCCAGACTAAGCCCCTGTTAGGGGACTGGTACTCAGAAGGTGCTGGTGAAGCTGGGACCGGTGCTGAGACCACATAGCAAGAGGTGTCCTGTAAACAAGTTTGGGTTTCACTGTCCTTTCCGGCACCTCTCTGCATATCTAGTTTGTTTTTTCCCAGCTGGAAGACATTTAAAGTGTGTGTGTGTGGATGTAAGACCCCTGACGTGTTGCTCTCTTACGTATCGGCTGTCTGGTTGATGGTGGGAACCTCCCAGATCATCCATCCCCTGCCTCTGGGGAGCCGAAAACCGGTGTCGGATCGATAGATGCCATCTTCAGAGGCTTTGGAGAGCTTTCCCCGTGGCGCTGCCAAGCGGGTAGGGTTCAGAGGGGGTGCTAGTTCATCTCGCTGGCTGAAGACTCTTTCCGTTTATGAAAAATGTGTAGCTTGCTTCCTACTTAGTTTTTAATATAAACTACTACTCTGGAAATGCAGTTGGGTGGTTGAGCGTTGGGTTTTCTCCAGCTGCGGTAGGTTGGGAGCTGCAGAGAAATTTTATAACGGAGCGCACGCCGATATGAAAGTCCGAGTAGCTTTGTAATTGGGTTCAAAGTGGAGGAAGGCTTCAAATGCAAGGGAAATTGTGGTTGAAAAGGAGAAATACGTAACACCATCACTTTGGTTGCTGTTTGTTCGTGTTTGTCTTCTGTAAGTTGGTTTGTCTGGTTTGGTGTTGCTATTTTATAGCTAATAAGGGATACTTGGGGGGTGGGGGGGGAAGAAAGAGCTGTGAAAATGGCTAAAAATGGAGGTAAAGGCCAAGGTGCACGCTCTCAGACCTCAGGCGTGCCAGAGGAAAAGTGCAAATACCATCAGGGTCAAGATGTGGTGGCGGGATCTCTAAAAAGCAAGTTGTGTCATAATACAGCAAGTGTCTGGACAGAGCTCAAGACGGCCCTGGGTGTAGACAGCCCTTCAAGCCTGAATCCCGTAGGATCTCTCCGAATTACTTGGGAACCTGGTATTTTGGAGGGGAAAGATGCTTTCTTGCAGGAAAGATGCTTTGTTGTTTGTAAATGGGATGTGCTAGGGAAAGGGGCAGGTCTGGGGTTGAGCTGGGACTGGGTGTTACAGAATTGGTGCTGTTTTTTTGCCAGATCATGTGGCACTTCATCCAAAAATGAATCAGAAGTCAAACATGGTGCTAAGTGTCACTTCTGCAAATATCTTAGGGTAGTGCAGGCTGTTCAGCTCTAATACACTTCATCTAGCCCTCATCAGCCCCAAACAGAGCTGGGGGAACCTTTTTTTTTTTTTTTTTTTTTTTTTTTGTGCACAAAACTCCCCAGAGCCAGGTCTCTCTGTAGCTGTGCTCATTAGCAGAAATGCCACTGCTGGTGGCAAAACCTGTACCCCAACGCTAGCCTTGGCTACTAAAACCTGTTTAGAAAACTGCGATAAGGCATCAGGGAAAGCAGATTGGGCTGTCTTTTGATTTATTTCCTCTGAGAATAACACCAGATGCTTTAGATCGGTGCTGGAGGTAGGACAGAGAGGAGGGAAGGTCGTGTCCCTCTGGACCCTGCCGTGTTTAATCTATTTTTTTTCCTCTTTCCCTGCTCTTTGGGTATCAGCCTGTGAAAGGTTAATCCCATTCTCCCCCCCCCTGTTCAAGGCTCTGCTGGCTGCTTGGAGGGCCCATTCTGCAGCAATTAGAACAAATGAGCCCCAATTAGCCAGGTACTGTGCCGAAATAATATTTTTCATTTAATAAAGAAGGCAGAGTTGAGAGGAATTTGTCTCCTCTAGCTGTAATGTTGTTTTTGGTGCCCGTTTGGTTGCATGGGCAGGCAAAGGCAGGCTGTTCCTTAGGAAGTAGGGCAGGGTGCTGGCTTAAAATAGCAACGAATGCCGGGCTGCTTGTGATGAAGGGAGCTATTTAGGTAAATCCTGGGGTCTCGGTGGGGGCAGAGCCGCCTGCTAATCTAAAGATACTCCTTGGAGACCTATATTTGTCTGGGATCCTTCCTGGCTTGGCTGGTTGTCCAGGTGTTCCCTGTTCGATCCCTTGCGCCCCTCTGCAGATTGCATTGGGATGGTGAGTGTGTTTAATAGACGTACAGTGCGTTAATGTCTTGGATGGTAATGGAATTAGACATCATTAAGCACGAGGAGCGAGGAAACAGGCTACGTAAAGGCATCAGCGTTATCCTATAATGCAAGGCTTGGTTCTGGATGGCTCTTGGAGGCCGGCCCGCCAGGCCAGCGGTGCCGAAGAGGCATATGTTGACCCGACGACACTTGAGAGCCGGGTCAAGGGTACCGGGAAAACCCTTTAGGGCAGGGAGCTTGGTGTGGGGCAGGGGGAGGGATGGGGAGCAGCTCTGCCACCCGGAGCACCTCTGGTTGGGATGGCACAGACCAGAGGTGAGATGAAGTATGAAGGGTGGGTGCTCCTGGGTGCAGAGGGTGGCTCGTAAAGAAACCTCAGTGCAGCTTTTAAAGATTTTTTTTGCTGGCGGGGAGGAGGAGCGTCAGGCTATCCAGGTTGCACTCTGACTTCAGACCTCCAGCCTCCGAAGCAAAATCTCGCTGCTGTCTCCAGCTGCAGCATCTCCAGCTATGAAACCTTAATAGGAACTCACTGTGTTTCCGTGAGGAGCAGAGGTGGATGTGAGCGTGTTGAGTAACGCGACCTCTCCAGCTGGGAGCCTGGGTCTGCCACCGTGAGAGGGCTCGGGGGGTTTCTCTCTCCAGAAGCCTGCATCAATCTCCTGGTTTCTGAGTGCTTCCCCTGCTTCAGTGATTACCTCTGCAACGGTGGTGGCTGTCAAACGTGGGTTTAAAGCACTTTCCCTGCTGGGAGCTGGATCTGGTGAGAGCACGCAAGGATCTCCCCTGTGTCAGACAAGTGGTTCAGGGTGTGTTACAGGTAAACGGGGAGAAGTGGTGTCAACAGCCATCCCAATAAAAGTCTTCACTTCCCTAGCCTGCTCTGGAAAATACTGCCTTTTCTCAGTTGCTGAGGTGTAGCGAACGTGGTAAAATGGCTTCTCGAACAGCAGTGGGAGAATTATCCCAATGGTGACGCCTTGGATGCGTATCGCGGAGGTTTCCCGGAGGAAGACCCTGACCAGCAGCACAGAGAGCTGGTTTTGCTGGTTCAGCAATAACTGGGGGCTCCTGTCATCCAGCTCGATCCCTGACACTGCAGGTCTCTGAAGCTGCTCCGAAAACATTGCTAGAACGTATTTAGCCCATTTATTGGGTTACTTACTCTTTGGTTTGCAAGAAAACTGCTCTGGCTCATCTCCAGTGTGGCCACCGGGAAGATTTTAATGAGTTTGCAGCTCCCTTCAGACTGTCTGCACCTCTGTGTGGTTTTAAGGCGATATGTGGGTATAAATGTGGAACATTGGAGTGAGCACGTTGCAAGAAGTGCGTTAACCGGCGCTATTTTCATCCAGCGCGAATGCAGCTCGCAGGTAGAGAAGGGAAACCGAGACCCCTGTCGTGTGCGAATGGGTCTCTTTTTGCTGCAGTGGTGACTGCAAGAGCTCAAATCCTCCTTTATTGAGGATGTGACGACCTTTGGCTGGATGCAAAGGAACAGTTGCTTCTCCCCGGGCCTGCAGGCCGGGCTCTGCCCGCTCCCACCACAGCGCTTGGGCTCCAGCGGGAGCGTTTCTGCGGGTTCTTTTCTTAAGGTTTCCCATGTGGAGCAGCCGATTCCTGCCTGCAGCGTCATCCTGAGCAAGAAAATACTCAACGTGTAGAATTGTGTCTGCTCAGAGTCGCTTTAAAATCGTTGCCAGCCCCCACCCCGGCCCTGCCGCTGCCAGCGGTGGGGTCAGATTTACATTTGCCAGCAGGTGGGGGATTTGCCTTTGACACAAAGACCCCGCTGTTCCTGTATTAATGATCTATTAGTGGACGTGCTGGCAGCTTGCTAACCTTGTGAAACAGGTGCTGAGTTTCCCTGCCTGCTGACATCTAGGAATCCCCTCCCGTCTCCTTTGGTGAGCTCACTTTTTTTTAAGTAGCTGCAGCTGTTTGCTGTAGACCTCGGCCTTTTTCTTTGCCTTTTTCCTTTTCCCCTCAAGCTTAGCAGGGACCCCCTGGAGTCGGCTGAGAGACCATCCCGCTGATGGACCTGTGGAGAGGAAGACGCCGGGTTTGCTGTGGGTCGACGTGCTGTTGAGTGGTTATTTCCTAGCAATACATATATTTTTAACTGCTGGAAAGTCTGTAGAGGCTGAGGGTCTCAAAAGAGGTATTTTTTTCCGGCTGGTACTGAGGGCTTCTGTGCTCTCCTTGACAGTAGCTGGTGAGTTGGCACTCGGTGATGTAAGGAGCCTGTGTCCCTGGCAGAGGACTTGGCTCCAGACAGGTTGTCTCAATGACAATCCCAGGCAAATCCGCATCAGTGCTGGTCATTAAGAGAGGGACCTACGCACAGCAACGCGGGCGCTGGCAGCTCGACGGACCTTGCAAGCAAGTACGATTTGAACGTCTGCATCGTTCCTGAGGAGGCTGAGGAAATTCACTGTCCACCGAGGGTATTTTCGAGACCGTCTCTGAGCCGCAGAGCGCTTTGGCAAGAGCACAGACCTGGTCAAGGTTCGGCTTCGTTTTTGGTGGCAGAGCAGGAACCTCGGTGTGAAGAGCCGATCGACGGGGTGGAAAGCTTTGCGGGTGGCTCTGCTGGCTGAGAGCTGGGCGGCTGATGTGTGCTGACAGTCTTAAGTCGCTTCTGTTCTAATTAAATACTCCGGTTTTAATCTTGCCCAGCTCCTTGAAGGAGCGTGGCGGGGGAGCAGAGTGCCAGCTCCACCTCATGGGTCAGCAGCCCGGCCAGGGGCCATCGTAGCTGCCTCTGGGCTTGCCTCCCGTGGCAGACCTTGGCTCACAGCTCTGTTGGTGAATCCTCCTGGAGTAGCCGCAGTTTACTTTGGCAGAGGCACCTTTTCTTTCTTTTCCTAACCTGATAACACTGCTTACTGTCTGTGCTAGATGTTTTGCCAGCAGAACAGTTTAAGGGTAATCACCTCCTTCCCTGATTTAAAGTTTTTAGGAGTCCATGAGCACAGTTCAGGTAACTATATGGTTTCAGAAATGCACAGGTGGACTTAGATTTAGGTAGCTTTTATGGTTTTCTAGCCTCTTGGCTTTGCATTTCTGCCAGTCTGTGGGAGCTTTAAGCATGGCCTGGGTTATGCTCGTTTGACACACATCGTGTTTGTATTTGCATTTTGATGCACAGGACTGTCGCTTGCTTTTTTTGGAATGAAATGCACCTGGCTTCTGCACAGGCTGCGTGTGCCAGAATCTAGTAACCGAAAGTCAATGTGGCCTCAAAATTCAGGTGTTACTCCTTGGATGACTGCGAGGTAGTTGATAAGTTAAAGACAGATTTGCTGGTGGGAACAGTTCAGTTGATTAGTCTTAGTTTCGCTCAACTCTAGTGTCGTGATGACTGTGTCTCTTCCCCTTCGAAGAAATCGTTCAGCCTGATAGAATTCAACGTACAATACAGATATTTTTAGGGTTATTGTGAGGAGATATTCTGGTTGTCCTACAAAAGGGAATCTGGCTCGAGGTAAAGATCAGAGCGAGCTCTCTGTACCAGTTGCACGCTGGGTGGCCAGCTTCGGCTCCAGCAGCACACCTCTCCCTAGTTTTGGATAAAACTGGGGCGTTGTGAACTGCATTTAATGGTCCTCTATATTTGAAGGAGCTGCCACTCAGTAGGACTTGCAAAATGGATGAGAAAGATGCCCCAAGTCTTGATGCCAGATCAGCCCCGTCCCTGCTAACATTAGTGCGTGTGATGGTTTTGGTTGATGCTTAGGGGTGAGAAACAAAACTCTCTTTTTTTTTTTTTCTTCTTTTTTTTGCCGTTTGTGAGGCTTTGGAGCTTCTGAAATATGGGGTTTCTTACTCATAGCGAGAAAAGAAAATTGCTGCCCTCAGAAGATTAGAAAAGTTGCAAAAGTTTGGAGGAGGGCAGACAGAAATGGCAATAGTAATGTTTCTGGCTCTCGCTGCATTTACGCAAGGAAGGGGTTTGCTTTACTTGGTGACTCTTCTGAGATATTACTGTTATTTATGTCAGCACAATCCGGTGGCAAGGGGAGAAGTTACTTATTTTCTCAGGTGGCAGGAGGCCGTGTATTGCTCCACTTTGTGCTTGCTTTGCCTCCACATAGCTCCTGTAGCTGGAGAGAGCAGTAGTTCCCTGACATCGCAGGGTCAGGGCGCCTGTGCCAGCACTGCTTCAGACTGAAAAATGACACAGATTATTTGTCAGGGCTTGGTCCAGGCTTTGAAAAATTGGTATCGAGCATACATCTGGTTTTGCAGGCTTTCATGTACGCTTGCCCTGAGGCAGCCCAGGGGAGGGAAACCAGCATGCAAACCAGCACAGGGATTCTTAAAGCAAAGACATCTCTGCATCTGATGACCAGAAATTTGAACTGTTCGTGATTTCAAGAAAATAAAGATTATTCCATGGAAAATTGGGTAGTTGCTAATAAATATTAGGACTAACGGCAAGTTTGAATTTGACAGGCTCCCTGTAGCTGCTGAGGTTCAACCCAGCCTTGCTTTTGGGCTGGACCCCCTGCTAGAGAAGCACTGAAGCAGGTTGGCTAGAGCGTTGCTGTAGGTAACGGTGGCATCCATCACTTGCCTTCAAGGTTTTGTTCCCTGTTAATGACTGTGAAAGCTCTGCACGATCCTGAGACTTCAGCTTTCTGCAAGCACAAAATGGCATTGCTGTTGCCTTTCGTTGCTGAACTTCTCTCTGTTTGGAGCCCTGGACTCAGCTTTGAATAGACGAATGTAGGTTAGGTGTGAATGGGAATAGAAACGTCTGATAAAAATATCATTGGGCTATTTGGAAATTGGGGAAGAAAAAAACGCCAAAACTGACCTGCTGCTCGTGCTCTGCACAGCTCCACACAGGAGGAGGCTTTCTCTCCGCCTTTCAAAGCGGGTGCGGGTGGCTCCCGTGCAGACTTTTCCTTGTGAACGTCTCTACCTTTGACAGCCGGGTCCGGCTTCCTCGGAGACCAGATCTGGGTGGTGGCAGATGGACGTCTGTCATCCCCGGTCGTCAAACCCTTAGCTGAACGTCAGTCACATATTTCAGATGCCTTCCAGCGCAGGTGGAGAGGGCGCGGTGATGGGAAGCTGTTAGTACCTTCCCTGTGTGTCTGAGCATAAGAAAAGACAGCTTTTACTTGTGCTTAGTTTTGTCTGAGCTGTGCTGGCTGCTTCAGAATGCCCAAAATGTACTTTTTTTTTTTTTTTTCTCCCCGAAGTGCATCTGTAACCATCTGTTCAACTATCGATCTGTAATACCATTTGATGAGGAGCAAGCAGGGAAAGGGGCTGTTGCATTCAGTGCCCTTCAGATTCACTCCCAGGTGGGTGTCAAGAGTTGCAGAGAAATCTCTCTCAAGTTTGTTACTGAGCGTGGTTAATCCTGGGTGATCTGGGGGGCTTGAAGCCCCACATGCCCCATTGTGAGAGGACACCTCCTTCTCCTTCGAGACCCAACCACTCAGGGAACAAACTGAGTTTTGCTGCAGCTGCCCCTTCAGGCAAGTAGCACTTGCTCCTTTTTCAGTCATGAATCTGGCTTTGTTGCTTTGTACAGTCATCCAAGGGACTCTCGACTATATAAACAATAATTTGAGCATCACTTTGTTTTCTCTTCCATGGCACTGGCTCTTTCTGGAGGGGTGGATGGCTCAGCCCTGCTCTGGCTGCTGCTGCTGCCTCCAGTCCTGGGGGGAGAGGATCTTTGCTTGGTTTCAGCTGCTCTTACGGAGAGGAGTAAGGGACTACGTGGTCTGACCCAATCCATGCTGGAAGAGCCGTGATGAAGCTTAAGAGGGGCATAGATTAAGTATAGATGTAGAAATGCAACACGTGCTTTTCTCCTGGAGGAATATAGTCTTTTTGCACCGAGGGGCAAATGAGTGGGCTGTTGGATTTGTAGAGCTGGTGGTAGAGAAGCAGCTTTTCATCAAACCCTCCCTCCCATCCTTAACTGACCGTGTCCTCTCAGAGTGCTGCCAGTACCCACTCGCTCCTGGACTAGCAAATAAAATCTGTGTTAATTTTGCAGCAGATGGAGTCTTGCGCCGTAGCCTAGCAAAGATATCCCTACCCTCTTCGTTTTACTGAAGTCCCTCGAGCACAGCTGACCTTTTAATCCATGATACACCTCGAGTTCACTTGCATTTGTGTCCTTGTGTTTGTGGTTCAGCGTCCCCTGTTAGAGCAGGGATTGTGGCCTTTCCTCAGGATCTGCGGAGTGTAGAGGGTTTTGATGCCCTTGCAAAGGCCCAGACCTAAAGATTTCATTATTTAGACTGGGTGCAACAGGTGGGTTTTGTATACAAAGGGAAGATGACACAAAGATCACAGCTTGTGAACGTTTTATCCATCTTTTTCACTAATGTGAGGCCGAGCTTAGCACTTTGTGCTGCTTGGGCACTCCGTGACTAGCCACGGCATGGGGGTTTTTTTTGTGAGATAAGGAGTTATTTCCCCATTTTGCAGCCAGGAGCAGGAAGTGGACAAGACTCTTCCACCCCTCTCAGTGCCCTGGGGGAGCAAAATTTCAGTTCAGCTTTTGCCACGCTGGCACTGTTCCCACTGTTGGTGAGCCCAGGCTGGCTGCAGGAGGAGCCCCCGTCCTCCACAGCCTCCTGCCGTGCTGCTCACTCCAACAGAACTGAGCGTTAATCAGGATAAAATTCAGATCTTGAGGGGGGGGGGGAAAAGGATGTTTGTGCATCAGATAACCGCTTGCACCGAGTCGCCTAAAGCCCTTACACAAGTTGTGCTGGCTAACAGGATTACTTGCTTTGACAACACTAATTACTTAAGTACTCATCCTCATCCCCGCTGGATCCCTGGGTTTTGGTTTTCCCAGCACTCGGGCTCCAGCAGGTGCTTCTCATGTCTCTCTGGTGCATGGAGGATTTTTTTCACGCAGCCCCCACGAAGTTTTTGCAGCACCCAACGGCTCTGGGTGCGTCGTGGCACGAGTGTCTCAGCCCTGACGCTGCACAACCAGCTCAGGGAATTGAGAAGGGTTTTTTTTGGGTTTGGTTTTTGGTTTTTTTTTTGGGGGGGTGTGTGGGGTGCGTTAGCAGGAAGCATAGCGAGTAGAAAACAGGCGATGTGGAGTAGGTCTTTGCTCTGTGTGTGCGTCCCCAGGATGGTGCTGGTCTCTCTGGAGCAGGTTTTTCTCCCTGTGCTCCATGCTGCTGCAGCTTGGCAGAGGAGAAGCCGGTTCCTCATCGTGCCCAGCTCCTTGTGGGAGTGGAGCCGTGCAAAGCCAGCGAGGGAACTTACATAAAAGTTCTTGGCTGCTCGCATCGGCGTAGCCTCGTATTTTATCTTGCATAACTCCGCTCGCTAGGGCTACCAAGAAAAGGCAAAGCAGACCATGCCAAGGAGCTTTTCATGGATCTCCCAGAGTTGTGTGACGGGCAGTACTGCTCTTGTGGTCGCATGCCATCTCCATGAAGCTTTCGGTCCCAGCTTCTGTGGCTCTGGAGTCGGTGGCTGTGTGAGAAGGCCTGGGATGACAGGGAATGTGGTGCTGAGCTGTTCCTATTTCTCAGTTTTCTTCCTTATAAATCGTTTGACCTTCAGGCGCTCTCTGGCTTCCCGTGGAGTCAGATGGCAGATGCTAGGACAACTGCCCAGTTTGCAGAAGTACTTACAAACCGAGTCCCAGTCCCTTAATGGCAGGGAGTCCCAGAGCTTCCCTTGCCCCTCGCTCCGAGTCCTGTGCCCACGTTTTCCCCCCAACTCCTTTTAGCCTCCCTCATTCCAGCTGAACCTATTCGTGTCAGACCTGCAGCTTCCCTCTGCCTCCTCCTGCAGCGCAAACACAGATCCAGAGAGTGTGGGGAGGGGGAGAAAATAACACCCAATTGTGCAAAATGTTGAGGTTTTCATTGGTAACCAGAGGGGTCTCTCTTTTTTTTTTTTCTCCTTTTTTTTTCTTTTGGCTGTAGAGACGAGCTATGTATGCAGTAAAAAAAATGTTGTCCAGCCTGTGTTGGCATAAGCAGGGGTCTTGCTTAAACCTCTTTAATTGGCAGCTCCGAGGGGAGGGCGCCGCGTGTGCCCTGGCCCCTTCAAGGCACGCAGGGCACTTAGCGAGTACCCAGCAGAGCAAAACTTCCAAAGGCACGGATGAAAGAGGGCCACCTTACTGCAGACACCCGCTCCCCTTTCATTATATCCGCTCCCGTTCTCCTCTGTCCTACATTTCACATGATTTGAAAATTGATGTTCAGCTGCAAAGAATCTCTTGTGCTGCCTCTCAGCTTTTTCGCTCTGGCCCCTGGGTTTCCGAGCTGAAGAGCTGCTCTATTTGCATTTAAAAGAGATCGGTTGCATCACTATTATTTGACCAGCGCTATGGCTTGGCCTGTTAAATTCAACATACCTTGGCATATGGGATGCCTTTACTGGGTGATGGGTAAGGACATCAACTTGATTTGCATATCAGATATTTTTCTGCTCTAGCTGGATTACAGTTAAGTGCAAATCTGTCTTTCACCACATGACACGATCACATCAGAAGCGGGAGATGT
This sequence comes from Athene noctua, assembly GCF_965140245.1. NCBI lineage: Eukaryota > Metazoa > Chordata > Aves > Strigiformes > Strigidae > Athene > Athene noctua. The sequence continues at coordinate 4,774,188 of NC_134064.1, read as the reverse complement.
GGAAGCGAGGGTACATTATCTAGTGAGTGGGTTTCGTTACACGCGGGGTGTGTTGGAGGCACTGCTTACTCAGAAGCAGGCTGGCACCAGAATCATTAAAATGGCTGTAAAAGGCCCATTTGCCTTCCAAATTTTGGGGTAGTCTGGGGGATGCCCAGCAGAGACCAGGCCGTCTGTCCAGCTGCCCAAGGTTTTACGGACAGCACAAGAGTTTTTGCAGAGGTGTGCCCCGTCCCTGCGGCCAGGAGGCTGAGCAGCAGCTCCCTGTGGCACCCACCCTGGGTAAGAGGCTTTTTTTGGGGGGCTGTGAGCATGATGCACCCTGGGGAGCACCCCAAAGCAAAACCCATCCCAGCATCTCATCTGTAGTGCAGGATCGCTCCCTCGGCGGGGCTTGGTCCTCATCGCTTTGGTCCTGCTCTGACCTGGGGGTGTTGAAAGGGCTGAACCCAGCGGGGTGAGGAGACGCTGGATATTGGAGATGTTCTGAGAAGGAAACAGGCTCCAGGACCCGAGACGACCCCTGTGCCGCGTCGCTGCCACGCGATGCAAATCCCTCCGTGGTGCACAGGAGCTGCCGGCAGCTGGGCCCCACGTTTGGGGCTGTTTGACAGGATTTTACTTCCAGTTTTCCTCTTTTTTTTCCCAAACATCCAGGCCTCCTTCCTGGAATTTATTTTGAATCAAGCCTTTAAATATTATGCAGGGCTCATGTGTTCTCCATCTTTTTTTCTTCTTTAAATTAGCCAGGCCCAGGAAAAGGTAGCTGAGGAAGTCAGATGGTTCTCACTTGTAACTATTAATTTTTTTTTCATAGGTTTCCTTTCTGCTACACCTTCTCACAAATAATACAATTGCCTAGTGTGAAAATAATAATAATAATAATAATAATGGCTTTTGATGGGGTGTTTTTCTATCTAGAGTTAAAAACCAGGGCATGTGTTACAAATAGATGAGGCCTTAACTTGCCTAAAATGTTGGATTCCATCAGGATTTACCAATTAACTAAGCTTGGGGTTAAGCTTTTTGAAGGGGCCCGTACTGAGAGGTGTGAGGCTGTTGCCTGGCGAAGGCAAGTTCTGCTTTGCACCGTGCGGTTTCCTGATCAGTGAGAATTTTACATATTGGTCCTCTTACCTTAATTGCTAGTTCCTGGGAACCGGTGTGTTTTTCTCCTGCTTTTGCTGATATTTGCATGCAGTCCTGTTTTAGTGCAACATTACGATGACAACTATCCCCACCGAATTAGGAGACAGCTTTGCTGCCCGCGTTTTCTGCGGATACATATGGCATTTAGTCTGCACACGGTGGCTTTTTAAACATGCTGAGGGGTGTATTCAGCTGCTCTGGCAGCAGAGCTTTTCTTCTTTCGGTATTTGAGAGCATAATTTCAGTGAAAGTATGTTTCTGAGTGTGTGCTCGTCTTGAGGCTTGGAACGAAAGCCTCTTGCTGAAAAGACTGTAATTCTTTCCCCCCCCCCCCTCTGAAAAGAGACGTGTTGCTAACTTCTTCACTTCCATTTCCAGCTGTCCCGTTTCCTCCTACGCAGCGGCTCACTCTGAAGGAGGTGTTTGAGGATGGGAAGCCTAGGCTTGACGTCTTGAAGAGCCACTTGGTGAAGGAAGGACGCCTGGAAGAGGATGCGGCGCTGAAGATCATCAACGATGGGGCTGCCATCCTTAGGCACGAGAAGACAATGATCGAAGTGGAGGCTCCGATCACAGGTCAGAGAGCTGTCGGCGGCTGGAGTCCTAAATAAGAGCCATCTAGGAAACACGAGCTGCCTGAAGTAGCAGGTTTTCTGCTGTGTTCCTTCCATCAGCAAGGCTTTTTTAAATTGCCTGAACTCTCAGAAGAGAGCGTTTTGCTGGTGTAGATTGAGTACATCTTTGCAGAAGCTGGATGTAAAGCAGGGGTGGCCTGGGTCAGAGCACAGCCATGCTATGCTCCTTGTTGCTGTCACGACCTTTCTTTTCTTAGCGTGTAATTCCGTCCCTCTTTTGTGCTGTTCTTCCTCCCCTAGTGTGTGGTGACATTCATGGGCAGTTTTTTGACCTGATGAAGTTGTTTGAAGTTGGAGGATCACCCAATAACACCCGCTACCTCTTCCTGGGAGACTACGTGGACAGAGGCTACTTCAGTATAGAGGTGACAAAGCTGAGCCTGTGGGTGCTAGTACTAACCTAACCGAAAGCGTTGAACTAAACTAGCAAGTACAGACCTCTCTTGTGCTGGATTTTATGCTCTAATTTTGCATGCAAGGAGGAACATGTTATGTTGTAGATAACTTAGAGTATGATTTTTGACAGCAAAGTGATGTCCAAATGTCATGATTTTGAATTGGATGCTCACTCAGTGACAGAGTTAAACAGCAGCAGTGGGGTTAATGACTAAATTCTGGCTTCTGAACTGGAGTTTTAATATCACTTGTAGCTGTCAGTCAGGGGAACAAGAGGGAGAGTTGGTTGTATGTTGCAGGCAACAGGATCCTACCAGGCAGTGGGAAGCAAATGTTTAAAAACTTGCAGGATTCAGCTTAGCAGGGAAAAGAAAGTGCTACACTACCGAGTCACTGCTTCCCTACCATCCACCTTGCAGCGCCAGAGACGAGGTCAGCACAAAGGAGCAGTAAATCACCTGGGCTGTTGTACATCTCGCCGTGACCCCGAGCTTAGTGCCGAGACATTTAATTGTGTCTCTAGCCACACTGTGCCCGTGTGACAACCTGCCTTGTCCCCGTAACGCTGTCATCTCACAGACATCAGGCGTCCTGTGAGGGTTTGGCAGCTCCGTGGGGTGTCACTGACCCAAGGATGGGGGAATGGTTGGTCTTAAAGGGCAGAGTAGTGGCTGGGTCCCCGTGGCTCCTGCTGGCTCGCTGAAGACCTGTGAGCGACAAGGAGGGGAGAGCTGGGAGCAAATGCTGCTAAACCTCAAGAGATTGCAGCCGTCTGGTTTCGTAGAAGCAAAGCTGAGTAGAAAAAAAAAGTGCTTGCTCCAGTTGGAGGCAACGTATTGGGGGGTATTTAGGGAAACAGGGGCATGAGAGGGGGGTAAAAGTGAATAACAAAGTGGTTTCTCTTCAGAGAGGGAGGCTGCGTATCAGTGCGGGAATGGCTGAGCTGTCGGGGCCGCAGAGGCATCTTTCCCAGTTAAATTTTTGAGGAGGAACTCTTACGGACAGTGATGAAGGCAGTTAATGCCAGCGCTTCTTTGAAGGATTTTTGCAGAGGATTTAGGAGGGTACTGCCGACAGCTTGTGTGCTTCAGCAGCTTCCTGGCTTGCTTCCAGCCTTGCGCTCCGTGTGTTCCTAAATACTGACGGCGAGCCAAGGTGTGACGGTGAGCAGTTTCCGGGGTAGCGGCGACGGATGCTGGAAAGGTGGGGTTGCGCCTGTTGGGATTTCTGGTGGCGCTGGCAGGAGGAGCCTCGTAACCCCTGGGGAGGAAGGGGAAGAACAGGAGTCCGACCGCTCGGTGAAGGGGCTTGGCTCACGCAGACTGGGTTTGCAGTTTAAATATATTTACCTGGAAAAGAGATTATAGCGCAGCAACTCTTTCTGAGAGATGTGGATTTTTTTTTTGGTATTAACTGAGAAACCTTCAAACAAGAGTTGGCATACCCTGTGTCTGTGCAGGAGTTTCACAGATCCTGGGTGGTGAAGTGCTTCTCCCCCTCTTGGCTCTTACCCTGCAGTTGATCTGACGTGGGGATTTAACTCCCACAGCTGCAGAAGCGAGTGCCCGGGTTGGGGATCGGTGCCCTTGTCTCTCCACGCTGTGAGGATATGGAAGAATTCCAGGGGGATGGATGATGAAACCACCTTGGAGAACAGAGTAGTGGGAAGAGGTGTGGTTGGTTGGTGTTTTTTTGAGGAGGAATATCTGAAAATCATGGGTGAACCTCTGTGGTGGCCTACCACTCCAACCCACGGCCCGTGCGAGGCAGCCTGGTGTTTTCAGGCACGAAAGCCTTGGGGCAGTCGGTCTTTGTAAGGTCTGAGCACAAAGTTTTTATTTCATGCTGCTCTTGACCCTCCTCCTTCCCCTTTCCCCTCACGTCTGCAGAGGGGAAAACCACCGAGCGCTCCGTTACCCCACAGAGCTAGCATTGATCTTTCACGAATCAGGGTGGGCTTTGATTAGTACATGCGGGGGCTGATCCAAATGTCACTGATAAAGCAGAATCTAGAAGGCTTGATTCCCTTGTTCCTATTGATGTGTGCCTCTTCTTCCCACCTACTGCAAAGTGCAGCCCATGTGTTTTAAGAGAATCCCACCTGGGTGGTTTCTATAGTGAAACAACAGGTTTGCTGCTGGCGTGGAGGATCTCTGCGAGTTAACGGTGCCAAATGGGTGTCTTTGCATTATAATATTATTTTTTTTTTATAAAGGTTTCTATAAACTGCAGAGCTGTAGCAGCTGGCCTCTGAAGTGCAGAGATGACTGATCTGTGAATGTTTTGGGTTTGGAATTTTGATGGGTTGATCCCAGAGGCTCAGGGGATGGAAGGGCATCCAGGTTTCCCTGTGGTTTCACCACTGGGAAGGTGGAGAACACCAGCAGCATCAGCCTTTCGTGAGTCACCGCACAAACTTGTGCATCCATGCGCTGGGTGGGGACATTACCCAGTGCCTGCCCAGAGCAGCTGATAATCGTGACCTTTTAACTGAATGAAATAGGAGGTAATTGTATAATTGCATCCTGATGCAGGCAATCAGGAAACAAGATGCAAAACTGGGGGCCAAGGAGGTGTTAAGGCAAACCGTGTTGCTTGTTAGCAGCCCAAATAACCCTTGCAAGCTTTCTCCATTGCTGTGAGTATTTGGTTGTCAAGGTAAAAGGAGCAGTTTATGGCTCAGACAAAACCTTTAAAACCCCCAAAAGCCTCTGTTCATCAGCTCAGCTGGATGTCTTCAACAAATTATTTCTGGGCCTCTGGCTTAGGGAGATTCTCATTTAAGAACGTTCATTCCCAGTAAACATAATGAGGCCATGAAGCGTGGTTCGGTTGGGTTGTTTTTTCGAAAAGAAAAGAGTTCTGGGGGGAGAGGGGAGGGAAGCAACCGTGTGAAAGCTGTGACGGGCCGTGTCTCGTGGAGGGAGGACTCTGCAAAGCCTTTGCTTTCAGTCCGTGCCACAAAACCCGCTGCCACAGCGAGACCAACGGGCCACGGGCTCAAATGGAGTGAAGGGGCAGCACGGAAATGGGGCTGAACACCTCTGTTTGGAGATGCTGGTGGGACAGCATCCTCCTGAAGGATTCTCCTGGGAAAGATACTTCCCTCAGCGTGCTTTAAGCTTTGAGTTACATCTCCTAGCCCTTACGCAAGAGAGGTCTGTGCCCGTGTGAGTCCATGCTGGTCCGTGCAGCCAGAACTGCTGGGATACAATGGACTTGTTTTATTAAATTATAGAGTGAAACAATTATTATAACCGAAAATAGAATCTATGGAAAGAGTAAATTTATCAGTAAAGATGGCGTGATTATGGCGTACACCTTTGCCAGGCTAGTTTTTCCCATCCAATTACAATGGGACACATGATGGCTGTCTAATTACAGAATTGTGTGTTCGGTTATCTTGCCAGGATTGAACGCAGTGTTTTATCCAGAATAATACTAAAGAGATCCAGTCACTGTCGTGAGGTGTGAGGGAGGGTCGGTTCGTGGGCCAAATGCGGGGCCCGGGGTGCAGCAGGTTTTTTGGGGGCCGGGGTGCAGCAGTTTTGCTGTGCTGTTTCTTCTGAGCCTGCTCCGGGAAGAGCTGGCAGGCTCAGGGTTTATAACTTTCTCGTAAATGCCAGGTTTTGTCACTGGTACGAGGGGTTACGGGGTGGCTTGTTGCGGGTTTGGCCGCAGCCCCCCTTGCCTTTGTGTGGGGTTGCAGGTAGCAATTCCTCTTGCAGTTCCCCCACCGTGACCCGCTGAGCTTTTTCCTTTCCGAGTGAAAGGGGGGGAATGAAATGGGGGCACTGGCCCACACGCTTGGCTTTGGGCTTCAAACAGATAAGGCAGAAGAATATGGAGAGGAGGAGATTATTTAAGCCTAGCAAGCCTTAATTGTCTCGAGTTGCTACTCGGCTATTGTACACATGCAGTAATCAATTCCTGGGCACAGTGCCTTGAAAGTCTGGGAAAGGGATTTGCACAAAACGCCAGGAAGCATCTGAGGCATGCGAGTGTAGAAACCTCCCTTGTTCCAGCCCCTCTGGAGCTGGCGAGGGCTGTTGAATGTCCTTTACTCATCGTTACCCCGCGAGTACCTGGCAGCCCCCACGTCCTTGTGAAATAACTGCAAACCACAGGGAACTGCAGCCCTACCAGAGGCGTTTGCTCTCGATGGCTGTGGTTTGCTTTGCTGTGTGTCCAGGAAGAATTGTGGTGCCGAGTGACTCCGTTCGCTTCTGTTTCACTTGAAAACACTTTGAATGTATTTTTAAATATCTCTTCTGCGACTTGCTGACCTTCTATACCTCCCAGATCTTTCTTGATGGTGTGTCTCTCTACTTTCTTGCTTTGGTTGCTTGCTCCAGTCCTTAGCAAGTCGTTTGGTTCATTTATAGTGACTCACTTTTCAGTTCTCCTTCTAGCCCAGAAAAGTGACATTTAGGTTGCAGTCACAGGAGGTTAAAGCTTTAAATCACAGAATAATTATAAATGGTTTTGTTGGGAACATTCCTCCTGTTAACAGATGCAATAAAACGTTATTTTTGTTAGCCTTAACCACAGCTTAAATTACCTGCCACTGCTACTGTTTCCGTTCAGTTTTAAGAGCTCGGAATTCGCCATCCAGCCTTTTCCTGTGGGGTTGAATTCTTGAGTTAGACACAGGTGGGTGCTTCGCAGGTCCTTGGGGTGTTAGGGCTCCCTGTGTGTAGCTGCAATGACCGCTGTCGAGCTTACGTTGGGGCTTCAGTGCTTAAATACCACGATATCTAAAGTGTCTACTGGAAACTTAACTTGAAACTGGTTTATTTTGGTTCTGGAGGCTGTTTCCATGCCACAGTGGCTGGTTCCTGGAGATCTGTGCACCAGATCAGCAATGTCTTTAAGTGTAAAACTGTTGACAGACTTCATGGTTCACGTTCTCAAAGTGTGTGCCGTTTCTGTAGCACGTCAGCCGAAGGGGGTAAGCTCTTATTAGAGACTTTAATCCAGATCTTCAAGCTCGCTGTCATTACGGGTTGTCCTTCCAGCACTCCAAATCAACAAGGGAAATGTGATAACATTTCCCCATGCTAGATACGAGCTGATTTAGCTGTCAGCTTGACAACGTATAGCACAGAAGGGTAAGCACGCTCGCTTTCCAGCCCTTCCCTTCTTCACACAGGCTTTTTGGGAAGCCACTGTGAAGTATTTCTGGGACTCTGGTAAAAATAATTGTTTCAGTTTGACTTTGGTCTGCCCCTCATCAAAGATAATCTTTTTACAGGTGTTGCTACTCAGATAGGGGATGTGGAAAGCCCTCTTCAAAGCCAGAAGGCTTTACTAAGCTTGTTTTTTGGCTAGGCTTTTCCTGTTTTGAACTTGAGCTTCACATGACTGTAGCGTAAGCAGAAAAACGGGCCGGGGGGGGGGGGGGGGGGGAAGTCAGTGGGGAAGCTCAAGTTTAATTTTTCTAGTGTTTAATGCACTTGATAAAATGTCTAGCAAGATGGCTGTCTGCTATACTTGACGGCCTCTGGTTTCGATTGCCCTGGGACATCTGGAGCCCACATCTCGCTGCGCAGCTGGTTTTGCTTTGCTGCTCTGAAAATGGGTGCTTTTTGCTTTGGTTTCTGCTGGAAGGAAAAGCTGCCCCCACCCAGCCCAGAGCCGGTTTCAGTTGAATGCGATCTCATTTGTCACTTCTCCAGCTCAGGCCTAATATAGAGAAATGCTCAGTGTGGCTTTCCCCCACTGGTGAAGTTGGCCAAGATAAGATCTACTGCCGATTATGGAGCTGGGTTTCTATCAGGGTTCCACTTTGAATTCAGCTTGTTGGGTGTCTTCCCAGAAACACTTAGTGAAGTCTACAGATGATTAGTGCCCTATAAAAGGTTTTTATTACATGCCATCTCCTCTTCCCTTTCTTGCAGTGCGTGCTGTATTTATGGAGTTTAAAGATAAATCATCCCAAAACATTGTTCCTCCTTCGAGGGAACCATGAGTGCAGGCACCTCACAGAATACTTCACCTTTAAGCAGGAATGTAAGTATCAGTGGTGTAAGGAGGATTTAAATACATCAATGTGTTTTGACCAGGTGTGGGTCTTAATTTTTGTGCCTGCTAAGAGTGGTATCAGTGAGCTCGGGAGCTGTAAAAACCTGTCATCCTTTTTTCCTGCGTACGCAGGTCTTCTCCTGTTTCAGCTCCTGCTTAAGAAAAAAACCCAAAAAACCAAAGAAATATATAAGTCTGTAAAGTACTGAGTGCATGTTGATGTGGCCTTCTGGTTACAAAGAATGAGCGTGGATGGAAGAAATGCGAACGCATCTTCCCCGTCTCGCTGATGAGCCAGTTGCACGCACACACCCCCCCCCTGACTTTCAGGCCCAGCAACATATAATTACTGCCAAATGACTTTCAGCTCCAGATTGTGCAGCTGGGATCAGTGATTACAATTGGAAGCAAATAAAGGATTTGTTCCTCAGTGTTTGCGCTAGGGAGAATCATTACCTTTAAGATCGTTTTAGTTGAGTTAAAGATAGTTTTGTGCAGCATTTACATGTTTTTAAACCAACGATGATGAAAGGTCGGGGAATGACCCCTCTCCCCTGAGGATGACAGTCATTCCTCCAAGCAATAAAAAAAGTATACACCAGCAATGTGCAGCTCTCAATTAGAGAATAGTTGCTCAAGAACCCGACCTTAAGGAGTAGTTTCGGGCAAGGCCCAAGTCCAATCTGCAGTCCTGGATGCTGCTGGACAGGGTAAGGCTGATGGGTACCGAGATACTGGCATTTGTTTACTCCGAAATGAGTTGGAAACCACCAGCCAGCTCTCTGCTGGATACTGGAGCCATCAGATGGTGGTAGATGAGCGCCCGTTGAGCTGGGCTCAGTTTGAACCAGAGAGCCAGAGGTGATGGGTTTTTATTTTTTCCCCTTTGGAAAACAGAAGATGCTGCCTTTCCACTTCCTAAATGGTAGCGTGCAGCTGAAAAAACCTGTTAGTATCTCTGGAATAAAGCTGGAGGAAAGGTAAACTTTCCATTCATGGCCTTTTTTGGGGCTTCAGAGGCAGGTTTTATAGCAGTAACAGGGCTTTCTGGAAGACGTGGCCACGTTACCGTGTGGCTGCCCCGCGGAGGGGCTGCAGGTGCACGGAGCCACGGGCTGGGCGCGGCGCGATCTCTGCTCCTGCTCTCTCTCCTAACGGGAAGCCTTGAGGAGAGATTTCTGAGCATGCTCGGACGCTTGCTGTAAAAGCTAAGCTGCTTTTGGAAAGGCCGTGGTATCTGTTTAACGTATCGAAACACCCTCTTCACCTCTGCTAAGATGAGGCACCCAGCGGAGATTGCGATCGCTTGTAGCCCCGAAAGATCCTGCGTGAAGATTCGCTTAACGACAGGCACCTTGGTCACAGTCTGACTCGAAGCACTCGTGTCCAGCCAAAAAGGCAATTCCTATCTTAAATGATTGTGTAATATTGCTGTGCCAAATTAAACAGCTGCTGCATTTCCCACTGTATAATCTGCCTAGCAGCTGAGGCTGGGAAGACTTTTTGAGGCTAGAGGTGCAGTATTAGCGTAGGGAAACAATGCGATGGCTTTATTAGTATCCCAAGTTCTCTCTGACTGTGACAAGGCCTCTTTTCTGTGTTCATATTAGTGCAGGTGTTCTAAAAAAATAGGTTGAAGGGAGATGAATATTCTTGACCATGTCCAGATTACTGGGAAGGGTTTTTTTTTATCCACGTGTCCAGCGAGTGTTTCCAAGTCAGCATTTTCACTAATGTGCAGGTGCAAAGTTTGATTTGGTGGCCCACAGTTTCCATATCACCTTAGGAGTTCAGTTCCTTGAACATTATTTAGCAGCACTTTGGCTGATCAGAGATTTGCTTGATGCTTCTTGTATCGTGTAGGTTTGGATGTGTGAATGACTCCCCCTTTAAAAAAAAAAAAAAGAAAGGTTTAAAAAAAAAAAAAAAAAAGCAGCTCTGCCCTCAGCCTGCGCAGTCTTTGTTGAGTAAATGAATTCAACTCTTCCCTCTCTTCCTCCCCCTGGCCCCCATCTTTCCAGGTCGAATCAAGTATTCGGAGCGAGTGTATGATGCGTGCATGGATACATTTGACTGTCTTCCTCTTGCTGCCCTCTTAAACCAGCAATTTCTGTGTGTTCACGGAGGACTGTCTCCAGAAATCACGTGTCTAGATGACATTAGGAAAGTAAGTAATCTTCGTGGTCCTTTCCCTTGGCTTACAATTAATAGTGTGGTTAATGACCTGCTTGTGTGGAGCTCCAGGTGGAGGCTCCTGTGCTCTGCCTGTCCACACCGTGAGTGTGTGTCACCGTGGCAGCTTTCACCAGCGTTGTCCTGAGTTTGTGTCCGTTTTTCAGTTAGACAGGTTTAAGGAGCCTCCAGCCTTTGGTCCAATGTGTGACCTGCTCTGGTCTGATCCATCAGAGGATTACGGCAGTGAGAAAACGCTGGAGCATTTTGCCCACAACACTGTTCGAGGCTGCTCCTATTTCTACAGGTAAGTGGTGTTTTAGGGGGCTCTGATGGACTGGAGCTTTTTCTCTCCCCTTACTCTAAGGTGTGTAGGTTGCTGTTCAGATCACTCTGTGGAACTTCACGGCAAACCTGGCTCTGAAATAGCCTTCAGTTGGCTCTAATGCACAAAATCTTGTTTGTTTTTACTCCTCCTGTAATATTGAGCTCTCTTTGGATATGTTGCTCTATGAGATTGTGCTATTGGACAGCAGAGATGCTTCTTTTAGCTGGCAGGGTGCCTTTTGAGTGGCTTTCAGGCATTGGACAGTACCAGGAGCTCTAGGAAATAATCTTTTCCTGTCTAAAAGAGAAGCGTTTGTGCTGACAGACCACTTGTGGGCCGACTGATAGGGAGGACTTGGCACCAGGGATCTGTTTAACAGAATGCTTTGCAATTAATTTTTGAATGATGTAATATATACTGGCCTTGTTTGGGGATGCTGGACACAAACCAAATGGGTGCTGCCAGTGGCTGGTGCCTGAAACCAAGGCCATGGGTGCTGCCTGTTCTCCTTTCCTACGTGCTAACGTCTACTCGCTTTTTGTTTTCCAGTTATCCTGCAGTTTGTGAATTTTTGCAGAACAATAGTTTGTTATCTGTAATCCGAGCTCACGAAGCCCAGGACGCTGGGTAGGTGCTACAGCCTGGTAGCTCAGCAGGCTCCCTCTGCATTCATGCTCTCCTTAGCCAGACCAGTGTGTTTAACACTTGACCTGTTTTTCAGGTACCGAATGTACAGGAAGAGCCAGACAACAGGCTTTCCCTCATTAATCACAATCTTCTCTGCACCAAATTACCTAGATGTCTATAACAACAAGGGTAAGGCTGGCAAAGCCAGGGCTCTGCTGCTGCCCTCATGCGCTTAGGAAACCCCTCTCCATCTTCCCTTGCCCGCTCTGCCCTCTCCTCTGGTTGCATTCTTATGCCTGAAATGAAAAAGAGCTTTATATGCTAAACTGGTGGCAGCTGGGGAGCTGGAAGTGGCTGGGTTCTCCGACTCAGAGACTTAATATATTACTGTAGCAATTAGCTGTCAAGCTATAAAGCCTAGAATAATGCTTTTGTTTCCAGCCACATGACAACGGAGTGCTGTTGATGAACGCTGCCATGAAAGAGAAGCTGCTAGTGTAGGCAAGCTTCTGACTTCCCTGTGCCCCCGAAACCATATGAGTAGGGTGGGGAACTTTCCTCAGCTGTGGGTTTTCCTACCCCTCGCTTTGGTTCTTGGCTCTGTGCTTGTCGCTTCTGATTTGTGTGAATTTTAACAGCTTCGTTAAATTGACCTTCACTAGAGCTTTAGTGACGGGTAAACTGAAAAAATGTTGCTTAAGCCTTCTCATTTTGGGGAGCTAGTAGTTTGATTCTGCATGAGTCCTGTCGATAATGAAGTTTCCTTAGCATAGATACAACTCCCAGAAGCTGACAGTGTCTCTGGACATGTGTTGTCTTTCCTTTTTCTCTCCCAGCTGCTGTACTGAAATATGAAAACAATGTCATGAACATCAGGCAGTTCAACTGTTCCCCTCATCCCTACTGGCTTCCAAACTTCATGGATGTCTTCACATGGTCTTTGCCTTTTGTAGGGGAAAAGGGTAAGAGATACCTGAATTCCTGTTACGAGTTGCCCAGCGACTGGTTGTGGTACCCCGAGTGTTAGAAACCTGTCCCACAGGCTGCTAAATGTGCTGGGAGAGCGTTGTAACTCATTAACGCCAGATAGCACCGGAAAGCAGTTCAGGTTCAAGGAGATCTGCATATTAATGGGTAAAGTTCTTAGGAAAATAATTGCTGATACCCATTTTAGCAAGTTTTTACCCATAAAACGACCCTTCCTTGCTATTTCTGCATTGCTGATGGAGTTGATCTTGGGTGGTGCAGCCCCATCTCAGAATTTAGAGCCATTTCTCTTGCTCTGGGTTGGTGACAGAGAAATTAAAATCTCCTGTTGGCTTGTGGCCCACCAAAAAGGAAGCATTCACTTCAGTTTAAAGGCTCATTTCCTTCTGAAGGAGGCGAGGCAGCTTAAAATATGACCAAGACTTTGCCTCAGCTTTTCAGCAAAAGGGTTTTTACGTCTCCCGGTGAGTTTAAAATCCACCCCGGCCTTGTACGTTTGGAGTGAGACTTCAAGGTCTGAAGTGCCAAAGGTTTTTTTGTTTTTGTTTTTTTTTTTTTTGACTTTGAGGACCCAAAGGTTGAATTCCCCCATCCCAAGATTTGATGTTCTTGGAGCCAGGTGGCCCGTTGTGCGGGTCGGGGTGGGGAGGTGGGACCTTCAGCGAGCCCAGGCTGTTCTGCTTGAGTGTTGGCACCCCGCTCCCCACGGCTGTTTCATCTGTGATGTGCTTGGACTGCATCCACCTCCTTGGCAGAAGGTGTAAAGTATGTCGTCTGCTCCGGGTACTGCTGCGAGGTACCAGCAGTTTGCAGCTAAAAGTATCTTTGGGCTTCCACTTCCAGAGTATAAATGACCTTGAAACGGTTTGCTTGTCCAGCTCGTCCTCCAAATACCTCTGTCTGCCAAATGTGTGCACCAGGGCTCGCTAATCTTCCTGTCTGTACTTCTTACAGTCACAGAAATGCTCGTTAACATCCTCAACATATGCTCCGATGATGAGTTGATTTCAGATGGTGATGAGACATTGGAAGGTAAAAAAAACGCTGTTACGACCGACCTGGTAACCATGGGGGGGTGAAGGTGGGGCAAGTGCATATCAGTGCTTGATTTATAGCTGGATGCCCAGCCAGGGTCTCCAGTTCCTTTTTGGCCAACCCTTGTGCAGTTCTGGGTAGGGAACATTTTTTTTTTTTTTTTTTTTCCCCCTTTGCTATTCAGTCACAGAGAAATTAAATTATATTCACTGCGACAGACGCTTCTTGCCAGCTACTCTGGAGAATGGTTTCCTGCTCCTTACAGAGACTGCTTCCCAAGTGGTTATTTTTTCCCCCAATTCAAAATTTTCTGCACCAAAATATCTACCCAGTCTTCTCATCTGTTGCAGTGAACTGCTTTGTAAAGTGGCTTCTTGTGTCACACCCCCCCCCCTCAAAAAAAAAAAAAAAAAAAAAAAAGCAGAACGTGGGTTTTGGCCCCGGTTTGAAGCTATGCAGGAAAGGGGCAAATCAGCTGCTGAGCTGATCTGCAGTTTCTGTATTGGGGTGGTGGGGTGGATTGAGAGTGAAGTGGTGACTAGAGGAAGCTGAGGCACAGCTGTGGGGCTGGGGGCATGGCGGGGGGCCGGGGGAGCTGCCTGGACAGGTCCGTGTGGGGCGGAGGACGGTCAGTCCCACAGAGAAGCAGAACACCCTTGTGGTACAACAGGGTGCCGCTGCTTCGGTCAACAGGTTGAGACTTTAACCCGCTTCTCCCATTGCATTTCGTTTTTGTTTTTTTTTTTTTCTTTCTCCCTCCCATGAAAATTAAATTTGTTTCTTCTATCTCTGTCTTCATCTACTTGTTTCTTGGTGTCTCCTCTCCCTGAAGATCACTACATTTCAAGCTATCAGAAAGGTACCCAGCTAGAATTTGCTACAAGCTTAATTTTCACTGCCTGTGCCACCAGATTCCTTGGAGTGGATTTGAATAGCTGACTAGTTGGGCAGTCTCTTCATCCCCTTTCAGTTTTAACATAAGCGCCGTGTGTTTTTTAACCCTTCTGCGTTCCTCCAGGAACTTGAGAAACGGGGTCACGTTTCTATCTGACTTCTGAATGCAGCCACTTAGTGCATGGCTGAGCCATCGGTGCATGTTAGACCTCCGGTTTGGCTTGTACTGTCCTAATGTGTAGTTGGGCCATGTGAGGAATCTCAGCTGAGAGGAGATGTATTTGTTACCTCTTTTACTTTGATTTTTTGTTTGTTTTCAGTTACCCTCCATGCTTTTCTCTCCTGTTCGGTCCGTATAGCGGAAGGGGAGTTCACATATCTCACTTTGTGTTTGTGTGGGGTCAAAGCAGAGTTGCAAGGCTCCGGCCAGCCGTTCACTGTGCGTGTTGGATGCCAAAGCTGATGCTTGCGTGACACTCCTCCCCGCGGCGAGCACAGCCCGGTGTCTGCAGTGTTCATCCGCAGTCAGATTCGTCAGTGTTCTGCCTTGCAAAACTGTGTCTACATGGCTGAGTCATTTGTGTTACATCCTGTGTAGTGTGATCAAACCTGGTGAGCTTCGAACGAGACCTACCCGATCCGTTTCCTTTGGTGGTTCTACTCTCTTTAGACCTTTTTTTAAGTCCGTGTGTCATCTCGTTGGTGTTGCCCTTCTCGCTGCCATCCCGACCGCCATCCCTCTCAGCACTGTTCTCAAGAGTGTAGCTGTGAATCTGTAAACCATGATTTCTTTTCCTGGAGTCAGGCAGGTGTTTCATACTGACATCACCTGTGCCTGGAAAGCAGGAAACCTTAAACATGCTGCTGTTTTGTTTGGTTTTTTTTTTCTCTCCTTAAGGTGGGACAACAGTCCGTAAAGAAATCATCAGGAATAAGATTAGAGCCATTGGGAAGATGGCACGTGTCTTCTCAGTTCTTCGGTAAGGAAGCAGCTGGTGATTTAGGGTCTGGGTTTCATTTGGGGTGTGGATAACGGGTGACGTTGGTCAGGGTGCACCAGGCAGGCAGAGTCCTGTGGAGGAAGAAAAAAAAACAACAAAACTTTACGAGTCTCTTGCTTCAGAGCGGCTGGCAGAGGCTTGAGGTGGTGGTTTCTGTGTGCCGGGCGGGCTGACTCTCTCAGAAACCTCCACCTCAAGCACTGGCACCTTTTACAGAATCCCAGAATCATCCGGGTTGGAAAAGCCCTTGCAGCTCCTCCAGCCCAGCCGTGACCCTCACCCTGACCGTTCCCAACTCCCCCAGATCCCTCAGCGCTGGCTCAGCCCGACTCTTCAACCCCCCCAGGGATCCCGGGGACTCCCCCCTGCCCTGGGCAGCCCATTCCAACGCCCAATAGCCCCTTCTGCACAGAAATCCTTCCTCAGAGCCAGCCTGACCCTGCCCTGGGCAGCTTGAGGCCATTCCCTCGGGGCCTGGCGCTGGGGCCTTGGCTCCAGAGACTCATCCCCCCTCTCTGCCCCCTCCTGGCAGGGAGTTGCAGAGGGCCAGGAGGTCTCCCCTCAGCCTCCTCTTCTCCAGACTGAACCCCCCCAGTTCCCCCAGCCGCTCCCCAGCAGACCTGTGCTCCAGACCCTGCCCCAGCCAGCAGAAACGCTGCTGCTGAGGTGTATTTAACCCTCCCTGGGTGCATTTGCTGAGCCGTAGCTGGTGTGTCGTGGCTGAGGGAGCAGAGGGCCCGTGTTCGGGAGGCCCAGCAGGTCCGTGGTCAGCACGGGGCAGACTCTGGTTTCAGGACGTTCGCCGCTAACAGTCGCGTGGACCGAAACAACCGTCGTGTTCATCTCTCAGTAACCGGCTGCGTTGCCTTTTCTTTGCAGAGAGGAGAGCGAGAGCGTGCTGACTCTCAAAGGCCTGACTCCCACAGGTACACTGCCCCTGGGGGTGCTCTCAGGGGGGAGGCAGACCCTGCAGACCGGTGAGTACGGACCATCCTCTGCTGTTTCATACCTGGCCCCTCAGCTGCCCCAAAAACCGTTCCGTCAGTTCCCGTAGGCGTGCTTCAGGGTGCCAGGGGACCCGAGAGATGCTTCAGGCCCACGGGGAGGAAGGATTCAGAAATAGGAAAAAGCAGAAATGTAGGTGGGGATGTGGAGAGCCTTCCAAGATGTCCCTGTGTAGCCTTGAGGAAGGGAAAAAAAAAAAAAAAAAAAAAAAGACAACAAACAGCACCCTGCCTAAAGCATGTGTATTGCTTCATTGTATGTTTCTGCAGCAATTTTTATCATTTATTTCCCTTCTAACGCTGCATGTTGAGCATCCTCTGCCTCACCTCCCTGCTGCTGCTGTGTGATGGCCTATATGAGCGTAATA
Source organism: Athene noctua (assembly GCF_965140245.1). Taxonomy (NCBI): domain Eukaryota; kingdom Metazoa; phylum Chordata; class Aves; order Strigiformes; family Strigidae; genus Athene; species Athene noctua. The sequence goes on along the minus strand of NC_134064.1, from coordinate 4,757,568 downwards.
GTAAACACACCTGCTTGCTGCTGCTTCATTAAACAAAACCCTCTCCATTTTTGACCCTATAAAGTTGTGAATCCCAAGCTGAGGAAGCTTAGATTTAGTTAAAGGAAGGAGATTCTTCCAGGCCTGTATTTTGCATCTTAAGGCTTCGCTCAGCCCCCTGGTTTTGATCTGATTTTGGAGGTTTCTTTTCCGTGCTTGCTGGCAAATAACTTTGCTCCCTCTCTGAGCAGCCAACTGCTCTCTCCTAGGAGTGTGCTGCGAGCGAGCCGCCTGCTCTCAACTCGCAGGGCAGAGAGATTGGCTGATGGTCAGGGAATGAGTTATCATAGTAACATGTGTCCCCAGAGGGAATCCTGTAATCTAGTGTTTTAATCCTTTCCTACCGCCAGCCTTTGAATGCTGGCACCTCACCAGCCTGCTTTCCCCTTCCTACCAGCGCTGGGTATTTCCTGCAGGCTCAGGAGAGGGCTCGTTCAGGGATTGCCTTGCCTAGATTAAATAGTTCACAAGGGAGAAATGTGTAAATATTGCTGCCCGCTCCTGGGGTGGGGAGGATGCGGTATCGCTCCCAAACCCATGGGTTTCTCTGCTTGCAGAGGAGCGTGATTTTTATGATTTTTTTTTTTTTTTTTTTTTTCTAGCAGCCCTAATGGTTTCTGTCGCCCCAGTTCTGGTGCAGGCACAGGAACAGAGCCTGAGTGGGAAGGCGGCTGCTGCAGCTCGGCAGCTCCTCGCTCGTGGTGCTGCAGCTTTGCCCCCGTAGCTGAGAGCTCAGGTCGTGCTGCGACGCTCTCCTGCACTTTCCCCTCTCAGGGTGGGGATCCTCTCAGGGGCTACCAGGCAGCTCCCCCCCAGGAAAGGAGCTGAGATTTGGGTGTTTTCCCCGTCAGGGCAACCAAGCTGGACCGTTGCTGCTGCCTTACCCAACCCTGCCTGCCGCCGCCTCCTGTGGCCGTGGGCTTCCTGCCCCTGCTGCTCCCGGCACCCCGTGCTCTCCTCAGCAGCACCCCGCTTTTTTGTGCCCCTCTCGTGCTCCTTTCCCCGTTGTTCCTCCTTCTCTCACCCCTTCCCCTTCCCCTCGTCCCTTCGCCTCGTGCCCTCTGCTCACAGCAGCCTCCTGGTGAATGTACAGGCGCTCCTTTGGCAGCTGTGCTGGGAGCCCGTCTGCTCGGAGGGGAGAGGAGGGGACTGCCCCCCTTTTGGGGTGCTTCTGCACCCTGAAAGAGGAGAGATGGGGCTGCAGGTAGCAGCGACAGGGCCCCTTCCCTCTCTGAGCCTCCTGCCAACCTCTGGCAGCACAGCTTAGCAAAATCAACTGAGTAAAGTCACTGAATGTGGAGCAAAAATGTTCAGCCACGACTCCGTCCTTCCTCTGTGGCCTCTCAAGGACCACGTGGCTTTTGTATTGTGTCCAAAGCAAAAAACTGATGTTCTGAGGCTAAAAGTGGGGGATCTATTCTAGGGAAGGACCTCCTCCCAGATGTTGAGGCAGGGACTACCAAAACTTGGACAGCTGCTGCAGCACATTTAAGAAGGGGGACATTGCTCAGCTTTATGGTGCCTTGTTGCTTGGTAACACTTTTAGGAGGTGGAGCTGAAGCCAAACTGAATTTGAAGCATCAGCCTTTTTTTTTTTTTTTTTTTTTTTTGGTTAGAATTCAAGGCATCAGGAGCAGAGCGACCTGGTATCTGCTGGTGCCTGCCCTCCCCCAGAGAACAAACTGCCCTTCTCGTCCCCCGGGGTCACTTCCCTTACGTGGCTCTGGTGGTTGGGGCTTTGCTTTGGGCTGAATTCCACCTAATTTACCTTCTGAAGGTGGCCAGGGTGCCCTAGAGCCACCAAAGTGGGAGCAGGGAGGCTGGAAATGCAGGTGAAGACCCAGAGCTCAGTCTGAGACTATCCCTGTCCTTGCCGGGGGCCGCCTGCGCGCCCGAACCCTCCAGCACACGCGGCAGAAAACCGTCTCTCTGCTTCTCTCTCTTTATCTGCGTGACGAGTCCAGCGGACGCGAGGAAAGGAGACTCCCCCGTGCCAGTGCTCGGCAGACACTGAACCTGCGGGAGTCCCTTTTCAGCCTTCCTCTCAAGCTCCTGTCACCTTTTTTTTTTCTTTTTTTTTTTTTTTTTTTTCCCCCTCTTGCCAGTTGGTTTTGATTACGGTCGTCTCCACCGGGGCTGGGAGGCTGTGGGCTCTGCGTTCGCAGCAATGATGTTAGATCACTCACTGTCACTTTTTTTTTTTTTTTTTTTTTTTTTTCTGTCTTCATTTTTTGCATGCCACTGTTCTTCTGTATTGCAGCCACAGTAGAAGCGGTAGAGGCACGGGAAGGTATGGCTAGAATCCGGCGAGAGACTCAAATCATCTCTGTGTGTGCGTGCGCTAATTTTAAAGAGCTTTATCAGCCTTATGGAAGCTTTTTACTCTTGCATCACCAGAAGTGGGGGAGGATGGGCCCCTGCTGGGAAGCAAAAAAATACACAGTGGGCTGCTTCAAGTCTATTTTAGCCTTAGCGAGGCTATTGCTTCGTGCGATACCGTTATTCCCAGAGTGCCCTCTCGAGACCTCGGGGCGTTGGGGTCCTGCGATCTGATCTCAGCTGCCTCGTGGCTGAGCTCATCCCCTGGGTAACTCGATCCGGCGAAGGCCGCCAGCACGCTCGGTCAAAAATCATCTAGAAAACGGCAGATCACGAGGCTCTGATGTCATCCTTGCCTTCCCCACACGTGGGCCGAGGTGGTCCCAGTGGGGAGGAGCAGTTTTCACCCTGTAGTTCGTGTAGAAAGAGATTCCCGGGGTGATGGCCTGGGGAGGTTTTTCTCCTCGATATCTCCATTCAGCTCCTGATAAATGGGGCCGTACCTCTGCGAGTGAACTTTCTGATTGCCGAGGGAAGTTGATTTGTAACGCAGCCAAGTCCTCGCTAAAAACATTTGGTACAACCCCCCCTTTTTTTTTTTTCTTATCTGTAATACGTAGAAGTCAAACATTTGGTCCGTATCATCACTGCAAGGATGATCTACTCGGCCTTGTAGTGATGAAACGGGGATACGCCCGCCCTTGGTGGGATTTTGTCCCTCCTGAGGCTGCCTGTGCGTCTCCTGGTCATGCAAGAAGCGTTGCATTTGCGACCCGAGGACTAGCAGTTTCCCTCTCCTGGTGTTGCAGTGTGTGGTTTTTGTGTCGGAGTGGAAGCCTTGTGGTGGTGTCTTTGTCGTGTTGTTTTTGGGTTTGCCTTTTTTTTTTTTTTTTTAGTATCGTGTTTTTTCAGCTTTGAAAGTTTCCTGAGATTTCCCTGTCTGGGGACATTGAGCACTTGTCTGGTCTTCCAAGTTCCTGCTGCTAAAGTATTCAGAGAGAGATTTAGGGAGCAGAGCAAGTCGCTGCGGTCTGGGTGCTGCAATTTGCTGCTGTGACTTAGCACGGTCCAACTCCCCAGCTGCACCGTGGTCCCTAAAAACCACAGCAAAGCCAAAAAAAAAAAAAAAAAAAAAAAAAAAATCACCTACAGACCCATCTCGTGGTTCCCACAGCCAGACACGTGCTTTCTGTCACCCCGACCCTGTCCCGTGCGTGTCTGCCGTGTGCTAAAGGGCTCCCGTCCGGGCGCCTGTGACTCAGACTGACTTTTTTTTTTTTTTTTTTTTTTCTGGGCCTTTCTCTCCGCAGCCATCCGCGGGTTTTCGCCGCAGCACAAGATCCGCAGCTTCGAAGAAGCCCGAGGGCTGGATCGCATTAACGAGCGCATGCCCCCCCGCAAGGATTCACTGCACTCAGACGGGCCCGTGAACTTGGTAACCTCAACAAACTCTGCGGACAAGAACGGCACAGGGAAGAAAGCCCAGTAACGCTCCGAGCGCCCAATCTGCACCACTAAAGGATCCAAAACTTAATGAATTTTATTTATTTATTATTGGGGTGGGGTGGGGGCAGGGGAGAAACCAACTTCACCTGGAGGCACGTTCATAATCCAGTTTGCATCCGTTCTGTAAGAAAGGTGACCATTTTGTAATTTTTTTATTTATGTTCAATATATAAAAAGTCCATCTTTTTTTAATTTAGAAACCAATCTAACTGCTAGTGCATATATGAAGTGTTGTGATGTACAGCTGACCTCCACGAGAGGCAAACCTCTGCGGGGGGATTAAAAGAAACAAAAACAGTCCCAGGCAACTTGGGTCGTTGACTTTGGTACAATTCTAAGTTAGCCTGTGCTTTCAAAAGCAGGTCCTTCCGTTGAAGATAGGGTTGGTTTGGTTTTTCCTTTCACAACTGTCTCCTTCCCAGAGTTTGCTGTTGGTTTTGTTTTTTTTTTTTTCTTCAACTTCTTGCCAACCTGCATCTGCTGCTTTAGCAAACGATTCTGTGGAAGGCACCTGGCTGGGATCCGCTCCTCTTCCCGAGGTGACACCTAAAATATTTGGGATTAGCTCGAAAGGGCTCCGGCCTGTCAGACCCAGCGCCTTTTCCTGCAGTAATTCAGTTTTATTCCGGTGGAGCCCCGGGCCAAACCTCCCTCCTCAGAAGGGGAAGGGGGGGGCGGGAGAAGCGCTGCCCCTTGTCGCAGCAGTTCCCGAAGCTCCGGCCCTGCGGGCTCGGCGCGGCAGAAATCCCGCTGGGAATCCCTCTGATTCAGAGCAGAGGAATTCTTGCCAGTCTCTAGCGAGCAGCCGCTCTTTGGGAAATCTGCAGGGCCTCAATTTTAAAAGGGAAAATAAGGGAATGATTTACAACCTGCGGACAGAAACCCCTCCCTGCTACCGCCGTCACATACTGCAGAGCCCGGGGCGCATTCCCCTGCGCCCGGGCTCTTGAAACTCAGCCCTTGCTGATCGGTATTTGAGCGGTGGGAGACCAAATCCAGCTCCACTAAGCCACCACCGCCTCCCAGTCATCCAACACGCCTCTTGGGGAGGAGCGTTTTGCCTTCTGCAGACGACTTGTGCTTCCCGTGGTGGCCAGTGGCCATTCCCAAGGGACTATCGGCCCTTCCCGGTAGCCGGAGGGGGTTTGCCGCCTTGTGATAAAGATTTAGGGAAGGTTTAGTGACGGTGCTGCTCGGTTTTGTGGAGATGGGGCTTGTTGGCCAACAGCTTTGTGAAAAAAATCCCCCAGGTTGGGAAGCGTGTCCCTCCGTCAGCTGCGGGGAGGGGGGGGCTGGGGGGAGGATGGTTTTAGGGAGGTTGGCAGGTAGGAGAGCTGAGTGGATCTGGCAGAAATTTTTGTGCAGTGCTGGAGAGGGAGGGGGATCTCCCGGGGACAGGAGGGTTTCCAGAGGACGCCCTCTTGGCCGCGTGGAGGGTTTTGAAGCTCGGATTTGTTAAGCAGAGCCTCGTTCTTTCACTTGGACCTGGGCTGAGGGTTGAAAAAGGATTTTGTGAGGTTCCTGTTCGGTCGCTTCCCTTCCCCGCGTGTCATTTGAGCCGCGGCCGCCTCCTGTGCTTGCACAGTCGGAGCAGCAGCTTTCCCTGCCAGCGTTCCCTCCTTGTCCGACCGAACCGTTCCGCTTTCTCCGAGCAAGGGCAGCAGGTGAGCGGGCTGAGCCTCCAAGACGGGACCTTGGCCACCCCCTTCTCCGGGTCTCGCTCTCTTCCCTTTGTGCTCCGGCCCTGAGCTTGCGATTCCAGCCACAGAGGGTAACAGCAACTTTGCAGGAAGCTTTCAAATTGTCTTAGAATCATACGTCACTTAATTTCACGCCAGCTATTTAGGAAACTGTATCCGTGAGCAGACCACTGGGTTTTTTCACAAGAGACTTTTGAGTCGCATGCCTCCACTTTTTCTTTTTTTTTTTTGTTTTTTCTTCCCCCTTCCCTCCCCCCCCCCCCTTTTTTTTTTTTTTTTTACACGCCCACCGCTTTCGCAAAAAGTGCGAGATGTTTTGAGCAAGCTTCTCTAACCCCATATGAGGCGTGGGGGGGCCAATTGCCTTTGTCTGTGAGTATTTCTTCTGTTTTTTCACGGCATCCTTTCGGAAACGCAGTGAGCCCGTGTGTGGTATCTTGCTCTGAGAGCGCAAAGGTGCTGCCCGTGCATGTTGGGGCATGTTGTTCTGACCCAGGCTGGGAGTCTCACCCAAGCACCAGTTTGTAGTCGGGAGCTTTGGGATGGGTGCTACTGGGGTGGGGGGATGCTCGTACCCCGAGTCTGGCGGCACAGGGCTTCGGGGTGGGGGGGGGGGTGTGTTTCAGCAGGGACCGTCCTTTTGCGGAGGGGGATTTGCTTTGTTCTCGTGGTTCTTCTCGTTCTCTGCTCGCCCCAAAACCCCTTCGGCCCTTTGTGCTTGGCGATTTGTGAGGAGCTGTCACCCACCCCCCCAAAAAAAAAAAAAAAAAAATCGCTGGAGGTGTGTGTTGCCAAAAAACATCCCCGTGGCTTTGGGGGAAGGGGGGGGCACAGCTTCCAGCTTCCCCCAGGAGGGGCCGGTGCCCCTCGGGGAAGGGGGTGGATGTTGGTGTTCAGGGGTGATGCTAAGGGCTGGATGTTGGGGTGTCCCCCCCCTCCCGGGAGCCGGGTGGCACCTGGCACGTATGGATGCCATACTGCCAGGCCAGGCGCGGGCTCCCGTTGCTGTAGCAACGCTGGTGCTGGGGGGGGGTGTGTGTGTGTGTCCCCCAACCTTCCCTTGAGTTCCCGAGGGGGTGAGGAGCAGCGATGGGGTGCGTGGGTGCTAATTACCCCCTCGATTGATTAAGGCTCATCGGTGTAACCCTGTGGGTGCTGGCGGCCCTGCCAAGCGTGCCCCCCCCCTTGCTGGGAAGGAGCCCCATCCCCTCTCCCCCAGCTTTTGGGTGACGAAGGCCTCGGAGCAGAGGCTGGCAGCCACTTAGCGAGGTCCCTCACTCATCCCTGCCCCCATCCCCGCCACAGCTAAACAAAACAAAAAAAAGCCAGAAATAAGCAGATTTTTTTTAAATTTTTTTTTTTTCTTCCCCTCGCATCCCTCCTCCTTTCCCCCTCTGCCCCTGCAAAGCCAGCGCCCGTCTCAAGCCCCTCATCTCAGAGCTCCGGCCCGTCCCTTTCCCTCCCTGGCTACCACCCGGAGCTTGGCTAACGGGACTCGGGGAACACAAGCCAAGGAGCCCGCCTGGCCCGGGGGCCAGCCCAGCCGCCTCCTCCGCAGGCCGGCCTCGCAGCCTGGGTTTTTTTTTTGCATGTTATAGCAAGGTGCATGTAACAAGGAGGGGAGTCAGCAATGGGTCGGGTGGTGGGTTGAGTTCAAAGCTTTATTTTTTTTTTTTTTTTAATTTTATTTTATTTTTAATTTTTTTTTGGCGTTGGGAGAACCTCTTGCTGCCCGTGCTGGCCCAGGAGCCTGGTGAGGCGCTCGGGCACAGCTCCGAGCTCGGTGTGGTGGCAGGGATGGGTGGGGGCCCCCCCCCGGCCTCTGCCAGGGAGGACCTGAAGCCCCACGGGACACGTGCTGGGTGCAGTGATGGTGATTTTAGGGTTCTCGATGCTGAAGGATCATACGCCCGTTGCCTGGAGACTGCCTCCTTTTTTTTTTTTTTCTTGCTTTTTTTTTTTAGTTACGTTTAAAGGAGAAAAAAAAAATGGTGAAAATGTTATTTATTGGCAGAAATTATTTAATATAATTTTTTTTTTTGTGAACAAGGAATGAATTTGTTAGAACTGTCTTAATGTAAATTGGAAGTCATCTTTAAGGAGAAAAAAAAAAAAAAAGTTAAAAATTGACACAGTCACTCGGCTCCACTATGGTTTATTTTGGGGTGCGCTGGGGTGCCTGGCTCCTGGAGCGGGGGGCACGGCAAGGAGCCCCAGGGGAGCTGCCTGGGGGAAGGAGGAGGGGTTTAGGGTCTGTTCTACAGCCTCTGCCTTGCTCAGGGCCCCTCTCCGGGCCGGGGCAGCGCCAGCCGGCGTCTCCCAACCTCCCCGGCACGTCGGCACTTGTGAAGTCGCTCCCGGGCGCTGTTGTTGGAGACTCAGCTCCTTCCCCTCGCTCCTGCATCCTCCCAGCTGCTGGCTGAGTAAATAACCCTCCTCCCGCTGCCTTCCTGGGTGCCAGGAGGAAGAGGAGGGTAGTTGCCAGTTCTTGTTTCACCCCTCCCCGGTTCCTTCCTCGCCCTTCCTTGCCACAGACCGGGGCGGGCAGGCCTGGTGTCGGTGCTGGCTGGGCTCTGTCCCACCAGATTTTGGCGCCGACACGGATTCCTGCCCGGGGACCCCCCGGTCTGGGTCGAGCAGGGGGGCAGGGACCACCTCCTGGCTCCGGCATCACCTCCGGAGCTGGGGGCAACCTGCCTCCCACCTGTGGCTACCCCATCTGCCTTCCCCCTTGCCCGCTGCTTGGCTCAGCACCTCGCCCTCGAGTTCAGCTCGCCACGTGCCAACCAGTTGCCACCTCCCAGCCCCGCTGTGCCCGCAGCGGGACGGGCATCCCCCATCCCCAGCGGCCGGCCAAGGGAAATTCTCCGCTTTTCCCACCCATTTCCTGGATCTTTCCACCAAACCGGGAAACCACCAGCAACCAACTGGCTCCCCGGCCCTCGGTGTGGTCCCATGGACCCAGGGAGCATCCCTGGGCCTGGCCACGCGCTCCGGCCTGGCATCGCCGCGCTGAGCAAACAGGAAACACTCGCCCTTTGTTAATCCCGGCCCAGGCAGCGCGTTAAATATTTATCTGCGAGCGGAGGCTGGTGCTGGGAGGAGGCAGGGCCGGCGCTGGAGGCTGAACGCCCGCCTGGGGGACGGCGGATGGGGCCGTGGGGGTGAGTCCGGTCCCTGCCCAGGGTGGGGGACCCAGGGAGGGTGGGCAGGGATGGGGTCTAGACCCTCGCAGCGGGGTTTAACCCTTTTCCTCGGGGTTTTGTCCCCTCTGCCCTCGTCTCGGCGGCAGGAACCGGCTCCTGTCCCCAACCTGCTTTGTCCCTGTCGTGCGTGGGGGGAGCAGCCCCGTCCCCGCGGCTGTTGGACGGGGGCTGCGTCCTCCTGGGCCGTGGCAGCGGGGAGCGCCCCCGCTCCTGTCCCCCTTTGTCCCCCACCCGCTCCTGTCCCCGGGGGGGGAAGCGCTGCAGCCGGGCAGGGCTCGTGCCATCATCCCCTTCGTCCCCAGCAGCGGCTTTCGGGCTCAGCGCGGATCGAGGGGTGGCCGGTGGTCGGTGACAAAGCCACCATCCTGCCCCCCCACCCCCCCCCGCATCAGGTCCCGTGGGGGCAGAGGCCTGAGCTCACGCGGGAGCGCGTGGGACAGAGGAAGGGCCGGGGCTGCCCCGTTCCGGGGCTGTCAGCAGTTTCGGGGAGCGGCGAGAGCGGGAGCAGGAAGCGGGGCCGGTGGTGGAGGCTGGGACACGGGGATGAGGTGGGCGACGGGGCACCCACAGTGCTGGGGGTGGTAAATAGGGGTCCCCAGCGCCCAGACCCCCGCGGGATGAAGAGGATGGAGGGGATGGAGGGTCACCCATGGGAACGCGGGGACGCTGCATCCCGCGTGACCCCCCGTGCTGGGGTGTGGGGGGGCTGTGGCAGCACAGAGCCTCGCTCTACACCTCCACCAGGCACTTCCCTCCTCATCCTCCCCCCCCCCCCAAAAAAAAAAAACAACCCTCCAAGCCCTCGGCTCCATCCCGGCGGGGGGCTGGTGACACCGGGCTCGCCCCGTTTCGTAAGCGGGGGCCGAGCGCGCGGGAACGCGTGCGCGGGGCGTGGGATGAGTTCAGCCTCTTGGCTCCCATCCCTGGCTCCCATCCCTGGAAATGTCACTGGAAACTCTGAATGGGCCGGCCCCGCTCCAGAGCTGGGAGCACTGGGGGGGGGGGCAAAGAAGGGGGGGGGGGGGGGGGGGGTGAGAGCACCCCAGGGGGGCCGGGGCACCAGGGGAGGATGATGGCGGCTGCTGACCCAGCCGGGGGATGCTGCTGGGGGGGTTCTCGCTGCCGGCTGCCCGCGATGCGCTGAGCCCCCCCCCTTCTCCTTCCCCCGGCAAAGTTTGCGCTGTGCATTTTTCTTCCCCGCTGCTCGCAGCTCCGTCCCGCTCGCCGTGGGGCTCCCCGAGCCCCCGGCCCCCCCCGAGGCCGGCACCACCCAGGAGGTAAGAGCTGGCTGGGGGGCCGGTGAGGAATGGGGGGGGGGGGGGGTGATCAACGGGGACCCCAGGGGTCAGATTTTGGAGCCAATCTGTGGGAGCAGGATGGGGCTGAGCCCCAGGGGGCTGCAGGAGGGCACCGTGCTGGGAATGGAGTGGTTGGGGTGCCCTGGGAGGGGGGGGGGCGAGTCTGCACCCCACTTTCTGTGCCTCGGGGCAAGTCCTTCCCAGGGCCTCAGTTTCCCCACGTGGGGGGGGAAAATTGTTAATCGCAGCCTTGGGGGCTGCGGAGCCGCCGGCAGCATTGGGAGCTGGGGGGTCCCCACCTCAGTTTGCCCCCTGAGGTGGCACACAGGGCACCGTGCTGGGCTAGCAGCCCCCCCACTGGGCTCAGCACAGCCCCCCCGTATCACCTGTGAGTCCCAAGGCCGATGGGGACACTGGGGGACAAGCAAGGACACGGGTGTCCCCCGAAAGGCTCCCGGGGCTGCTCACCCCACACCGACACAGCCCCCCCGTGTCCCCGCATCAGTGCCGGGAGCGGTTACAGGGGGTCCCATCCCCGTCCCCCCCAGTTGCCCCCCACCCCGTGCTGGGCCCTGGCACCACGTTGAGTCACGGCGTCGCCCTCCCGGCGGGGTGGTGCCAGGCTCGGCCGCGCATTCCCGCCGCCTCTTCCCTCCTTCCCTTCTCCCTTCCCTGTTTGCGCTGCAGGGTGGGGAAATATTTCTGCCTTTTCGTGTTTCTCAGCCCCGGGGAGGCTCGGCCCTGGCAGCGCTCCCAGCCCGGCGCTGCCCGACGCCACGTGCCCCGGCGGGAGGGCACCGGGACGATGGGGCGAGGGGTGGCTCTGTCATCGCCCCGTCCCACCCTGGGGTGGTTTGTCCCCAAAGAACCCGGGGTGGGGGTCCAGGCGGGGGGGGGCGAGGGCCCGGGCCATGCGGGTTGTGCCCACGTGGAGAGCACGCGGGCCGCGGAGCCAGGGCCGGTTCTGACCCGGAACAGCCGCTTCCCCCGGCACCGCGAGGCTCCCCGAGCCGCCACCCGTGGTTGTCACCCCGCTGCGGCGTCCCCTAAAGAACAGGGGACAGTCGCCAGCGGTGGGGCTGGGCTGGGGCTCCCCAGACCCCCCAACTCCTCAGCAAAACCCGCCAGAGGGGAGGATCCGGCAGGCGGGGGCCGGGATGTGTCGTGAGCGCGGCCGCTTTCCCCCACAGGGCACGGGCACCCCCGGGGCACCGTCCCGGCACCCCACGGCCATGGCGGGCCGGCTCCTGCCCCCCGACACCGGCGTGGAGGACGTTCCCCCCTTCCACCCCCCACTGTGGGTGCCCCCGCCGCCCCCGGTGACGCGGGTGAGTGGGGCCAAAGGGCTGTTCCGTTCCCCCGGGGGGATTTGGGGAGCCGCCTCCATCCCTCTGCCACCGCCGCCGTGCCCCCCCCCGCGCCAGCCCCCTCCTTGTGCCGCAGGTGCCCGTCATCCGCCACCGCGGCTCCAACACGCTGAATTTCGACTTCCACCCCCCCCAGACCTGTGGCATGGCCGAGCACGGCCGGGTGACCCCCAGGAGCTCAGGTACCTGCCCCCCAGCACCCCCAGGGACACCCCCGTGGGCTCCCCCAGGGCTCCCCATCACTCGCCTCGTCCCCAGTGAGTGACTGGTACCAGACCTGGCCGGCCAAGGAGGCGAAAACACCCAACACCCCAGCACCCCCCGGCCCCATGCCTGGCCCCGGGGCTACGACCCTCGCTTGCCCGCGGCCACCGGGCTGGTCGGCCACTTGGACCAAGGACAGCAAACGGCGGGAGAGGCGCTGGGTGAAGTACGACGGCATCGGGCCGGTGGACGAGACGGGGATGCCCATCGCCTCGCGCTCGGTGAGTCGGGGGCACAGGGCTGGGGGTTCCCTCCCCCCCCAGAACGTAACCAAACACCCCCTCCCGCCACCCCCCCCGCCTCGCCGTGTCCCCGCAGAGCGTCGACCAGCCCCGCGACTGGTACCGCAGCATGTTCCGGCAGATCCACCGCAAGCTGCCGGGTGAGTCGCGGCGCCGCGGCACGGGACGACGTGACACGACACCCCCTCACCCCCTCCTCCGTCCCCGCAGAGCCGGACTGGGACACCCACCGCTGCCCCGCGGGTAAACGCAGCCCCTCACCCACCACAACGCCGCTGACCCCCCCCCAAAACCCACAGAGGAAGGGGCTGCCCCCGGCTGAGCCCCCCGGCGTGGCCAACGGGCTGGACTGGTGAGTGTGGCGCAGGACTGGTCCCCGGGGACCTGCCCCCAGTGGGTGCCCACAGGGTGGGGGGGCTCAGCTCCTCCTGGTCCCCCCCCCCCCCCAACCTTTCCGCAGGCCCAACTGGAGTGTCACCGGTGCCACCGCCGCGCCCGGCAGCATTTTTGACTACGAACCGGGGAAATTCTCGGTGCTGGAGCAGCCGTGGCAGGTGGGTTCTGGCACCCCCGGCACGGGCAGGGGGGGGGCAGCGGGTGCTGCGGTGGGTGCCCCCCTAACCAGCCCCTTGCCCTTTTTCCAGCCCCCGGCAGCCGTGCCGCCAGCGCGGGCTCAGCCCATCGAGGTAAGCTGTCGATAGAGGGGTCGGGGGGGTCCAGGGGGTGGACCTGGGGGGGTCTGGGTGCCCGTGGGGTGCAGGCAGTGCCAGGCTCCCCCCCCGCAGCCCCCCCCCGCCCGTGCAGGTGCTGCTGGAGCGGGAGCTGGAGCAGCTCAGCCAGGAGCTGGACGCGGACATGAGGGCCATGGAGAGGCGGCGGAGGCCCGGCCAGGTACCCCCCAGCATCCCCCACACCCCCCCGAGGCACCCTGGGGCTGGGTGGCCCCAAAGCGACACGTGGGGCTGGGGGTGAGGACATCCAGCTGTGCGGGCATCCAGCTGTGCGGGCATCCAGCTGTGCGCACAGCCCCCGGGCAAGGCTTGAGCGTGCGGGGTGGCAGGATGTGTACATGGCTGGGTGGGTGCACATCTGGATGCACGGGCACGTGGGTGGGTGCACATCTGGATGCAGACAGGGCCGGCCGCGTGCACATCTGGGTGTGTGCACAGCTGGATGCATGCACAGCTGGGTGCGGGCACGGCTGGGTGCGGGCACAGCTGGATGCACACCTGGAAAACTGCCCATCTGCACGTGGCTGGGCGTGCGCACATCTGCATGTGTGCACATCTGGATGCACACACGTGGGGTGGATGCGGGCACAGCTGGATGCGGGCATGGCTGGCTCTGTGCACATCTGGATACGTGCACACCTGGGTGAACACGCAGCTGGGTGCGTGCACATCTGCACGCATGCGTGGGTGGGTGCGTGCACAGCTGGACACGGGCACATCTGGATGCACACATGAGTGGATGTGGGCACACCTGGACGCACGCGCAGCCGGACACGGGCACATCTGGATGCACGCGCGGGTGGATGCGTGCACATCTGGCTGCGGGCACAGCCGGACACGGGCACATCTGGATGCACGCGCGGGTGGATGCGTGCACATCTGGCCGCGGGCACAGCTGGCTGCATCAACACCCGGGCTCACGCACACCTGGCCGTGTGCCTACCCGGGGGCGCACGCAGGGCTGGCTGCCCGCACATCTGGCTGCCCACCCCGCTGGCTGCCCGCACCTCTGGCCGCTCACACGTGGCCGTGGCCGTGGCCGCAGGACGCTAGGACCCGGTCTGCCCGCGCCGGCCGGCCGGCGGTTATTGGCGCAGCGCAGCCGGGAGCTGGACTCCTTCGCTTCCCGCGGAGACTCGGCCTCTTGGATGATTAATTTTTCTCTCCCACCCCCTCCCGCTCCTCTCCGGCAGAGCTCGGCGGCTGCTCCCACCGCTCGCTCCCCTGCTCCGGCCTCCCCGGCGCCTCGGTGAGTAGAGCTGCTGCTCCCCCCACCCCGAACCCCCAAATCTCGCCGTCCCGGGGCCGCACTCGAGGCGGGGGGGCAGCGGTGGGGGGCAGCGGTGGGACGGGGCCCCGTGCTGGGGTTAGGACGGGGAGGGAGGGGGGGACAGGCAGGACCAGCTCTTCATCCTCCCGGCTCCCACGGTGGGGTGGGGGTCCCCACGCGTCCCCCACGGTGCCGCTGGCCGTGTCACCCCCACCACGCCCCGTCACGGGTGGGTGACCCCAGTGGGTGGGACGGGGCGGGAACAGGGTGACCCTTTCCCCATCCGGCCCGTGCGGGGACACCGCGTCCCGGGGTTTGAGTCAGGCCCAGGGGAGGTGACAGCGGTTGGATTCCCACCGCCGTGTCCCCACCCGCCCCAGTCCATGTCCCCGCCGCCACAGGGAGGGGACAACTGCGCCAGAGGTTGCTGGAGCCCCCCCGGATGGGTCGAGCCCTCCAGAATATCCCCACAGCCCCCCAGCAGCAGGAGGAAAACAAACAAACCGAGCGCTCTGCTTCTTGTAGGACCTACCGTAACCCCCCAGGGGTGTGCGTGGGGGGCTGCAGGGTTGGCTGCCCCCCTCCCACTCGGGGTTGGGGGGGGAATTGGGGCTCTTTAAGTGCCCCCAGGAGCGGGGTTATCCATTAGCCCGGCGGCCCTCCCCGGCGCTCACTTGCTTCCTGCTCGGTGGCAGCGGGGACATCGGCAAACTTTGGACCCGTCCCGCTTGGCCGCCGCTGGGACGAGAGTCCGGGGGGGGCGCAGCCGGGGGACCCCAAAATCCTGGCGGCAGGAGATCCAGGGGTGCTGTCCCGGGAGGACGGCGGGGTTCGGAGCAGGGAGGGTGCGTGGCAGCGGGGGCTGGATGTGAGGCTCAGCCCTGCCCTGAGCCGCTGTCACCCCGCAGGAGTCCCCTGTCACCCCGCCGGCTGCAGAGCCCCCCCGGCACCCACCGCCCCCCCGCCGGCCCCGGCATGGAGCGGGGTGGCCTGGGGCTGGCTAGTGACCGGAGCCGTGCGGCCCCCGGCAGAGGTGAGCCCCCACCCCACACACAACCCGAGTCGTGCCACGGGGCACCCCGGCCCCACCGGCTGGTGACACCCCACTTCTCACAGACACCCTCAGAGCGGGGACCCTCCCCAGCCTCTCCGACTTGGGGGACCCCGTGGAGGCCGTCAGGCGGGAGGAGAAGAAGGTGAGGCCGGGATGGTCCCACCCCATCCGGGATAGGGGCAGGGGGGGGGGCTGGGATGGGGGACAGCCCCCCCTCAACCTCTCCTCCCCCCCCCCCAGATGAAAGCCGCTCGCCTCAAGTTCAACTTCCAAGCTGAGTCGCCCAAGTAAGCGACGGGGTCCCCGCTGGGTGTGGGGGGGACGGACCCGAGCGGCGGGAGTGGGGGGGTGTCAGCGCGTCCCCCCCGGCCCTGAGCCATGTCCCTGAGCGGGGGGGGGGTTTGCAGAGAGCTGACGCTGCAGAAAGGCGACATCGTCTACATCCACAAGGAAGTGGACAGGAACTGGCTGGAGGGGGAACACCACGGCCGCGTCGGCATCTTCCCCTCCAACTACGTGGAGGTGAGCGCGGGGGGGCTGCGGGGGGGCAGCGGGCTGCGGGAACCGGGGGCTGATCCTCACCCCTGTCTCTGTGTGTGTGTGTGTGTGTGTCCCCACACCCCCCCCCCAAGATCCTGCCCCCCACGGAGGTGCCCAAGCCCATCAAGGCGCCCACCATCCAGGTGCTGGAGTACGGCGAGGCCCTGGCGCTCTACAACTTCCGCGGGGAGCTGCCCGTGGAGCTCTCCTTCCGCAAGGTGCCGGGTCGTGCCACACCGTGCCGGGTCGTGCCGTGCCGTGCCATGCTGTCCCGCGTCGTGCTGTGTCGTATCGTGCCACGCCGTGCCATGGTGTGTCGTGTCATGCCATGCCACATTGTGCCGTGTCGTGATGTGCCGTGCCATGCCATGTTGTGTTGTGTCATGCTGTGCCACGTCGTGTCGTGCCACGTTGTGCCATGCCACGCCGTGCTGTGCCACGTCGTGTTGTGTTGTGCCATGTCACGCCGTGCTGTGCCATGCCGGGTTGTGTCGTGCCGTGCCATGCTGTCCCGTGTCGTGCTGTGCTGTATCGTGCCACGCCGTGCCATGGTGTGTCGTGCCATGCCATTTCATGTCGTGTCATATCGTGCCATGTCATGTCATGCCATGCCACGCTGTGCTGTGCCATGTTGTGTCATGTCATGCCATGCCATGTCATGCTGTGTCGTGCCATGCCACGACGTGCTGTGCCACGTCATGTTGTGTCATATTGTGTTGTGTCGTGCCGTGCCACGCTGTGCCATGCCAGGTTGTGTCGTGCTGTGCCGTATTGTGCCACGCCGTGCCATGTTGTGTCGTGTCATGCCATTTCATGTTATGTCATGTCGTGCCATGCCACGCTGTGCTGTGCCATGTTGTGTCATGTCATGCCATGCCATGTTGTGTTGTGCCGTGCCATGCCACATCGTGCCATGCCACGCCGTGCTGTGCCGTGTTGTGTCATGTCATGCCATGCCATGTTGTGTTGTGCCGTGCCATGCCACATCGTGCCATGCCACGCCGTGCTGTGCCGTGTTGTGTCGTGCCGTGCTGTGCTGTGCCATGCCATGCTGTGCCATGTTGTGTTGTGCCATGTCGTGCTGTGCCATGCTATCATGTGCCATGTCATGCCGTGTTGTGCCGTGCCATGCAATGCCATGCCGTGCCATGCCATGCCATGTTGTGTCGTGCCACGCCGTGCCACGCTAACCCATCCTCTCGTCCCCTCGGCAGGGTGAGCGGGTCTGCCTGGTGCGGCGGGTGGACGAGAACTGGTACGAGGGGCGCATCTCGGGCACCAGCCGTCAGGGCATCTTCCCCGCCACCTACGTGCAGGTGCTGAAGGAGCCGCGGGTCAAAGCCACGGCCGAGGACTTCCCCCCCTCGCCCGCCTCCGCCAGCCCCCGGGCCCCGGCCGGCTCCCCGTCCCTGCAGCGCTCCCCCGGTCCCCGGGGCCCCCCGCTTTCCACCGGCTCCCCCCGGGTGGCGGAGCGGGGGCCCGAGGAGGCCGGTGGGCACCCGGCTTCACCCCGCCACCTCGGCGTCACCTTCTCCCCTTCCCCAAATCTGCCCCGCGCCGGCGCCTCGAGCCCCTCACCGACCCCCGCCGGCCCCCCGCACCCTGCGGCCACCCAACCCCCGGAGCCGTGGCGCCCAGCCTGGTCCCCCGAGCCGGTGAGTGACCCCCAGCCCTGGCATCGTGCCCCAGCACCGCTGGGGATGGGGGTGCTGCTCCATAACGCTGCACCCATCCCCTCCCCACTGCAGTGCGCGGCCCCGGGGGCACCCACCAGCACCCACCCTGAGCCCGCCCCGTCCTACAACGGCTCCGAAATCCAGTGGACCCCGTAAGTAGGGCCAGGAGTGGCACCGTGGCGGGGTGTCCCCAGCTGGGGACCCGTGGTGGCCCGGGCTCCGGCCACGCTGTGTCTCGCAGGTACCGCGCCTTGTACCAGTACCGGCCCCAAAACGCCGACGAGCTGGAGCTGCTGGAGGGGGACCGGGTGGACGTCATGCAGCAGTGCGACGACGGCTGGTTTGTGGGTGCGTGGCACCGGGGATGGCCACAGGGACGGGGACACGTTGCCACCGCAGCCCCTCATCACCTCTCCTTGCCTTTGCCCCCTCCCTGCCAGGCGTGTCCAGGAGGACGCAGAAATTCGGCACCTTCCCCGGCAATTACGTGGCGCCGGTGTGAGAAGAGGAGCCCGGCCAGGGGTGTGGGGCCGGGGGGGTCCCCACTATCCCACCTCAGCCACCCCGCCGCGTCCCCTCCGTGTCCCCCCCGCCGGGGGCGAAGTGCCTCCAGCTCCCTCCCGCCCCTATGGGGCTGCCTCTAACAGGGACCAATCCCCCCCTGCGTGGGGGGGGTCTCCCCCACCCCAGTGCCTTAACCCGAGCCCTGCTCGCCGCTGCCCGGTGCCTTATTGCCCACTGTGGTGGCCGCACCTCTCCGGCCAGTGCCGGGGCAGCCTGGCTAGTGCTGGGCCTGACCATGACGGTTGTGACCCGAGACGCCAGGCCGGGGCCGTGCCACACTCCGGGGACTCACGTTTGCTTTGTGTCCACCCATCATTAAAGCTCAGCTCAACCCAAGGCCCAGCCTAGTGGTGCCGGGACGGGGGGGGCCCATGGGGAGCCATGGGGGGGGCTGCGTGGGGTGGCACGTGGTCCCCGTGGGGTGGGGGCTGCTGCGGGGCCACGGTGTGGGGTTATGGCGCTGCAGGGGGGCAGCAGCGGTGCCCGTGGGGCAGCAAGGGGCCGTGTGGGGCTGCAGCGGGGCTTATGGGGGTGCAGCGGGGCTGCAGCGGTGCCCGCTGGCGTTGCAGTGGCGCACGTGGGGGCTGCGGGGGAGCACGGAGGGGCCGCATGGGTGCTTATGGGGCTGCAACGGCGCCCGTGGGGGGCTGCTGGGGGGCACCAAGGGGCCATGTGGGGCTGCAGTGGTGCCCAGGAGGGGGGTTGCGGTGCTGCATGAGGGGCTGCGCGGGGCTGCGACGGCGCACGGGGTGGTGACACCCCGAGGGGCAGCGATGCTGCGTGAGCCACCCTCCTACCCCCCCCCAACCCCTCCCAGCCTCCCAGGGCCCCTCCCGCGGCCCCGGGCCGGGCCCCGTACGCCCCGTCGGGGCGGTTGTGCCCGCAGACGGCGCTGCCGAGCCGCCGCCCGGCCCGGCCCGGCCCCGTCGGGCTCCGCCGGCCCCTTCCGAGGGGGAGGTGCCGCCGCCGGGGCCGCGCTCGGGCTCCGCCGCCCCACGGGGCCGCCCGGCTCGGCCGCCCGCCGGTGAGTGCCCGGGGTGTTGCGGCGGGGGGGGGGGATGGATGGAGGGGGGGGTGCAGCCCCCCGGGTGCTCTCGGCTTGTGTCGGGGTGTCCGTCCCTCGGGGATGCAGCTCTCGGGGAGCGGTGGGGGGGGGTGTCCCGGTGCCCGGGGGTGCCCCGCGTGTTTGGTTCTCCAGGCAGGGGAGGAGGATGGGGGGGTGCAGACAGGGTGTCCCGCCGGTGTCGTCGTCCCCCCCGCCGTGTCCCCGTGTCCCCTGCGCCTCCTGGCATCGCCTGGCACCCGCCGTCGCGCCTCGCGGGGTGCCGGGGGGGGCCCTCACCCGCCGCCGCGGCCACAAAAGCATCGCTGTGTGCTGGGGAGGGGAGCGGGGACGGAGGGGGGGGCAGGGGATAGAGGGGGGGTGCAGGGGACAGGAGGGGCCGTGAAGGGGATAGAAGAGGGTGCAAGGGACAGATGGGGGGTGAAGGGGACAGAGGAGGGGTGCACGGGATGGAATGGGGGTGCAGGGGACGGAGGGGGGTGCAGGAGACAGAGGGGAGGGTTGCTGGGGACAGAAAGGGGTGCAGGGGCTGGAAGAGGGGTGCAGGGGATAGAGGGAGGTGCATGAACAGAGGGGGGGGTGCAGGGGCTGGAAGAGGGATGCAGAGGATGGAGGAGGGGTGCAGGGGACAGAGAGGGGGTGCAGGGGATAGAGGGGGGTGCAGAGGACGAAGGGAGCATGCAGGGGATGGAATGGGGGTGCAGGGGACACAGAGGGGTGCAGGACTGTTGGGGGGTGTCCGGGGGTCCTGCCCAGCTTGGTGTCGGGGTCCCGGGGGCCGCGGACGTCAGTGCCCAGGGATGCTGAGCGGGGCCGGGCATGGGGAGGGGGTTTGGGGTTTCCTCCCGGCGCTGCGAAGCCCAGCCCAGGAAATTCTTCCGGGCAGCCTCTCAAGCCCCTCTTTGTGCGCTTGGGATTTTTAAAATGCCTTCCCCGGCGGTTGCGGCCGGGGTGCCGGGCTCCCGCGGCCACCTCGGGGCTGGGCCCGTGGGCTCGGGCCTGGCTGGGCTGCGGCGGGACGGGACGGGACGGGGACAGCGGTGCCATTTCAGGGAGGGGGCTGCCCCTTCTCATTAAGCCCATCGGAGCCAGGAGCTGCCGGGGTGCCGTGGCGACCCTGTGGGGACCCCCGGGGGGATCCTCAGCATCCTCTCCTGGCGCAGCTTTGCTGTAGGATGAAGGATTTGGGGGGGGTGTGCTTGCACCCCGCTGGGTGTCCGGCACCGTCCCCTCCGAACCCCGCCGTGCTGTGCCACGAGCTGCCGGCCTGGCTGCCCAGGCGTCCCCGAGCTCCGGCCTTGCACAAGGCCCTGGGGGCAGCGGCGTGACCCCGCCTGCCCCTGTCCCAGCCGCAGCCGGTAACCGGGATCCCTTTGTCCCCGGGAAACTGGGGGGCTCGGTGGGGGAGGAAGCCTCG
Source organism: Athene noctua (assembly GCF_965140245.1). Lineage (NCBI taxonomy): Eukaryota > Metazoa > Chordata > Aves > Strigiformes > Strigidae > Athene > Athene noctua. The sequence continues at coordinate 4,737,312 of NC_134064.1, read as the reverse complement.
GCCGGGGGGCACCGGGGCAGCAAGAGGAAGCGGCGGTGGCTGCCGGCACCCTGCGATGGCGCGAGGACGCGGGTCCCCTCCCCGGAAGGAAGGCGATGACGGTCCCCATCGGCCCATGCTGGGGACCCTCAGGGAGGATTGGGGGGCCGGTGGGGTGCAGTGGAGCCGGGGGGAGGCCTCCGGCGGGTGGTCTGGGGGGGCTGTGCCTCGTGGGGAGGGTTCTCCTCCGCCTCGTCCCCTCGGCGCCCCGGCGCCGCCTCACACCGCGGCTCCCCGCCCGCCCAGAGCCATGCCGGTGACCGTGACCTTGGCCGGCCCGGCCCCTTGGGGCTTCCGCATCACCGGGGGAAGAGATTTTGGGAAGCCCATCACCGTTTCCAAGGTAGGAGCCCCCCCACGTGCCCCCTGGCCCCGGGGAGGGGCGCCGGGGCGGGTGCTGTGCCGGGGCTGCTCCGGGGAGCGGATCCTGTTTAGTGTCCTGGAGGGATCCTGCTCCGTGGGAACGGCCCCACGGCGGGCGACGGCGGCGCGGGGGCTTGTGCCACCCCTGGGCTGGGCAGGGCTGCGCTGGGTTTCCAGCTCTTATCACCGTGGCCTTGGTCCCCCCCACACACACTGTGCGCCCCGGCAGAGGGTCTGGCGCTGCTCTGGCAGGGCCGTGGGGACCCCGGTGGGTGAGAGCACCCCGGCGGGGTGGGATTCAGCACCCAACCGTGTGCCGGCACCTCGGCGACGGGCGAGGGCCGCACGTGGGGATGCCGCGCTGCTTCCCTGTGGGGCCGAGGAGGCTGGGGGGGGGCTGTGATAACACCAGGGTTGTTTGTCCCCGTGTCCTCTTCTCCGTGGAGGTGGCGGAGCACGGGAAGGCGGCCGCGGGTGACCTGCGGCCAGGGGATGTCATCGTCGCCATCAACGGGGAGAGCGCGGCCGAGATGCTCAACGTGGAGGCGCAGAATAAAATCAAGCAGAGCCCCGGGCAGCTCCGGCTGCAGGTGGAGAGGTGGGTGCCGGGATGATGGGGAGGGGGGTTGACAGCCCAGACGCCTGGGTCCCCACCCTCAGGGGACGCCGCGCAGGCTGGGGTCCCCAACTATGGTTGTTTTTCCCCTCTGGTGACTCCCGGGGCTGCGCCATCCCCGCCGGAGCCTGTCTGGGATCTGTAATTAGAAAGTCGGGCTTAACGAGGCCGGGCAGCCCTGGCAGCCGTTACCTGGCCGACTGGTCCCCGTTGGGGACCTGGGGCTGCTGCCTCCCCATCACCTCCCCGGGGGGGCCACCCCACGGGCACACACGGGGGCTGCGTGTTCCAGGGGCAGACGCAGGACTCCCCCCCGCCTTGACTCCCCCCCGTTCCCCAGGTCCCCGCTGCCACCTCCCAGCCACGCCAACGGGGACACCTCACCGGAGAGGCTGGCCACACGCTTCCAGGTGAGCCCCGGGCAGCCCCCGCACACCCTGGGCCCCCCACCCGGGGCTGATTCCAGCTGCTGGCATCTTCATCCCCCCCCTGCCCCTCCCAGGACACGCTGCGGATGCAGGAGGAGAGGCAGAGCACCCCGAGAGCCTCCTACCCCAGCCCGGCATCCCTCAGCCCCCCGCCCGGCAGCGGCAGGTAAGGCCCGACGTGGCTGCTGGGGGCGGTGGGGGGGTGGGCAGGGGTCTGGCGGGGCCAGGGACTCTCCTGATGGCTCTGTCCTCTCCCCCCCAGCTCGCTGCCCTTGGAGGAGGAGTTCGGCTGTCCCGGCCTCTGCCAGGTGAGCAGGGAGCTGGGGGGGGCTGCGTGGGGCCACGCAGAGATGCTGGGGGGGCATCTGTGCCCTGTAACCCTTTTGATCCCCAACCCATCGCCCTTTTCAGCCCCCCACCTTTACCCTTTAACACCCCAACCCATCTCCCGTTGTGGCCCCATGGCATCCCCCGTTGCAGCCCCGTTGCCACACTATTGCCCAGCCCCGCTCTGCCCCGGGGACCGCGTCTGCGGGTGCCGCCGGCCGCCCCCCCGCCACGCTGGCAGCACCCCGGGCCCCGCGGGCACCGGCACACCCGGCCAGGGATGTTTTCCTCGCTCCTACCCGACGCCTCTTGGCAACGACGCCAGCCTGGGAGGCCAAACCAGTTTGGGGAGGCCCAGCCCTGCTCCCACGAGCCCGGGGGGACTGGGGCGTTGGCAGGGCAGGGACCCACGGCCCGGCGCACCCCCGGCAGCGCCCGCCGGCCCCTGTCGCGGTGAGATGCCCGGGATGCCCGGGGGCTGGGATGCCTCCCTCGCCACCCAGACCGGTCCTGGGGTGCCCGCAGCCACCCCATCCCTCCCTGCAGCGGTTTCGGGCGGCTGCTGCACCCCACAGGGCATCCGCTGGCTCCAAGGTTGGCATCTCCCTCCTCTCCTCCCTCCCCACTCGCTTTTTTCTTGTTTTTCAAGCCCAAATCGGGAAGCGCGGTGGCCTTGAGCACGGCCCTTCCCAGCTGCCTTTGGCCGCGGCCCCGGCCGCCCCTTGGCTCCTCCGGCCGCCCGCTCCCTCCTTCCTCCCCAGCCCTTTATTTGCTTTGGTGCTGGCCCCGGAGGGTCCCTCCCTGCCCCCGGAGCCCCCCTGCCATGGGGCTGGGGCTGTGGGGGCTGCCGTGCCCCCTCAAAAAAGAAACCCTTCCCAAAGGGGCGGCGAGGAGAAGGGCCGCCCTTGGATTTTCCGTCGCATCCCAGGGCGGGTTGGCGCTGGCGGGGATGAGGCCAAGGCGCCCAGCTCCACCCGTGCCTAATTTTAGCTCGTCCCTCACCCGCTCGTGACCCCGCAGAGCTGCCCCGTTCCCTCTCCGCAGGGTCCGGGCAGGGGCTTCTCGTCCCTTGTCCCCGTCCCCGGGCTCTTGCCGGGGTTTGCATCTGCGTGGCGGCTGCTCCCGGGAACATCAGCTTCCACTTAGCCCGGGTTTCGCCTTTCCTGCCTCGGAGGCCGCTAAGCAGGAGCAGATGCCGGGGAAGGGACGGGCGCAGGCGTAGGGTTACCGGGGTGGGGAGCGGTGGGGGTGCTGCTCCTGGCCCCCCCCGGGGTCCTGCTGCCCCCCAGCCTGGGAGGGGAGAGAAGCTGCTGCCCTTTGGAGCATCCCTGCATCCCTCCTGGCGACCACAGTGGGCCTGGGTGGTCCCAGGGTGATGCCACGCTCGTGTCCACCCCCCCAGGCTCAGGATATGCCTGGGGGGGGGGCTGCAGCCCCCCACTGCCATCCCCAGCCCCCTGCACCCCCCCCCCCTCAACCGCAGGGCACCTTTCTCCCCCTGTCAGGAGCGAGGAAGCCTGAGCCGCCAAAACAGCTCCCCGGGTCCAATCCTGCCTCCACCCCCCCGCCCGCCCTCCCCGGGGCTCGGGACCCCCCCAAACCCCTGGGAGACGTGCAGAGAGCGGCGCCGCTCTTCGCCCTCCCCCTGTAACAGGTACGGAGCGAGCTCGGGGGTGAGAAGGGGGGTGGGATACAGAGACAGAGGACCCCCCCCAGCCCCACGCACCCATCCTGAGGGTGCAGCGCCGGGTGCTGCCTCGCCGAAGGAGTTAAGGCAGGTCGGGACGTGAGAGGGCCAGGCAGGCTGGGGCAGCTCCCCAGGGCGGAGGGAGCAGGTGGCGGGGTGCAATTCGGCAGACCCAGGCGTCGGGGTGCTGGGAACCCCCCTCCCTTCCCCTTCCCTCCCCCCCGCTCCTCCCCTCCTCTCCCAAATCCCCCCCTCCCCTCTTTGGGGTGCCGTCTCCCCGCAGCCTGGGCTCGGAGCCGGCCATGAGGCGCCTGGAGGAGGATTCTGAGGTTTACAAGATGCTGCAGGAGAACCGGGAGCTGCGGGCGGCCCCGCGCCAGTCCAGCACCTTCCGTCTGCTGCAGGAGGCTCTGGAGGACGAGGGCGGAGGTGAGGCGGGTGGGGGGTACAGGGGGAGATGAGGAGGGCTCTGGCCAGGGAGGGGGCCAGCACCCTGACGGTCTCGTCCCCTGCAGCCGGCCTGGCCCCCCCCTTCCCCAGCCGCCTCTCGCCCAGCGCCCGCAAGCCCGTGGCCGGTGTCCAGAAGCTGCACGTCTGCGAGAAATGCGGCAGCACCATCGCGTGAGTGGGGCTGGGGGCTCGGGGCAGGGGCTGGCCCGAAACGGGGCAAGGGACAACACACGCACACCCCCCCCCTCCATGTTCCCTCCTCCCCGCTGATGCCCCCCTGCCCGTCTCCCCCAGCACGCAGGCGGTGCGGATCCAGGATGGCCGGTACCGGCACCCATCCTGCTACGCCTGCGCCGACTGCGGCCTCAACCTGAAGATGAGGGGCCACTTCTGGGTGGGCGACGAGCTCTTCTGCGAGAAACACGCCCGCCTCCGCTACCAGGGCCCCCCGGGGGGGCCCGCCACCCCCTCGGTGTCCCCCCAGTCCTGAGCCCCCGGCACCGGCACGGTGTGACGGGGAGCTGGTACCTGCATCCCCCTCGTGCCCCCCCGCCCCAGGACACCCCCCCCGACCCAGCCCCACTGCTTTAGTAGGGTGGGGGGGGTCTGTGTTGGGCGAGGGGGGGGGTTGTGGATGGCTGGAGGGGCGAGGGGGGGGGATGCGCTACAGCTGCTCGCCTTTGCTGTGTCGGGGGGGGGTGTGTGTGATGAGCTGGGTTGGTTCTCAGCCTGGCCTGGGGACACAGTGAGGACATGGCGGGGGGGGTGCGGGGGGGCACAGGGATGCTTGAGCACTTAGGGACCGGAGAGGGGGCTGGCACCGCTTTGTACACGGACTGCAAAGAGCTTCTCTGGGGTATTAAACCAGAGCTCTATATAAATATAATATATATTTGCTCCACTCCTGTGTCTGGTCTGTGCGGGGCAGGTTGGGGAGGGGGGGGAGGCAGCAAAAGACCTTCCCCCCAGCCCCAGGGTGCAGGCAGGGACCCCAGACCCCATCGCCCTCCTGCCTGCACCCATAGCAGCGGTGGGGACCGGGGGGGGGTCCAGGGCTGGGCGCAGGCGCTGTGACACGGCACGAAGAGCCCTGGGGCCCCGTGCAGGGCCTTGTCCTGCTCCCAGGAAGGTCAGGGCTCCCCGAGGGGGGGGCCCCCACTGTCCCCTCCCTGCTCGGGGTGGCCCTGGGAGGTGTCAGGGCTTTATGGCCGGGGGCCTTTGTCCTGTGGAGGCCCAGGGGGGGCTCTTATCTCACACAGCTTTGCTGTTATCTGGGCTTTGCCCTTAGCGCCAGCTCCTCGCCGGGCCCCCTCCCATGCCCCCCCCTCCCCCCCAGCATCTCTGCACCCCCCCTCGTGCATCCCACCCAGCTCTTCCCCAGCGAGGCACCAAATTCCCGCAGCCCCCCCCAGAAGGGATCAGCCCTTCCCTGCCAGACACATGCGGGGCTCGGGGGGGGGGTGGGGGGGTGGGGGGTGGTCCCCGCAAGGTTCCGAGAAGGTTGGGGGGGGGGGGGGGCAGGCTCACCCCCATGCTCTGAGGACGTGGGGACCCTAATCCAGCATCCCCGAGGGGGGCTCCAGCTCTGCCCGACGGCCCTGCCCGGCTCTCCTGCCCCCCCCCGCCGGCGTGTGCAGGGGGAAAAAAAGGAAAAAAAAGTTTCTCCCTCGGGGGGGGGCGGCGGGCGTGACCCCCCCGGGCCGGGGCTGGGGGCAAAGGTGCTGCCCTGGTAGGGCGAGGCCACCCCCCCCGCCCCGCCCCGTGCCGCCCCCCCCCAGCCCTGCCCCATAAAGCTGCGGAGAAGCAGCGGGGGGGCCCCGTCCGCCCTGCCCGCCCCCCGCTTCCCCCTCCCCGGGGATGCTGCGTCGTCGCGGGACCTTCAGCGTGGAGCCGCTCCGTGGCCGCGGTGAGTCCCGGGGGGGGGGTCCCGCGCAGATAGGGGGGTCCCTGAGGTCTGCATTGGGGGATTCTTCTTCCCCCCCCCCCCCCCCCTGCCCCGAGGTCCCCAGCCTGTGAAGCTTATGCTGGAGGGATCCTCGGGGGTCCCTGGTTTAGGGTGTCTCTGCAGGAGGGGGGCTCAGGCATCTCCCAGTTTGGGGGGGTCTGTGCTGAAAGGGGACTGTGGGGGTCCTTTCACCCCCTGTTTGTGCCCCCCCCCTCCCGCAGGGAGGGGCCCAGGGTGCTGCCTGTGCTGGGAGTTCAAACCAGGTGTTGCCTTTCAGTGCCTACACCGGGATGGAGCCCACGTGCAGTGGGGGGGGGTCCCAGAAACCCACCCCCCCAGCTCTACGTACCCCCCTCCCAGCTCAGCCTGTGCTGGGCCCCCCCTCCAGCAGCAAAATATGGGATGTATGGGGGGGGGTCTGACCTGGAGCTGTGGACTCAGGGGGGGACCCCCAGCACAGCAGCAGCTCCCAGGGGGGAGGTTTGAGCTCTCCTGGTGATGGGGACCCCCCCCCCCCCTCCACCGCAACCCCGAGCCCCTTCTCACCCCAGCGGGGCTCCGAGCCGCAGTGGAACCCCGTTGGTGTGGTGGCCAGGAGGCAACCAGCCCCCCGGCACATGGGGCCGTCCCGCGCCCGTGGAAATTCGGAGCGTGGGAGCGGGGCTGCTGGCAGGCGGCGGTGCTGGGGCGTTGGGGCCGCCCCCCCCCGGCATTGCTGGGATTCATGCGGCCACTGAATCAATTGTCCACTGGCCAGCCGTGACCTCCCGGTGCCGCGGGGCCACCAGCCCCCGAGGCGAGTGGGTCCAGCCACTGGTTGAAGCGATGGGGCTGCGCAGGGGGGAGGAATTTGGGGAGCGCTGAGGACACCCCCCCCCCACCCCCCCAAGTCCAGGATTTGGCCCAAGTTGGAGCCCCGAGCGGGACTCCCCGCAAGCAGCAGGATTCACCCGCCCAGACCATCCTCTCGCCTTCCCAGTCGGGGTGGGGAGGGAGCCCGTAACCACCGGCCCAGCCAGTATCGCGGATCCCAGATCCTGAGAGGAACCAGTTGGGAACCAGTTGGGAACCAGTTGGGTAACGAGGCGCCTCTGGATACAGGGCCCGTCGCCGGCTGGGGTGGCTATAAAAGCGAGCGCCGGGACGCGCGCCCGGCAGTCGGCTCTCGGCGATGTGGGGTGGCTCCCGCGCCCCCTGGAAGAGGAGGTTCAGCTGCTGTGAGTTGGGGGGGGGGGGGGTGTTTGTCAGCCTCCAAGGGGGTGGGCAGCTCCGCACCCCGAATCGAGTGCTGGGAGGGTGCTAAAGCTTCGCTCCCCACCTCCCCGAGGCCTCTGCCGTGGCCTGGTTGGGAAGGGAGGTGGGTGGTGGCGCAAGGAGGGCTGAGACACCACCCCCCCCCCGTCCTCCTGTCCCCCACCCTGCTGCGATCCCACCCTGAGCTGTGGGGTGATGCCCCCCCCCCGCCCAACGCCGTGGGGCCAAACACGAGGAGTTGGCGGTGCCTGGAGCCATCCTGCGGCCTTGGGCACGGCTGGAGCTGCTGTGGGATGGTTCTGGGGGGGGTCGGGGGGTGAGCACCCCATCCTGCCTCTGCCTGGGGGCAACAACCCCCCCCCAACCCATCCTCCCTCACCCGCAGATGGTCCCTGGGAGACGGCAGAGAGCTGCGTGGTGCGAACCTCCGCCAGCGTCTACCGCCCGCTGCAGGAGAGCCCCCGGCAGCCCCCGGGGGGGATGAGCACCTGGGGACCCCCCCCACCGCCACCCCTCTCCTCCAGCAGCCCCCCAGCGAGCGGGAGGCTCCTCAAATCAGAGTCAGAAGACTCCGGAGTGGAGATGGCCAGCAACGAGCACTCACCCTCCACCCCTCTGGGCTCCGAAAGCAGCTTCTCCCTCGACGGTCTCCCAGCGGAGAAGAGCCCCCCCGGAGAGGAACCGGGCACCGAGCCCCCCCGGGCACCCCGCAAGAAGCTGGTGCAGGCAGCGCAGCGGAGCAGGAGGCAGCGGCTGCCCGCGCGCTGCCCGCGACAGCTCGGCCGCCGCAACCTCACCGACCCCGCGTGGGACCCCCGGGACGCGGAGGAGCCCGACGGGGCGGTGAGTGCCGGGGAGGGGAGGGCGGCTGTGGCTCGGCTGCCCGGTAGCCCTCGAGCCCCCCGCGCTTGCCCGCAGGCCGTGCCGGGACAGGGGCTGCGGTACCTGGAGCACGTTTGCCAGATGCTGGAGCGTTTGGCCCGGCTGCAGCAGGACAACCGGCTGCTGCGGCAAGAGGCGGCGGACGCCCGGCACACCCGCCCTGACGCCACGGTGAGGGTCGGGGTGCTGGGGAGGGGGGGGTGGGGGGGTGGTGGTGGGGGGTCCCAGCTCACACGCTGCCTCCCCTCGCTCGCAGCCCCCCCAGGATCCGGTCGTGTGGAGGTTCCGGCCGCGCTCGCGCTCGGACAGCCAAGCCCCAGGTGAGTTTGGGGTTGGGAGGGGGGGAAATGGGGGACAGTGGGGCTGTGCCTGGCTGGACCCCCCCAACACCCACGCACTGGGTTTGTGTGTCCCCCCCCCCCCCCCCCCACCACGCAGCGCCTGACCCCGGGCCGTGCCGGAGGACGTGGGGGTACTCCGCCAGCTCCCCCAGCCTGCTGGAGCCCTCCGAGGGTGCCCCGACACCGGACAAGGTAGAAACTGGGGGATGGCGGTGTGGGGGGGTCGGTGAGGTGGGGAGGGGGGGTCCCACCGGGTTCCTTCCCCCCTCCTTGCCTCACTGACAGCCGCGTCTCCCCGCAGGACGGGCGCTCGCACTGGGGGCGGGTGAAGGTGCTGCTGACCCGCCTGACGCGCCGCTCGCTGCGGGGGGGCCGCTGCAGGTAGGGCCGGAGCTCTGCGTGTGTGTTGGGGGGGGCTGTCCCCGTCCTGCCACCGCCGCTCCTGGATGGAGGAACCGACGGCTGAACCGCGCTGCACCTACCGCGTCACACCCCACCGCCCGACCTCACCCCCGCCCGGGGCCGGTCCCCAGCCTGACGACACCCCCCCCCCCCCCCCAACCTCCCTTTTTCACCCATTTTTTCCCCCCAATAAAGCCTTTTCATTGCCCAAGTGTTGGCTCTTTCCGAGGTGATGGGCTGTTGCGCGGTGACGTCACTCCCCGACCCGGCGTGACGTCACGCGAGGACGCGTCACACCCGCATCACTTCCGACGGCTTTTCCGCCCCTTTTGTCCGCACGGTCCCGCGGCCCCGTTAAGCGGCTGATTTTTTCCCCCCCCCTACACCCCTCCCCGGCCCCCTCCCAGGTCAGCCCCGGGACAGGACGGGCTCTGGGGGGCTCATACTGTGTTGGGGGGGCTAAAGACTGTGTGTGTGTCCCCCCCACCCCTCCAAGAGGTCCCTGCTGAGCCCCCTGCTCCCCGCCGAGCTGCTGCCGCAGGTGGGTGGGGAGGGGGTGCCGGGGGGGGGGTCCCTGCTGGGGATGGGGTTGGGGGGGTGGGATGCTCTGGGTCACATCGCAGCCGGGGACACAGTGGCCTTCCTGAGGGTGCTCAGCAACCCGCAGGAGGGTTGGGTTGGGTTTTTTTGTTTTGGAGGGGAGGGGACAAAACGCACGAGGAGTTGAGGCGGGGGGGGGAGCCGGGGGGGGGGTCGATGCTCCGCCGTGGTGTTTCGGTGCTGACGGAGCCCCTCACCGTGTCGTCGGGGCTGCGTGGTGAAGGGCCGGGTACCGCAGGCGGGAAGATGCTGCTGAAAGCTGCGGCCAGGTGCTCTCCAACCAGGTACCCCCTTATCCCTCCACCCCCCCTCTTTCCCAGCAATTTCCTCCTGTGACTTCTTGGGTTTTGTTGGTTTTTGTTTTTTGGGGGTTTTTTTCCCCCTTCCCAGCAACGCATCCGAGTCCCCCGTCCTGCTCCCGCCCCGGAGCATCCTCAGAGCCCGGCGGAGCCTCCTGCATCCCGCTGCTCCTTCCCTGGAAACGTGAGCGCCCGTCCTGCACGCAGGGGACGGGTCCGGGCACTGAGGGGGGGCGATCAGGGGGTCCCTGGGGCGGGCTGGCGCGGTGAGGTGATGCTGAAGGTGTTGAAGTTTTCCGGAGCAGACTCCTGGGTGTCTGAGGATCCTTGTTTCCCCCCCTCCCCAACAGCACACCTCATCCTGTCACCCCCCTCCGCTCACCCGAGACGTCCGGGCCCAGGACTGAAGGGCAGGAGCCACTCGGGCGGAGGGTGAGGATGGGGACGTGTCCCTGCTGAGGGGTGGGCACAGGGCAGCCCCCTCCCCTCCTGCCCTGCACCGCTGGCACCTTCTGGAGCGCGAAACACTCACCAGGGCCAGACCTTAAGACATGGGGCCCTTCCCTGTGGGGTGCTCTGGCCATGCTGTAATTTTTTCGGGGGGGGGGGGGGGGATATTTGTGGCCAGAGAAGATCTCTGGTTTCTCTAAGTCTTGGGGGGCCCCCTCGGGGTTGTTCTCTGCCTCCAGCCCCTTCTGTGACGCTGGGGAGATGCTACGGCAGGGCCCGGCTCCCCTCGGCCGGTGGTACCCGAGCTGCACCCTGACCCCGAGGAGGATGCTGAGGCTGCTCCGGATGATGCTGGTTCTGCTTTCAGGGCCAAGGTGAAGAGGAGGGAGGCCTGCTCTCACCCCAGCGATGGCCTCGGTGCTGCCGATCACCTGGAGCCAGGGAAGGCTCCCGAGCACCCAACAAAGAAAATCGAGGTGTGAACCCCAGCGTGTGCTGGACTTGGCAAGTTAATTCAGCCGGTTTTGGGGGGGAAGCCCTTAGGTTTGGTGTTACACCGTCACCTGCTTTTACTGGGCTGCCTGTGGCATCTGCACACCCTGGCTTTGTCCCCAAAGGGGAGGGGGGGTTTGGGGGAGGAAGGGGGACAGCGGGGACGCCGTGACACGGCCGGGCTCACCGCCCATCTCTGTCCTGTGGGGACGAAAGAGGCTGAAGCTGAGCTCGTTGCTGGGGGACGGTGCCCGTCATGGGATGGCCCAGTCCTGTCACTGACTGGTCCTGCGTGGCCCGGGGGGACTGGACCGTGCCACCGGCTCCTGTGTCTCTGAGCACGACATCCCTCCCTGCTGCTTCATGGGGGTCCGAGCGCTGACACCTGTCACTCCGCCGCACTTCAGGAATCGCAGCTGAGCTCGCAGCGCATCGTAGAGTTAATTTTTCCCTTTCTGCGAGCTCTCCCTATTAACTGGAATCTTGTGGGTGGTGCGAGAAATCGGTAATTATCCACTTTTACTATTTAAGATGGAGTCGTCCTCTCCAGCCCGGTGCGGAGCTGCTGCCGGGCAGACCCGGCCCTGGCAAAGGGCTCCTTGTTCTGAAGCAAGTTCCCAGCTGAGAGTGGAGTTTGCACCGCCAGGAACGCTCGGGTTTGGTGTTTTTTTGTTTTTTTTTTTTTTTTTTTTTTTTTTTTTTTGGGTGAAATCTCTTGAGCGCAGGGACGGCAGGAGGAGCTGACAGCACAGAGCAGGAGCGGGGATGCGCTGGAGGGAGGAGAGGCGGGTTGCTGCGGGGTCGGTGGCAGCGGAGGGCTGGCAGCCCTGCGCAGGGTGACCCAGCGATGCGGACGAACGTGGGAACAAGGTGGATTTTTGAGAGCCCGGGAGGGAGGTTTATTTAATCCAGCCGCAGCGAAGAGCGGGGCAACTCCAAGCCACGGAGTGGCCAGTCAACAGGCAGCATGTGGCCACTGCCCAGCCGGGGGGCACTGCAGCCCACCCCCGTGGGGTTGCCACTGGCCTCTGCCCACCCGGGAGGCGGCGTGGGGTCTGCCGGGGCTCAGCTCCCCACGCGTCGCCCGTGGAAAAGTGTGGCCCTCGCTGGGGCGCATGGGCCGGGCTCCTCGCCTGGCAGTTGTTATATATAGCATCCCTGCTCCGGGTAACCGTGGCAACTGATTTTATTTTGCTTAAACCTGGCCCGGCATGTGATGCGGTTGGGAAGGAACAGCTGAGGGGGGATGAAGTTCTCCCTGGTGGGTACTGGGGGAGGAGGTTTGGCTCAGGCCCAGCGGCGACTTGTCCGGGAGCGGGGCTGGGCAGGGGATGCTCTTGGGCCGAGGCCTCGCTCCGTGTCCCTGCAAAAGGCCTCGCTGGGGACAGTCACCAGCCCTCCCGTGACCTGCCAGGGCTCTGGTCCTGTCCCCATCACTCCTGTGAAGGTTTTAGGGGGGTCCAGCTCCCTGCTCCGTGCTGGGCTTCCTGGGGCGCACCCCCCCACCCTGTTCCCTGCCGTGTCACAGGGGCCAGTTTGCCAAATTCAGGGACCAGTGGGAGGTAGGGGTGATTCCCTTTTCCTTTTTTTTTTTTCTTTTTTTTTTTTTCCTCCTGGGTGCCTGGGCAGGACTCCCCGGAGGAGTGGGAAGCCTCATGCCAGCCCAAGGCTGAGAAGGGGCCCTCGCTGCCTCCATTGCTGGAGGAGAAGCTGCATGGGGCTGAGCACGGCGATGCCGTGTGCTGTGTCAGCTCCCGTGTCCCGAAAGGTGGTTTCATTCCTGTAGGTGCTTGGACAGGGCTGTGTTTCTGGGAGAAATCAAGGTCATGATCCAGGTGACAGCTCCCAGCACCTTCCCCTTCCCTCTCCCACCTAACCAGGGTGGTTTTTAGCAGGAGACGGAGGCCCCCTGAGCAGCACAGAACCACCGAGCTACTGCCGGAGCCTGAACCTGCTGGGGATCTGGCCCATCCCTGCCTGGGCAGGCAGGACGGGCAGGCTGCCTGCTCCACCATCCCCCTTCACCCTGGTGCAGCGCAGGAGGCGGTGGGAGCAGCTCTCCTCCGAGGGAAGCTCAGCACAGCACAGGCAGGCACGTCCCCGGTGCCCCCCTCCCTCCCCGCTGGTGATCCTCCAGGAGATGCTGCAGTAGGATTTTGGTGACGAGCACTACAAGGCGCTGCTGGACTTGCTGGAGAAGAAAAAGCTGCTGGAGATCAGGAACTTGGAGCTAAGAAAGCGCTGCCGAAATGGAGGAGGAGGCTGAGCAGACGTAGGTACGTAGCCAGGGGGAACTCCGTGTCCCTGGTGCAATCCCTCTTGTTGTGGGGACAGCCTGCACCCCGCTTCGGTCTTTCGGGGAGCTTGGCCTCTCCCATCCCTACCACACGTCTGGGTTTCAGCCCACGGCTCCGGACCCAAGCGCTGTCCTTCGATTTGGGAGTTCTGTGGCTACCGAAGGGAAGAGGCGGAGGGATGGAGCCTTCGCCGCCGGAGATCCCGCGGTGGGGGACGAGTCGTTCTTGCTCTGGGAAACCTCCCTCCGGTGCCTCCTGGCCTGGCCCACATCTCCCACGCCACGGGGCTCGACCTGGGGAAGCTGCTGGAGAAAGGAGAGCAGCCAGGGCTCCCTGGAGAGCAAAAGCCCCACGCTGGAGGTCAGGCTGCGTAAGTGGGGGCGAGATGCGCTGGGACGTGGGGTGTTGTCTTGGCGAGCCCCCTGCTCACCCCCTCTCCTCTCTTCTAGACTAATGACTGCTTCGAGGAGGAACCAGCGTCCATCAGATCGCCACCAGGAGAGAGGAAAGTCCCTGCAGCGGGGTCGTGGATGGCAGCAGGGTCCCCATGAGCCTTTTCCGCACTGGCCCTCTCCCTGCGGAGCTGGAGCTGGGCTGGAGGTGGCTCCCACCCTGGGTGTGCAGAGCCAGGGCAGCTGTCGGGGTTTGCTCTGACCCCTGGTTTGTATTTAATGGGAACAACTTCAATAAGAAATCTTGTGTGTATTAGCCCCTGCCCTGTCTCTATCTCAGCGCTCTGAGCTGGACCCACAATTTGGGGACAGACTGGCTTATTTAGGAGGGGGGGACCCAAACAGGGAGGCTGGTGCCAGCTCCAGGCTCTGCCAGCCCCGTCCCAGGACCTGGAGGGCAGCAGCGAGAGCTCCTGCAGCCCCCCCGTATGCTGGAAGGCGCCAGCTTGGGCTTCAATTCACTATATTCAACTGTAAAATTGTCCTTTTTTGTGCTTTGTTGAGGCCGTTTCCTTTCTGTGTCTCTTCAACCCCTCTTTTCTCCTTCCCAACCCCCTCCAGCCCTTTAATACCTTTCTTAAAATTACACCTCCAACCCATTAGCCTTCTCTGGGGACTGGGGGGGAGCTTGTACCCCGCGGGTCCCCCCGGCGTGGCAGTGGCTGGCAGATGGCAGCAGAGGGCGGCAGCAGCCCGGCCTTGCCACTGTGTCCCTCTCCCGGCGACACAGACCCCGGCCCTGCTCTGCCAAAAACTTTATTGGAGAAGAGCAGCGGAGCCCCTGTACCCCAATTCGGGCTGGAGAGCCCCCCCACGCCCCCTCGGCTTTCCCTGGGTTTGCAATTCCCTTTTGCATCCTCCCCGCCTTCTTCTGGGCATCCCCTATAGCCCTTGGGGGGCATCCACGCACCCAGGGCGGTGCAGATGTGCACCCCCTGCCCCCTGCACCCCCCAGCTGTGGGGCAGAGGCACTTTGCCCTGTTCCTGCTTCAAATGGGGCGGATTCAGAGCCTGGCATCACTTGATGCTCGCCAGGGGAAGCACAGCCCTTTCACCGCTCTCTGATGCTTCAGAAAATGGAATTTGAAGGCTTTTACCCTCCCCCTGGGGGGGCTACTGAGCTTCTAAGGCACAAAATGAGCAGCTGCAGGAGTGGCCTCATCCTCCTGCTAGAAAATCAAGGAGCCTGGGCCCCATCCCGACCTGGGTGGGGGGGGTGGGTGGAGGGTTGAGGTGTGCTGGGCATCGAGCGAGGGGCCGGCAGCACCCAGCCCTGTCCCCGTTTTCAGCCACAGTGGCCAATTCCCTGTTTATGGCAAAGCCTGGCTGCTGGGGGGGGCAGAACCAATCCACAGAATGGTTAGATAGACTATGGGGGGCCCTGCTGTGCCCCCCACCCCTGCCCCAGGCAATACCTTGTCCCAGCAGGAGGGCAGAGCCATGGGGCAAAGAGCAGCCAGCGGTGAAAGCCCCCACATCCATCCCTGGGAGGGAGGAGATGGGGAGCAGCCGGGGGGCGGGGGGATCCCCATCACCACCATCCCACCATGGAGCTCAGTCGTCGGCCACGATGGACAGAGCCCGCAGCTCGCTCAGCTTGGCGTCGTTCTCCCGCTCCCGCTGCTCGTCGCTTAAGCCGGGCCGGTCGATTTGAGCCGTCAGGTCGCCGAAGATCTTGTGCATCTCTGTGTAGTAGACAACCTGTTGTAAAAGTGGGGGAGAAATAGGGGTGAGGTGGGGGGCTGTCTCCTTCCCCAGCCCGCCGTCAGAGCCAAGAGGTGCGGCACTGCCCGAGCCAGCCCCTCGCCTCAGCGTTTGTTTCTAAAATAGCTTCCTCCCATGTGTTAATACCACCCCCTTAGATTATTACAACTCAACACATTTTAATAACACGCTGCCCTTCTCTGCTCGCTTCCCATCTGGGGAGCTGCGTGCACGGGGCTGCCGCCGGCCCCCAGCCCCACCGAGCAGCCGCCAGCCCCGGGCCACCTCCTGCCTCTCGCCGGTGGCACCGGCACCGGGGACGAGCCCCTGGCCCACGTTGCCCAACGCTCCGAGGGGTCTCTGCTCCCCCCGGCAGGGGTTGTGGCGAGCGTGGCGAGCGGCGCCTGGCAGCGCCGGTACCCTGCGCGAAGCAGGGGGAGGGGTGTTTTAATAACGTGCTAATTAGCACCGCCAATTAACTCCGGCAGCGAGCAGCGCTTCCCGGAGCGGGAGCCAGTGGGTCAGTGCAGGCAGATGGCACCGGGCTGCCTGCTCGGGCGCGGGCCTTTGCCGAAGGAGAGCCACGGGTGCCCGGCGGGTGGTGGCAGCAACTCCTGCCTGCGGCAGCACCCGGCGCAGCGGGCAGGGGGGTCACCATCAGGCCCCCCCCCCCGGCTCAAATGCTGCTGTGCCTCACAGGAGGAGGGTGATGGCGGTGCCTGAGCTGGGCATCCCCCCAGTTCTGGTGGGGAGGGGTGAGGAAGCGCTGCCCCCCGCGATGGACGATGCCAGCGTTGCCCCCATTTCACAGAGGGGCACAGGCGAGGCTCGGTGGGCTCCCAGGGCCGGCCCCAGCATCTCCAGCAGCGCCGGTGCGGAGACACGCACAGTCTCCATGGAGACCGGCTCCCCTAATCTTGCTCAAAACGATGCTTATTTTGGGCAGGGCCGAGGGGAGATGCTTGGGACCCACACGCCTTTGCCAGCTGCCTGCAGCGCCCCCCCCCCCTTTGTCCCCACCCTCCTCAGGTCCATACCGGGGCGCAGCGGGGGCTGCTCTGGGCCCGGGTCTCCCCACGCAGTGGGCGCCGGGTGATTCAGCATCAATGCTCATTTACAGAGTGACTAACGAACCCCACGCCGCGGCAGGGCCAAGCGGCTCTGGCGCGCGGGCGAGACCCACCCCCCCCCCCTTTATCACCACCTCCCCAAACCACAGCCCCCACAGCCAGGTCACCCCACACACCCCCCTCCCCACCCAAGCCAGAGACGCCGCCCTGAGCCAAACGCGCCAAAAAAACACCCGCCGGCACCGTAATCCCTCGGCAACGCCCCGGGTGAGCGCGGCCCCCCGGCGCTGTTGCGGCCCCCCGTGTCCCTCGTCCCCAGCCCGGCGTCAGATGGGCTCGGTTCAGTCACATATGGCCAAGCGACGCTGCCAATTCCGGCACAGAAAAGGCACCGGCATGTTGAAACGAATCTCCCTGGGACGACGAGGCCGGAGGCAGCTGCGTGCAGCCGGGGGAGCTGCGTGCGTGCGTGTGTGTGTCCCCCTCCCCTCACACCCCACCACCTCGAGCCCCGGGCACACCAGCATCCGCAGCAGCATCCTCTGTATTGAACCGGCGACGCAGAGCAAATATTTTGGTGGCTGCCCCCACGTGCCGCAGCCATCGAGCCCTTCCTGGGGGACACGGTGGGTCCCCACGGCCCAGTGGCTCTCCTTGGGGATGCTCTCCTCCCCCAGTAGGACCCAGTGCATAACCAGTAAGCAGTCATGCAGGGCGCTGCCAGCCGAGCCTCCTGGGCTTGATCAACACTCTTCTCCCACTGAAATACGGGTGAAAACCCTCCCTGCTCCTATGGGGAGGGGGCTGCACCCCGGCCTGATCCCCCCCGCCGTGGCACCGCGGGCAGCTCGTCCCGCCGTCGCTGTACCTGCCGCCGGCAGCTCAGTACTTTTCCAGCTATGGATGCCATATGCTCTGTCCCCATCCCATCAAATCCCATCTCCAACTCGCCTTTGAGACCGAGCCAACGGCCCCGAGTCCA
Source organism: Athene noctua (assembly GCF_965140245.1). NCBI lineage: Eukaryota > Metazoa > Chordata > Aves > Strigiformes > Strigidae > Athene > Athene noctua. The sequence goes on along the minus strand of NC_134064.1, from coordinate 4,720,232 downwards.
CCTGTCTTGAACTAATTCTGTTTTGGGACACCGTGTTCTCCTGATTTTCTATAGATCGTGGTTACAATGCCACAGCCGGGCAGCGGCAGTTTGTGTTTATGTCAGCCCTACACAAAACAAAAGCCCGGGGTCGCTGCCAGGGCTGGACTAGACACTCACCCCAACCCACAGCACTGCCCCACGGCCAGTCCTGCCTCCTAAGCCTCATCTTTTTCCCCATTTCATTAAAAAAAAAGAGCAGTGTCATGTTTTCTAGCTGAAAAAGAAAGCGCAAGGCGGGAAGGAAGTGTTGTCCACCAGCAACAGGGCTCCAAATCTCCCCCTTTCATCTTCATGTGGCCACTTCAAAGTCCCCAGCCAGGGAAATATTTGCCTCTGTTGGTTTGGCCCAGGCATGTGGGTGGACAGAAGTATTTGGTGTTGAATGTTACAGCCCCTGCGAGCTCGGGGCATGTCACGCTGTCAGGAGACACCCGGCACCGGGGCCGGCGGCCAAGCTGTGCCATGGGAACCCAGCCGCCCGCCGACAAGGTCTTGGAGGGTCTCGTTGGGTCAAAGCCACGAAGCTGCTGCTCTGGAGCTGGTTTGAAGTGGGGTCCTTCCCTTTGCCATGGCATGGCTCGGTCCCAGCATTGTCACGCTGGCCGGTGCCACTTGTCACACACTTGTCTTACTTTAACCCCTCTGCTTTCTCCAGGATTAAAAAAAAAAAAAAAAAAAAGGGAGAACTACACGGTTTTGCAGCCGGGACCACCTTTGAGTGGCGGGTTTGTCCTGGGGACAAGCACCACCAGAGTCACAGCCGCTGGCCCCCATGTCCCCACCAGCCCCTTTCCTTGAGGGCTGCACCCACGGGCCACCCTGGAGGTACCCACCGAAGAGACTGAAAATAGAAATTCTGAATAACATGAAACTTCCCCCCCCTCCCACCCCGAGACGCTAAATAAACTCAACCAGGCATGGAGGGAGAGAGAGAGAACCCGGGAAGCAGCGGTGGTGGGATGACCGGGGTTGGCCCTCGGTGTTCACGTGCCTCCCGCTGCCAGCTCACACCTGGGATGTTGGGATGGGGCTGGGGATGCTCCCGGCATCCCTGTGGCAGCCCCCCCCGCCCTGGCTGCCCTCACCCCTGCAGGTGAGCAGCCTCTGCGGTGAGTCAGGGCTCCCGGGTGCTATTCCTGGCTCGCCCCTGACTCATTAAGTCACCTTGGGCAAGTAACTTCCCTTTTCTTTTTTATTTCAGCCACTTGCGATGGGGGAAACACTGCGCAGCGTTCTGAACGGGGAGAGGACGGGGGGGACACAGCCTGAGCCCAGCCTCAGCACAAAGGAGTCATCAGGGGAGTGCCGGGTGCTCCTCCCGGCAGCGGAGATGCCGTCGTGCCGGTGAATCCCTCCCCGGGGTGGGGGGAAGGATGCAGCCGGTGTTGGGGAAGAGGGATGCAGGTCCCATCGAGATCGTCGGGGAGGGTGGGATGTGACCTCCTTTAGCATCCGTCTGGGAGTGGCTTTAGTCCAGCCTAAGGGAGATGCATCAGCTTCGTTAGGACGCTGCCTCTGGGGTAGTAAAATCGAGATTTCCCTCGACTTTCCCAACAAAAATCCTCACCTGAAGAGAGGCAGGGCAGACGGCCACGGAACAAAATAGAGGATGCCCAAGGAAAAATAGAGGATTCCCAAGGAATAACAGATGATTCCCAAGGAAAAATAGAGGATTCCCAAGGAAGAAGAGGGTATGAACAGCGAGTCTCGAGGGTACAAACAGTCCCCGCAGCACCACCCCGCCACTCCCCGCTCGCACCTCCCAGCACCCCGAGCACTTCGGTTCCCCCCAAGCTGCCACCCGCTCGCCCCAAGCTCCGGCGAGCCAAGGCAGGAGCCAGCTGGCAACCGGGAGCCAGCAGGAGCCGAGCGAGGGCCACGGTGGTCAAGGACAGAGGGGCAAAGCTGCTCTCTCTAAGAAAACTGCCGACGGATCACAAACACCCAGACAGAGCAGGCGGCATTCGGGTTTCAAGGTCTCGTCCAAACGACCCACCCACAGCGAGTGGCCAGAGAGGGTTTGCAGGGGGAAGGGCCGGCGAGACTCTGCGGTGGCTCCAGGGAGTCTGGTTATTTCGGCTGGAACAGGGAGCCCCGCGCGCCCGATTGCTAAGGGAACAGCAAGAACAGCATCCCCAGCACCCACCCAGGCGGCGGCAGGGTGCATCGGCACCATCTGGTAGGTGAATCAGCCTGCAGACAACTTGCTGGCAGCTCTGTGGAGAGGGGGCCTCCCCCCTCCCTCCACCCCTGCCCAAAGTCGGAGGTGAGACGAAACACGTGCTCTCTGCACCACCCCGCCGCACCTGTGTCACCGCAGAAGCTCCCTTCCAAAAAAAAAAATACCGTAGGGAAGTGCCCACGCCAGGAGCGGTGCGTGGTTTCACCCACCTCCTGGCGCTGGACCACCCCCTGATCCGGGGCACGACGGACGCCCGAGATGCCAGAAGTTCAAAGCTAGATTAGATCCTGAGAATGTTCCTCTCCAGCCTAAAGAAAAGATGGAGGAGGAGCGGCAGCAAGTCACAGAAGGAAGCTGGAGGATGGAAATTAAAGCAGGCTGCGGTTTATTTAGGCCATCCCCTTCCTGCAAATCCTTGGTGTGGAGATTACACAGCAGCCGCCTCTATCTCTGCCAGCACGCCCCGGTTCTGGTTACCAAGAGCCAGAAGAGACCCTTAGGATGAGCCCTGAGCATCTCATCCCCTCAAACAAGATCCAACCCTGAGCTCAGGATGACAAACGCAAAGAGACGACGTACCCAGGTGGATAAAACCCTCAAACACCAGCAGCTGATGTATAACCAGGGCTTGAACTGCGTTACGTTGTGGGACAGGACATCACACGTGTCCCAGGAGCGTCCCTGATGTGAGGCAGATCCATATAAACCAGAGAAAACTCAAGTCTGGCTGTTTTTTTCCAGCAGGCAGCCAGCACCGCATCACCGCAGGTACCGGCAGATGCCAACCTGCTCCTCTGCCAGGACAAGGTCCAACGGTGACCTGCCACTCACACCACCCGGTGATTAAACTGCTGGAGGGCAGGGGATTGCTGTGTGTTACCCCTGCGTTACACTCCGCTCCAGAAGGTTCCTTGCTCTAAGAGCAGTTTGTCCCCCCAAGCGCCCTGCAGTGAGGACACCCACCGAAGGGACACGTGGCCGTGCCAGGCAGGGAGGGGGCAGCGTCTCACCTGCGCCCGCACCAGTGACTCGAAGCTGGGTTTGAAGTAATCGATGCGGCTGCTATAAAACTTGGGCATTTCCTCCAGGAGCTGCTTGTTTTTGGCTTCAAAGTCCTCCTTCACCGGCCTCAGCTCTTCACGGGCCTGAGAAAGGAGAGAGAATGGCGAGTGAGATGTCTGGGAAAATGTTCTTCCATTGGACAGACCTGCACAGAGGCCACCCCAGGCCAGCAGATGGCTCTGCTTTGACCCAGGGGCAACCAGCAACTGGCTAATGGAGCCTGGTGGGACCAACTGACCAGCTAAAGGAGACTGGTGTGATCCATGTGGCCATCCAATGGGGCCTGGTGGGACAAATGACCAGCTAAAGGAGCCTGGTGGGACCCACACGACCATCCAATGGAGCCTGGTGGGACAAATGGCCAGCTAAAGGAGCCTGGTGGGACCCATACGACCATCCAATGGAGCCTGGTGGGACAAATGACCAGCTAAAGGAGCCTGGTGGGACCCACACGACCATCCAATGGGGCCTGGTGGGACAAATGGCCAGCTAAAGGAGACTGGTGGGACCCAAGTCTGGCCCTGGACCATGAGGAAAGCCACGGGACACCTGGAGAGGCTGCTGCAGAGATCACGAGCCAGGCGGTCTTCTCCCCTTCAGAAGAACGAAGCCAAAAACCCCGAAGCTCAGCCAGGCTGGAGAACATCCCCATCCATGCCCGTGTCCCCTCAGCCTGCAATTCCCAAGAGCATCACCAGAGGATCCTGCCCCCACCATCATTTTCTCCTGTGACCTTCAGCTCAGCGTGTCCAAGTGACTTCTTTAAACAGAAGCGTGGGGAGAAAGGGAAATGTCTCTGAGATGGTGTGGAAAAGGGCAGGAGGGGGTGGGCTGTGAAATATTAGACCGGTTCGAGTCTGCCACTTAATCCCGGTGCCATTCCGACGGGAGGGGGATGCGGGAAAAAGCCGGCGAGCCGAGCCCAGGCGCGGCGCCGGTCCTGCTCCCTGGGACAGCACCCCGGAGGGATGGCACGGACAAAGCCTTAAATCATATCTGGCTTAAGTAGGTCTGAGAGGCAGACCAGCCAATTCATGGTCTGCCATGAAACAAGGGGAGCGTTTCAACACCCGGGGTGGAGTTCACGTGGGGCAGAAGACTTTGAGCAAACAGCTCGGATGGGAGGATGCAAATTTGCAGCTCAATCAAAATACCTGGATGAGATTATGCTATTTCCCATCAAATTTGTGGACTTCTCCAATGTCCCGGCTTCAGGATGGCTTAAGGCTCCTGCAGGAGCTTAAGCTCACACAGTGGTTAGTTAAGATCTTTTTTGGGGGAATTAGATCACACAGAAGTTCATTAAGGGAAAAAAATATTAAATAACTAAAACCTGCTTAATCACCAGGACAAAAGCATTCACATTTTTCCAGCTGCAGCTTTAGTCACCGAGGCTAAGCGAAGTAAGCTGCTTACTATTAAATCGGAGGTCTCTTTTGTTAAGGCTGATAGGGCTATTCTTTAACACAAAACTTAATTTTTGTGGGGAAAACCATCAGAAAATACATGTTCTCTGACACTGAGAAAGTCAACTGTTCCTTCGAGGATCAAGCAACGTTCTGCAGGAGCGACAGATTTGGGGAGAAATGCTGGTGAAGATTTAATTAAAAAAAAAAAAAAATAATAATCATGATTTCGCTGAAATTTGGGAGAGAGAAAAGAATCTGGCAAAGCTTCCTGTTAACCAATTACTGCAATTTTCCAAGACGAATTTTTGTAACAGGTGGCAAACATAAAGCCTTAAAACGCTCTGATCTTCCCCTTTTCCCACCCAGCTGCCTGCTCAGACGCGGAGGTCAAGGGGAAACCCCCCGCACGTCGCCTTCAGCGCTGGCTGCTCCTCCAAGCATCCCCAGCTCCTGTGGCTTTTATTTAATTTTATTTTGGAAAAGTGGCTCTTCCCCTTCGCTGCGCTCTCTGATTCACATTCCTGTTACCAAGTTTCCTACGTGGCAATTCTGCATCGATAAAAGACATCCCTCCACAGCGTCCTGTCTCACGGGGGCTCGGCGTGGATGTCAAACGCCAAGAGAAAAGCTCTTCCCAGCTTTTCCCAAGCCCTGGGGGCTTTTTCCTACTGACCCTGCTCGGGATTGGGGGCCGTGAGCATCTCGGTACCTGGTGCAGTTTGGCGAGGACAGGGCCGGTCCTCTCCTTCTCCTCATATTTCTCCACCTTGGACTGCAGGCGCTTGTAGTCCTGCAGCGTTTGCTCCCGTCTCTTCACTGCCATGTTCAGGCTGGGGAAGACGCTGCTGAACCTGGTGAAAGGATGGGAAGGGGTTTTTGGGTGGGATATCGTGGTGGGATGCAGCATCCAAGGTGACCTCCCAGGCAAAAGCCCCCAAATAATTCAGGATTCAGGCCAAAAATAGCCAGGGGTTTAAACAAAGCCTGTTGCAAACACAAAAGCTTTCATTGCAATCTTCTAGGAGACTGGAAGAAAGAATTAAATTATATATAAAGATCTAAAAAGCCTTGCCAGGTTAGTGTGTTCGAGAGGAGAGCTAGAAGCACATGCCTGTTGTTTGGGGTTTTTTTTGGTGAAGGTCAATTCATGTGTCTGAGAGTATGTTTTTAAATAATAATAATAATAATAATAATAATAATAATAATAATAATAATAATAATAATAATAAAAAAATCGAGCCCATTTTGCAAAGCCTGGTAAAAGTACTTTGAAGGTCCCAACCTGCTTCTGACTACTCCTGCCAGCCCTTATGCTTTTACCATTAGTTTTTTATTTTTAACAGTTTTCCCCCTCTCTTCCAGCTGCTGTATTCAAGAACATGGAGAGCTGCCTTATCTGGGACAGGGGACGGAAGCTGCTGCAGAAAACAAAGCTGTTAACTCCACCAGCAAAGCAAAGAGAGAAAAATAAACAACTTTTCCCCCATAGATAGCTGGTTAATGTGGTATTTCCCCAATACCATGTTTGGAAAGGGAATGAACAGGCAGAGGAATTGAATCGAAAGTCTGGGAAAAATAAATATGAAGAACAAAACAAATATTAACTGCAGCAACCTTTGCTTTTTCAGGTAATTTCTGGGGTTGCAAAGTAACGGCGAGGCTTGCCCAGCTGAAGAGGAGCTCTGTACCCCACACAGAAGGATTAACAGCAGCCAACAATTAGCCAGGCTACAGGAAGATTCATATTATTAAAATGTGTTACAAATCGAGGAAACATGAACATCTGACGGCGAAGACAAGAGAGAGTATTTTTGACTGCGACAGAAGAGGGAAAGCCAGAAACTGGAGCGTTGCTCTCGTCTCCCAAATTTCAGTAAATCAAATTATGCCAGTGGGGACTGGGCTGGTGCTGGGCTGTGGGTTTGTATGAAACAGGTCTCCCTACCTCTGGATATATTAATTTAATCTCTGCAAATTACAGGGTCATTTTGGGGGGCCAAGGCCAAGAACCGGTCTTGAAAAATGTGTTTAAACAGCCTGGTGATGATTTTCACTTCAGAAAAGCAAGTAAACAGCTTTCTGATCTCTTAAAATTGAAAAAAAAAAAAAACAAACCTACAGTCCAGATTGGGGGGGCACATTAGCAAATAGAAAAACACAAATCTCACTTTACGACTGTAATTCGCTTTAGATGTAATCAGATGCAGGGCTAATACAGAGGCACTCGGGTTCAAACAAAACCACGGGCGCTCGCAGCCCGGCACAGCCATTCCATCCCCTATTAAAATCTCATTTTCCGCCACCGTGCTCGCCCCGGAGGGTGCTAATGTGCCAGACCGGCGGGTGCAGAGGCAAAGCTTTTGTCCCTGAGCTTTCCCAGTTCGCAAAGGGCAAATGCCAAAAGCGAGGGGGAAGGGGAAATCTTTGTGTTCAAGCATCCCTCCCCGCCGCGGGGACCCAGGGATGTGTTCGTGCAATCCCTGCTGACCCAGGACAACCAGGGCTGGCCCGTGCAAGGCTCTGACATTCCCCCCCCACGATGATATGCTCCCTCTGACCGAGACTGGGGCCATGGCACGAGGAGCAACCTGCAAAAGTCATCAGGGAGCTCGCCCAGCGTCACCCTGCCGCCCAGCTGCCCGCGCGCGGATCAGATGCTGCTGCCCTGACATTGCTTTTTATGGCAATCCTCACACACGGCTCACTATTATATTTAAATGCCGCGGTGGCTCACACGGCCTGGCTGTGCCGAGCTCCAAGCATGGGCTCACCATCTCCTGAGCGATGGGCTGCTGCTAAAATACCTCCTCCCTCTACATAAGGTCCAAAAATACGCCGGGAGAGGGCTGGGGAAACAGGGAGTGAGGGCTGCCTGGAGGAAGGGAAAGGGGTACCCAGGTTGGAAGGTCTCCTCGGTATAAAAGCACGGAGGTTCCTTGCCAACGGCGCACGCTTAATGTCAGCAGCTTGTGGTTGCAGCTTCTGCAGAAATTTCTCCCAATTATTAATGAGCTGGCAATGGAAAGGCAGGATCCCGTCAGGCCGACGTTTCTCAGATTTATTTTTGTGTTGTATCCCTGATGGGGCGGGTTTGGTAACGGCACACAACCTCTTCCCTCTCCCAGCCTCACCCAAAAGCAGGGCAGGAGCAAGGTGCAGCTCCAGAAGGACTGCGGGGATGAGCTCTGCAACACGCTGCTCCTCCACCATGTGCCTCCAGGCCTGGGAAACAGCGGAGGAGACAACTTGGGCCTGGGAAATCCTTCCTTCCCTGGCCCGCAGGGAGGCTGGCCACCAAAGACTGAGCCGTGGCCATCCCCTCCAGGGCTGCCAAGCCACCAGCATGGCCTGGATGTGGCCGTCACTGCCCGTTCACCCATCAGCTCTTTGGACAACATTTACCAAGAGGACGCCACAGAACTGCTAAGCCTCGTGTCACTACCCAACGCCAGCTTTTAAATGGCATTTTTCAGTTTTTGAGCCCTTTCTCTTGCAGACTCTCTCACGCTCGGCACTTCCACGGTGCTCGTACATTAAAAGAGCCACGAGACACCAGAGAATTAGCACGCAGCCATTTACATCTTACAAACTCGCTACCGCAGGGGAAGAGCGAACCCTTTAGCTCAGAAACGCAGCAAGTGAGAACGCAGAAGACGATCAGCGACACAGTTTCCATTTACTTTGAAGTTCAATCTGGTTTTTAAAAGGAAAAATGCTTGGGGTTTTGGTTTTTTTTTTTTCTTTCTCCCCCTTTTTGTTCCTAGTATCAACTCAGTGAGATTTTGCAGCCCGTAATGGAAGGACACTGTACTCCAGCAGCGCTTTAAAAAAATATCTACGGTGCTGGATCTGAAGGAGCTGTCACTGTGTAGGCACAGCAACTACTGTCTCACAAGGACTTTTAACGCACAGATTATACACTGCATTTCAGGGGAAGGGAGGGGCAGCTCAAATCCATAAGCTGCCATTAATAAAACACCCCGTGCCAGCTCCCTGGCTCCAACCCACAGCCCTGGCTCTGGGTGCCCCCACTCCAGCCTAGGTGCTGGAAACATCAGCGTTAAGTTATGGGATGCACATGGAGGGGCTCGAACTACCCCCCGAGACACTCAAGGGGTTTTCAGGGCTGCGAGCAGGGAAGTTGAAACCCACTTGAGTTTTTCCTGAGCGGCCGCAGACGAGAAGCGAAGCGGAGCAGGGATCTCAAAGTCGTTTGCAAACCTCACGTAGCAGCCAAGGGGGTGTCGGGGCGGTGGCCCTTCACCACTGGCACCAGCAGGAAGGACTGGGCCAGCCACGGCTCCTCCAGACACCACCGGCATGCCAAGTGAGCTCTCCTCGTGCCAAGTGAGCTCTCCCCATGCCGACCGAGCTCTCCCCGTGCCGACCGAGCTCTCCCCGTGCCGACCGAGCTCTCCCTGTGCCGACCGAGCTCTCCCCGTGCTGACCGAGCTCTCCCTGTGCTGACCGAGCTCTCCCCATGAGTCACCTTGTTTAATTTCCACGCAGGATTAGCTTCAGCTCAAGCAGGGAAGGATGCTCCTTCCTTGAACTGATCTGGATTGAGGTGAAGCTGCCCCCGGCTCCTGAAGGAAACACTCCGTACGGATTCCCTGTTAACCCAGCAGCTCTGAAATTCCCCTGGAATTCAGACAGAAGCGGGTTTCTTGCCCACGCTGAAGTCCTGCCCGGGTTTTTTCTCCCTGTGTGTACAGAAATACGATCTCAAGCCAAGTGCCAGGGGTGGTAAACACCCGTGAAGGGTGATAGGGAGATATGGGCTCCCTCCACTGCCAAGTTATTCCGATGACTTAATAAATTGCTGCATTTCACATGTCACCCCAGCGTCTTCGCAAATATCTCACGCATGTTATTTACAAACGCTCCTGGTGGAAAGTCTGGCAGAAAGGCCATCGACAGAGCCTCCAGACTGCTGCCATCCACAGACACAGCCCTCGGTCTCCCAAGCCCTGCAAGGATCTCAAAATCTTTTGAGAAGCCTTTGGCTAAGCGTCACAAACCACCCCCCGCCCCCGGCAAGGGCCAAGGACTGTCCTTAGGGCCATGGGGTGGTGAGCAACATCCCAACACTCCCAACCACTCTGGAAATGAACAACTAAACCCAGAATTTTTTAGCAGGACAGGGGAAACCTCACAAGCAAACCTTGGTTGTTTCACCCATCCATTCCAGCTGCACACGGAGCAAGGGCAGCGGTTCCCCCTGCTGCAAAGCACCCCGAGAAGCACAGATGAAAAGCCCATGTGGGTATTTCTCGATGAGCCCAGCACCATCCTCCTCCCTACGCTCCACCCAGACCCTGCTTTTGTAGGGGATGAGAGGGTCTGACAGCTGTAACCCACTCCCAAATCCCCAGGACCGCCCTCCGTTCCTCAACACTTAAATACAAAGTCAAGAAAATTGAAGCCGACTGAAAAGAAAATTTGGCGGGTTCGGTGCTAAAAGCACGGAGCAGGAGTGAAGGTAAAACAGCAGCGCAGGGCATTAGAGCCCCCGCCACGAAAGCAGCTTGGGGAATAAGCTGCCGTTGCTCCCTGTCACTTTTTAGGCAAGGCTGCTGAGAGGGGATTACAATACAGGCAGCTTAAGAGGAGCAGGTGAGGGGAGATACACAGGGATAACTCAAAGAAAACACAAATTACTGTCTCCCCGCTGCTGTGGGGGGAGAGGGGGAATGTACCAGTGAACTCCTCTTAGGATGACAGTTTAGCCCTGAAAAAAAAATAAATAAATCACTCGATTCTCTGAATTATAAATCATGTTGCCACTTTGTCTCCACGCCAGCCACCCATCAGCTTCCCATAATTAAAGGACGGGGCTGGAGAGACAGTGCCACGGAAGATAAAAGTGCCACCAGGATTCCCGTCGCTGCCGGATTCGTTCGTTAGTCAGCCCGGCTGACAAGTCTGGTGCTTGAAAATTGAAAACTCTCTGGTGGGAAGCTGCGGGCGAGTGGCTCGTTGTGGGGATGCTCCAGGGGTGGGACCATCCCGCTGCCTCCCGGCCTGCAGCCCATCCTCTCCTCTCCCTCTCCATCCCTGACGCATCCCCGGTGCCCGTCCGGCGGCTGCCTCCAGCCCCCATTTTTAGCGTCAGCAATGTGAAAGAGGTGTGAGGGCTTTGGCGGAGGGAAAAATAATGGTAAAACCTTTATTCCTCCCCATTTGCAAGTGTCTCAAGCACTCCTGTTGGCAGCCCTGTGAGCTGGACTAGGCTGGCATGCACGTGCACTCTTTCTTTTGGCATTATTTGAGGGACAACGGGTTGGATAATGAAAACAAAAGGGAGCGGACAGGATCCACGGCTGGCACCAGGCAGGGGAAAAGGGAGTAACGGAGCTGGGGAGCATCAGATGCGAGAGAAAGCGACGGTGGATGGGATGAGGAGGAAGTTGGAGAGGCACAAGGATGGCTCGGCGCGAGGCCGAAGCATCTGGGCTATGCTCGGGGATGCCTGCCATTCCTCAGCCCATGCCCACACGTCCGTCGTGGGCCCGTCCACCCACCAGGAAGGGGGAAATTAAAACCAGTCCTTCCGACTGGAGCGAAAAGGAACAGAAATGAAGATGACGGTACAAAAAAGCAGCGAGCTGGGGATTAGGCTGAGAGCCCCGCGCGGCGGGAGGGGGGCAGGCAGCCATGTGGCTAGCTTTGTGCACGAAATCCTCATTAGGGGCTCGTTAAGGACATGAAAGCGGCTTTTCCTGCTTCCGGTCCCCGGCACCCCTGGGGCTGCTCACGGCCGGTTATCTGCTTCGGCTGCTGGGAAGGAAATGCAGCTTGAGGGTTCATGGTAATGGCAGGGTTATGGGAAGGAGAAGGAGAAGAAGGAGAAGAAAGGAATGAAAGAGAAGAAGAAGGAGAAGAAGGAGAAGAAGAAGAAGAAGGAGAAGGAGAAGAAGAAAGGAAAGAAGGAGAAGAAGAAGAAGGAGAAGAAGAAGAAGAAGGAGAAGAAGAAGAAGAAGAAGAAGAAGAAGAAGAAGAAGAAGAAGAAGAAGAAGAAGAAGAAGAAGAAGAAGAAGAAGAAGAAGAAAGAGGAAAAGGAGAAGCAGAAGAAGAAGGAGGAGAAGAAGAAGAAGAAGAAGAAGAAGAAGAAGAAGAAGAGGAGGAAGAGAGAAGGAGAAGGAGAAGGAGAAGGAGAAGGAGAAGGAGAAGGAGAAGGAGAAGGAGAAGGAGAAGGAGAAGGAGAAGGAGAAGGAGAAGGAGAAGGAGAAGGAGAAGGAGAAGAAGGAGGAGAAGAAGGAGGAGAAGACCCCCCCGCTCCATGGATGCCAAGCACTGGTTGCTGCTGCTGACAGATATTTGCTGACAGACAGCTCTAACGGAATTTATACCTCCATCTGCTGTGAAGGGCTCCTGGATTGCACCTCCAGAACCTCCCGCTGCGCTGACACCCTGCCCCAGCCGATGGCACCCAGGCGGCAGCGCCCAGGGTGTCACCCAGGCCAGCAGCCCCGCGAGCAGGGCCACGCTCTGAGCCAAGGGGATGGTGCCGCACCAGGGTGACCACGACATCCCGACACTCGGGGAGGTTCAGACAGCCAGAGTTTGTTAAATCGAGACTCTGCCGCACTGAAAATCGGCTCCGAACGTGAAAGGCATTAAAGCCCGTGAATCTCCAAACCACCTGGCTTATTTAAGCTGCTTCCTTCCTTAACTACTGACACACAATATGTAATACTAAGACGACAGGACACAGTCTATCACTCAATGCAGCCAATCCACCTCGCTGCTTGCCCAAACCAGAGGGAAGAAGTGGAAGAGTGAAGTAAAAACCAGCTGTTTTTCTCCCTCCTTGCCCCAGATCTGCCGGTCTGGTGTGAATTTATGCAGGCATCTCCCAAAGAGGCGAGCAGATCCCTCCTGACCTTTCCCAGCCACCCCAGCTCTTTGCCCAACCCACACGCTGAAATATGCAATATTCTCACTAGAGCTTTGCTCCTTCCCCGAAGTTAAATGAGTGATTCCCAGCCAAGGGCTTCTTGGGGCTCAAAAAGCAAAACTCTGAATAACCCTGCGTCCCCAGAAGCAGAAGGATTTAAACAATATGAGCCTCCACCCCGCTCTAAATTTACTACTGCTTTCTTCTATATGGTCTAACAAATTCTCCAGTATTTGTCCAAAACCTACTATCCCTGGACAACTGGACGGAGACTTTACTGCACATGTGCCTCTGATTACAATATATTACCCCTAATGTTAATTGCCTGGACTCCACTTATCTGTGTCTTTGGCTAATAAAGAATAAAAGACCACCAGTGAAGATGTAATAAAGTGCAGCTGTTGTAAGCAAAAGCCTTTTTCTAGGTCAAAGCGAGTTTGGGAGAGGCTAGGGAGGACTGTCTCTGCGAGGAGAAGCAATACCTAACTGGAAATAAGAAGAGCTCCTCAAGGCAGCTTTCATTAATCTGAAACTTTTATCCTAGAAATGTTGCTGGGGTTTATCTGCCAGCAGGACAAGGGGAGGTGCAAGCTCTGCATTTCTCTCCTGCATCTCATTAGCCTCAAAATGGACCCTTGGGCTCCTTAGAAATGTTCCTGGCTGCACGACTCGGCCATGCACGTACCTTACGCTTGAAGAGAGTCAGAAAGAAGGAATGAAAAGAACATTTTTTTTCTCGGCATGGAGATGCAGCCTCTCCGAGCATGAAACATAAGCTGTTTAAGAGCACGCAGCAACTGTTTGCAGGTGCCAAAGGGCAGGAAGGGAAAAAATACCATATTCAAGCCTAATGGAAATTTGGGAAGTTTGAGAGAATTGCCAAGACTGGAAAGCAGCCAGGACGCCGGAGTAAACACCCTTACGTTTAACTAAGGACTGGACTGATAACGGGTGGGTTGAACGTCACACCTTGAGATGAAACCTCCCAGTGAAAGCGCTGCCCCCGCGCCCTCCAAAACTCCCATTTCCCCAATATCTCCCTGCGGCAGGAATCACAGAATGGGATCTTGCACAGCTGCCTCAAACCCAAAGCAAGAGGAAAGGGGCTTTTCCCCTCCTGTACCAGCATCTAGACCAGCAGCCGAGCACTGAGCAAGCGCAGAGCAAGACACCGCTGACGGGGAAATGGCTTTAGAGTCTTTAATTAACGGCCTCGTCCACTGCCCAGGGTTTAAAACACAAGGGAAGGTTTGCAGGGAAAGGTATTATCTTTCATTTCAGCGACTTAACACAAGTTGGGGGAAAAAAAAAAAAGCTAACATGAAGATTTCAGAGACACAAGCCCTTCTTCCAATTTTAACAGAATGCTGGAAGAAAAAGTTAATGTATCTTTCATGAGGACAATCTAGACAATAAGCAACACAATTCCACAGCACGAGCCTAGGATTTTTTTTTTCTTTCTTTCTTCTTTTTTTTTTTTTCTAAATATTCAAGAATTTCTGGTTGTGGATAGACGACCATGGTAAAACTTGAGTCACCAAACATCCCCCGGATAGAACTACACTGTAACCTCATGCGCTAAGTGGTATAGAAGATTTTACTTTCAGATTTGGGTAGAAACAACAACTTAAAAAAAAAAAAACAAACCCACAACCACCCTGTGTCAAACCTAAACTGAAATTGTTATTCAGCAATTTGCAACACTTACTGTCATATTAAAGTAATTTTATTTTATTTTCGCTCGCTTGCTCCGTTCTTGTAACAAAACAGCAAATCTCAGGATTTCAGCAGACATTTGGCACAGCAGCTGAAGCATTCCTTAAACGTTTAGGGGGTACAGCCTGTGACACGGGTAATGGCTGATAACGCCAGTGGAAATTGTGCAGACAGAGAGGAATTGCACTGGATGAGACCTTGGTGACAAAATCGCTGTGGTGCTGGGGCAGGACTGAGTCCTGACGCACCATCCGGCACCGCGGAGCAAGGAACGGGGGAAAACATGGAAATCTGTGACCAGAACAATACTGCTCTTGCTATCCCATAAGGATTTCTGTCCATGCAGAGGTTTGCAAGACCTTCTCCAGGGCCTGAGACATCCCATCCCGGGACCGGGGATGCTGGTGGTTTCTCTGCCCGCACATCCCACTCCTCGCTGTCTAGCTATGATGGCTCTTGTGACATCTCTTTCTTTCCTGAGTGGATATATTATTTATAAACATGAAAGAACTTTCACTAAAAGCAAGCTTTAACTTTGTTATGTAGAAAACTTCAAAGCCTTTGTTTGAACAACTGAGCACTCACCACCCTGGGCTGGATGGGCCAGGCCTGCTGCCCACAGCTGGCTGGGGCAAAGTGTTGGTAGTAACCAACACGTAAAGGGAGAGAAGTTGAACGCTTTAATACGCTCAGAATTACTCATCTCAGGTGTTCTTTGAAGTACAGGTGAAGACATCTGGCAGGTTAAGACACAAGAGGTCTTCACCCTTGCCACAGAAGAGGAGTGTGGACTCAGCTAAACCATCTCAGCTCTGTGTGCCCCGGCTCTAAAGCACCAAGGATGCCATTTTGTCACAGGGATGTGAACTCGTACTTTTTTAGGAAGGGCTGATTTCTAACCTGGCAACATCTCTTTCGGTGATACACATCCCTAAAGCACACAGCTATGACAAACACTCGACATGGCTCAGGAGACAATGGTGGTACTTACTTTTTCAAAGGCTCTATGACTGTCTTTTGGATCTGATTCACCTGTTGAAAGCAAAAGAGATGATTATATGTCAGGCTTGTTGAAAAAGCCTGTTTGTACAAGGATACATGTTTGCACAGTGCCTACCATAGGATGATGAGGGCTTCCGAGCACAACCACAATGCCCTTTAACCAAAAAATAGCAAACTTCTCCCATGGGCTCGGGATGAATTGCAATCCCCAGTACAACCAGAGTCAGAAGAGTAAGATAGTAGAGAAACTCATGTGGGAAGTATTTTGGGGATGATGACAAAAAGGGAAGGATCTGTCTGGAAGGGCGAGATACCAAGAGCATCCCAGCACAACCTGGTTTCCCTTATCCATATTCACCTTCTCCTGGTTGAAAGAGTCCATCCTCTTCATCGCTGTGTCGAAGGCCGTGACCATCTCCAGAAAGCCAGGCTCCTGTTCACACAGCGGGTTCGACAGCAGGTCCGAAGAGATTTTGACAGCAGACTTTGACATGGCTACGGGCAACAGGAGCGTGCAAAGGAAAGCAGAGAGGGTCACATCTCAGCGGCTGCCCGGTGGGACAGTCACACATCCCCTCACTGCCTGCGCTGGCACCTGCAGCTGCCAAGGGGGACCAGGGGGCAAAAATCAGGGAGTTCAGCCACCGAGGGGGGATCTAGCACAACTTTCCAGGAAGATATTCACTGGTGGTTGAGAGAAAAAGAAAGGAAGAGCCACCAATTCATTCACGTAAACACCCAGAAAACTGTTTATATAAGTTAAGTCTGAACCACTCCGATGTACGGCTGGTGATGTTGCCAGAAATAATACCAGACTAACAAAAGCACCGTTCTCTTAAAAAAAAATGTAGATGGGTTTTTTTATACGTCTTTTCTCGACAGACTATTAAGTGTCACTCTCAGTCTCACTACAGCTCTTCCACAATGAGAAAAATCACAGTCCATTAAGTCTTTCAAATGGCTTTACAAAAATATATATTTGAAGTGGATTTAGTGATTTTGTGCTGGTGGAAAAGGACCAGACTGACAGGACTAGAAGACGAGGTTTCTCTTTTACTCTCAAAATAGGCACAACACAAGCAGCAGAGACACAAGCTGGCTAAGCACTTTCCCTCGCTGAGCCTAAATTTTCTGCCCGTGGAGACCAGCCCCACAAGCCAGGGGAAAATGCAAAGGCTGAAGTCTCTGGAGACCCTGAGACTGCCACCAAGAAATCCAGAAACACCAGGTCACACTCTGACAGGCCTCAGTTCGTGTCTCACTGAGCACTTTTGCTCGTGTTCCATCAGACACGCCTCTCTTCCTATCCAAACGCTCAGTCTTCAAAGGGAAAATTAAATCCCTATGACAGGACCATTACAAAAAAGCAAGAAAATAGCTAAGGTACAGAATGGAAAAAAAAAAAAAGAAAGAGATGAATAAAAAGGCAAGCATCAATATAAACGGGAGTAAAGAAGAAGAAAAAAAGTCACGGGTACTAAAAAAAAAAAAAATGTTCTTTTTCGTCAGCACTGTTGCTGGAAGTTATTCCAGTTTAAGATCAGAAAGCCAGATGCTTGAGCCGTGCTACAGATGAGCTCTGGAAAGACTCCTACTGTACTCACTCAGATATTAAAAGTTAAAGTCATCTGAATAATGGGGCTTAAGATCATAAATCAAGGGGTTAAACATTCTGATTTAAAGGTTACACACAATTATACAGAGAGCTCAGAAGCTAAATAGCTGGGAAGCTCAATGCAGAACGAGATGCTAACTACGGAATAACAAAGCTACCGTATCCGTCTATTATCCAAACATTAAGGGTTTAGGCATTTAAACCTTTAAACAGATGGGATATAATCCATATGTGTGACCACATCTGAGGAAGGATTTGTGCCAAAATGGGATGGAGTTAAGAATGGCAGAACTCCTTCAGCTGGAAGAAAAATTAGTTTCCCTTCATAAGGAGAGGACTGAAAGTGTACTGCAGCGAGGGGAGGTGCTGCGAGCAGCGGGGTCATGCCGAGAGGCCAGAAACTGGGGTTTTCAGGATTGTTCAGCGAGACTTTGGGCCAGATGCTTGCCCTGTGTTGCTGACCTCACCTGTATGGCTCTGAAAAAATGGCTGTGGTGGGTTCCAGGGAGAGGAGAGGGGAGAGGGGAGAGGGGAGAGGGGAGAGGGGAGAGGAGAGAGGAGAGAGGAGAGAGGAGAGAGGAGAGAGGAGAGAGGAGAGAGGAGAGAGGAGAGAGGAGAGAGGAGAGAGGAGAGAGGAGAGCGGAGAGGGGAGAGGGGAGAGGGGAGAGGGGAGAGGGGAGAGGGGAGAGGAGAGAGGAGAGAGGAGAGAGGAGAGGAGAGGAGAGGAGAGGAGAGGAGAGGAGAGGAGAGGAGAGGAGAGGAGAGGAGAGGAGAGGAGAGGAGAGGAGAGGAGAGGAGAGGACAAGTGGAGAGCATCACATCACATCAACTGTCCCTCGGGTGGGCTCCAAGGGGGTCTGTACTGCACTTGGCTCACAAAGCGTGCAGGACACGACTCCAAGTAAAAGAAGTGATTTTAGAGAGCCACTGCTTGTTTGAGTCACGTCAAAAGTAGTGGAGAACAGCCAGGCACGCTCCGGGGAGCAACACTGAGCCACGCTGATCCAGCGGGCTACCTGCATCTCATTTCAAAAGGAGAGCTCTGCCCTCCAATTAAAGGACATCCTCCTGCTCCTTAAGATCCTATTTGGTTTGGAAAGAGGGTGGGGAAGGGGGTTAGTGATCTTTAGCCACAGGACAGGCAGTGCTGCTAACAACCCATTCCCTGCTCCCAGCCATGCTGCTGCAGCTGGCAGGGCAGCGGCCGAGCCTCGCAGGAACATTTTTGTGCAGATGGAGGAATCGGTCTTGTTCTGAGCTGAGTCTGTTTTGGCAGAAGGTGGAGACTCGAGCCACCAGGTCCAGTTTGCTAGGGAGTGTTTGCAGGCAGTGAATAATCAACCCCCTCGGCGCAGAGGTACAGTGGAAGAAATAAGACACTCAGGAGGACCCGGCAGCGCTGAGACGCTGTCATCCTCGTCGGGAACGGGGGCTGGATGTTGGCTGAGCCAGCACAGCCATCTCCTCCGGGGAACGGGCACTGCCAGGTGAGGAAAGCAGTCCCGGGTGCTTGATCAGACCTACCTCCTTTTCCTTCACCCATCCCTCACCGGACCACATTCAAAATCTTCCCTTCCACTCATGATTTCATGCTTTTAAATGAGAAATCAGATCTTACTGGATCTGGCCAAGGCTCATTTGTGACTCTGCCATGTAGCAGAACGGAAAAAGAAAGTCCTCCCACAGCTCCTCTGGGACTTGAAATGCTCCATATAAACAACGCCCACTGCAAGGGAGGGGAGGGGAATCCTTAACAAGGAAAAACTTACCAAGGATCCCTCACAATGACCAGAGTCCCCAGAAAGGGCAGTTTTCACCCTGGAAAGGCGTCCTGGCAGCGCCGGTTACTGGTGCCCTTCCCAGTGCTCCCCTGCCCCGTGCCAGCGCCGTGCTGGGAAGGGTGGGAGAGCACGGGCAAGAGCCAGCACCCGCCTTTCTGTCTGGCAACACCCGAGCACACAGAGACACACACACACACATACAGGTGAGAGCCTGTAGCATGGGAAGCCCCCGAGCTGCCAGCCCCTCCCGCTGGCAGAGCGCCCTGCGGGGCTGCTTCCCACCCCCCTGCCCCTCCGTGTGCGGAGTGTTGGACCAGTCCAGCCCCCACCTGTTTGTGCTGGTGCATCTGCCTTGGCTCCGGTGCCGTGGGGGCCCGGTACAAATAGGGACAACACCAAAGCACACGCTGAGAAAAGCCATCTGTGTTTAAAACAGCTCTTTGCTGCGTGTTTCTGCAGGCTGCCCGGCTCGGTTCGATACCCAGCATCCAGAATCCCCCGCTCCCCTCCGCCAGCTCGCTTCTGTCTCCTCCCAGTCCCAGCCCGGGTTCCAGCCACACGCGGGTCCCTGCGAGAGGAGCTGGGAAGGGAGCAGGCAGGGGCCGCCGTGCCTCGGGACAGGACCCCTGCGAGGCAGATGTCACCCCGCGCGGGCACAGGCAGAGATGAGTTGTTTATTGCTTCCTACATCGCCCACCGCCACGAGGTCAAGCCAAAGCGAGCAGCCACTGAGGGAACGAGCTGGGTTTTTCCTGAACGAGACCTGCAGGTCGGGCGTGAGGCCCGTGGAGCGATGCCTACGGGGTGCTCTGCGGACCCCCCCAGCCTCGTCCCACCTCCCTTTGGCTTCAGGTGCCCTCGGCTGAAGTAGGTGAGTGCGCACTGCTCGACACAATAGGCTCAGCTGGAGACTGCTCCTGCCTGGCTAACGGGAGAACTGGACTAATTACACCTATTTTTCAGTTGCAGAAACTGAGGCAAAGAAAAGAAAGCGACTTGCCCAAGGCCACAGAGCAAGCTGCAGCTCAAGAGATAGGGACTAAGCCCATAACATACTTTCTGTTCCCTTGGTTGAGAAACTGCTCGGCAGCCCTCATGCAGATGGCCTTGTAACTAAGCAAACTGAGTGGGACTGAGATCTAGATTTGTTTTCCAGACTTGTCACAGATTACTCATGTGATCTTGAGAAAGTCACTTCATCTCTTTGTGGCCAAGTTCACAGTCTATGTATCCTACAGTCACATACCCAAGTCTGCATCTGTGCTTTTCTTCATATCCTTCTGAAGTTTTTTGGTCTGATCTTCCAATCTGAAAGATGGGAGAACAAGGCAAAGTCTGAATCTTGGAAAGAAACAAACCGAAGTGTATCATACGTGCAACAAATCATTTACGGGCTGAATATGCTGGCTTCTGTTGTGAGTTAAAAATATCCAGGCAAGGCTCTATGAAGTTCAGTGCTGCTCAACCTTTTCGGGTTGTTTTCAGATGGTTTTCAACCTTTTCAAGTTGGTGATCTCTTATTCAAAGTCACATATTTTCTTAAGTCCTCACGCTTACCACAAATGGCAAAGCCGAATGCTTCCAGATGATACGTGTGAGCTTATGTGACACAGTCGGTTATGGTAAAAGCAATATTGGTCGTCAGAGGTGCTGAGCTGTTCAGTGACCCCAGAGTTTTCGGGCAATTTTACACTCTTTACTTTAGAGCTGCCATAATCTGCAAACCTCAACCCCACTGAAAATACTTCTTAGGACACCTCTGAACACCCAGCCACCAGAGAAACTCGGAAGAATTAGAAATTACGGGGCAGGGAGTGATTTGCTGCGAAGAAAGGAACTGGGTAAAATTTCCTGGGAAGATGCAAGAAGAGGGCACAACAGAAAAGTATGCTGCTGTTCCTGTTTTACCAGTGTGGTTGATACTTACTGCTGAAGCTTTCCATATTCCCTTTCAAAGTCTCTCTCCACCTGTGGAAAGAGGAGATGGAAATCAGCTCAGAGGTACTGCAGCAGAGCCTGGCAGCTCCCTGCGCAGGGAAACCTGTCCCCAGGAAACGCCTGCGTGAACCCAGGGAAGGGTAAGCTGCAGCTACCAGGGGAGTTACGCTTCAAAAGTTAATGAAGTCTTGGCTTCTCTTCCTCCAGACTCTCTCAAAGCAAAAGACACTGCCACCAACTGCGTCAGCTCGTTCCAAGGATGTGCTCCAGCACATGAACTGGAAGCTGACAGAGTCAATGGGAATTGCCTTAAAAGCAGAGAGATTGCAATTGAGCACACACACTGACACAGGCGCCCCCAGCTCAGCCCGGCGCCGGCGGGGGACGAACCCGCTTTCTCTTCCAGAGGCACGATCGTCCCAGAAGCTGAGAGGAGCCGCTTCTCCTCCAGCCGCTCTCTGCCAAGGACCCCCGCGGTGGCTCTGCCCGGGGCTGGCTGCCAGACCCCCGCCCAGCCGCTCTCTCCCGCCCCAGCCTCAACAGGATGGTTTTTCTCCCCCAAACCCCTCAAGCCGTTGCTGAACCCTCCAATTTCCACATTATTTGCCCCCTGGATAGGCCCCTCAGTCCTGCACTAACTCCCTCCGACGAAACCCTGCCGCTGGAGCAGCGGTCCGAGCGGACTGCGGCACCGAAGGGAGGAGAAACCTGTGCTGGTGAAGAGCACAGAGCTCAAGAACAGCCTTCTCCCGATGCTACATCAATGACTGCTTCCTCCTACTTGCTATCTGGCAGCAAATCTCCAGTGATACAGGATATTTTAAGGAACTTTCCTTCCATGCTGACTGTTTTTAACACACACTTAAACATTCATTCCACACCTCGTCGACCAAATAAGCAAATGGATTTCAATTGACCAGCCAACAGTAAATACATGCGTTTTTGTTGTCATGGGATCAAAACTGGGTTCATTTGTGTTGTCAAGCTACCATGCTATTAAGGAAATGCTAAGTGTTGCAAGCAGCCAGGACTAGAAGGATCCAAAGGTTTGTTCCAAATCTTCATGCTGTCCTCGGGATTTCAAACCCAGGCTTGATGTAACAGCATTATGTGAAACCAGAACGTTTAATAGGGACAGTTGCTGTTCAATCAAAATTGCTATTAAAAGATCGGTATTTTAAGATGGAGCCCAGTAACTCTGGTTTTCCCGAAACCTCCTTCTCTAAAATATCTTTTTGGTCTGCACTTTGAGCCGCACTTGAACTCCGCAGCGAGGCGACCAGCCCTGGCTGAAGGCGGGCGGTGCCCGGCGCAGCGAGCGTGCCGAGTTCCAGCCCCGTCCCCAGCGGGGACAGCTGTCCACACCATCAGCTCCCACCATCCGGGGGATGCGTGCTGGCTCTCTCCGCCGATGAAAAACCTCCACCGAGCTCCCAACTCTCTTTCGTGCTGCTAAAAATGGTCGCTGGAGAACAGGCATGGAGCAGTGTGGGGGCAGCTCACACGACTTCTGCCTGGTTCACAGTTCTGCAGAAATCCGCAGCAGCTGGTGCCTGGAGGTCAGGTAACCAGCACATAGTAAAAAATCACCCTCGATTTCTATGGCTGTTCCGGCTGCTAAAATAACCAGGGAGTATTGCACTCTATTTATATGCCTTATGTGTGAATTGTTTTGGTTGCAAACCAGAGAGGGTCGGGCACGACTTAAAAATATGTCCTTTGAAGGCTGGCGATATCCTTCCCCTGGCATGGAGCTCCAGCCCTCTCCACCTCCGGGAGGCTCTTCCTTGTGCCTGCTCAGCCAAGAAACCAGAGGGTTTGGCCATGAAATGAAACTACCTGCAAAGATTCGTGGTATCTGCCCCTTCCCTTTGGCTGTTAGAGTCCCCTCTGCAACGAGCAGGCAAAGGCATCCTTGCCTGACGGATACGAAGGAAGGCAAGGCTTCCCCACCCTGCCACTCTCCGGGTGATGCGAACCCCCCAAATCTTCCAGAGCTTCCAAACTTCCCCAGAAACACCCAACTCCGTTTGCCTGAGCTCTTTCTACATCCCATTGAGGTGAATCTACAAGGCGGCACTTCAGCTGCCCGGCCTGACTCACGGCTCCAGTGCCATCTATGCAGAGACAGCTGCCCAAGGATTGCTCTTATTTTTCACGCCCACAGTAGCAACTGGCTACCAGTCGTCGCAGGCTGGAGGCTGATGTAGCCCTCCCCGTCATCGCTGCTCTCGTGTGCGTCGCAGGAGCCCCGACACACCACAGATCTGCGGGGAGCAGGGCCCCCCGTGCACTAGAGAGAGAAAACCGGCTCTCACGTGCTCCCACCGTGCAGATTTACAGGCGGTAGCCGGCGGATCAGAGGAGCGCAAGGAGGACGAGCTGAGAGCAAGCCAAGTAGATTTTGCAGAGCACACAGTAATTCCCGCTCCCAGTAGCTATCATCAATGGCTACACATACCCAACACTTACAGCAAAAGGCTGTGGACAGGATTATCACGTTAAGAGTAAAGAGAACAAGAAGTACAGGCAAGAAAATTACAATATCCTGAAGGGAAGTTTCCGAAATATTAAAATAATCCCACTTCTCCGCAGCCTCTTTCTGAAAACTCAAAATCAAAACGTGTTTCTGTATTGAATGCTTTTTCTTCTAGGCATATGGGCTAGTTAATGCAAGATTGCTCGTCTCTGGGTTTTTATTTAAATCTACATAAAGAACGACGAGTTCTAAAAAGCATTGAAATAAAACTACATTCTTCTTTTGCACCCAGTTATTTTTGTTTGCAAACACTGGGCCTTCCACCTGTGATAACATCCCTCCTGCTCTAAGGGCAATATCATAATCGGCACCATGGTTACAAGGCAATGAAGCAAGACCAAAGCCAGTACTACAAAGAGATGGAAATAAGGGGCTGTGATGAACCTTCTTATTCCCCTGAGGTTAATTTCTTTTCCTGGAGGAGGAGGACTGGCTGATTTCTACATGTTCCAGTGGTCTCAGCCTCTTCGTGGGTCTTGGGAAAAAGAGGAAAGCATACGCTTCCTCCTCCCTCCTCTCCAAAATAAAAGAAACCCTTATAATTAGGCCAGAAATTCTGCTCTAACCTGGAACTTTGGCTGAGCTTTTGCCATCCCATCAAGCAAGAGGAGATTCAAGGCAAGTAACGCAGGTGAGTATTTGCTCCGCGTCCCGCAGCGGAGCCCTGAGCCGAAGGAACGCTGCAGAGGGCAGGTGGGTGTATCTGGGGCTTCACGGGCTTCAGCCAGCCCTGCAAATCCCCATCTAGCAAGAATATTTTTAAGAAAGACTGCTTAGGTGACACGCTAGAAGGGAAAAGGAACCACCTCCGAGCCGCAGAGATGGCTCCATCCTGCTGAAGATTGAAGGAAGAGAGTGAAAATGAGTAAAATTATTTAACTGGCGTCACTTGATTTCACACCACCATTTCTGCGACATTTACTCCATTATTTTGGGATTTCCAGCTCGCTGGTGGAGCCCGATGGAAAGGCACTGAGGGGCGGCAGCTGCAGCGGAATCCTCCTGCTCATGGAGCTCCTCCGTCCGACATCCCTGGGGAAGGCAGGGCTGCTGGGATGAGTCAAGGAAGGGAGGCTTGGCAGGCGTGCGGGCCCACAGCTCAGGTCCCCGCTCCCTGCCAAGCTGACTCACCCAAGGTTAGCCAGCGAGGAGGAGGAAGGCGAGCCATCTGAGTCAGCCCAGGACAGAGCGCTGCTGAGGGAGGGAGGGAGGGAAGAGGGGGTAAAACCCGGGTGACGTGCAGGGGTTGTGCGCTGGGCTGCCCCATCCCAAGAGCTGGCTGGCTCCCCCGGCCCCCCGAGCTGGCTCCACGCCCCGCAGGGATGCACAGCCTGCCCTCCTTCCCAGCTACCTGCCGGCTCGGATAACCCCAGCCCCGGTGAAGAGCAGGGTACAACCCCGGGGTGACGCAGATGAACTTCAGCAAGCTGGAGCCACGAGAGAGCTCGGAAGACAAGCTCTGGTTCCAGCGTAACCTCTGCTCGGACCGAAGCTGTCCTGGGGGAGGGAAGAACATCTCTGCCGTAAGAGGCTTCGTGGCTGCATCGGATTTGAGCAACAAACATTCTGCCGAGAGATATAATTCTAACAGGTTTAAGTCCTATCACTGGGCATTAGTTTAATTGGGCTGTGTTCCCGTGTCCTCTGCAGCTCCACTGACAGCAGGTCCTCTCTGCGTATTAGATCCTCCCACCCAGCTCCCGGCCTCCTGGCCAGCCCAGTGACAGATGCTCTTTTCAGGGGAGAGGAGGGGAGAGATTATGCTGTCTGGAATTGGATTTGCCCAGGTTAAGGTGGAAACAAAGCAGAGGCACGTCTGGGGGGTGGGAGATCACTTCAGTTCACCAGCCGCTATTTTCTACGGGGGTTTCCTTCTACCTGAAGAGCTAAACTGTGGCTGACACCATGCCCTTCTTCAAAGGATCAGAAGCGAGTGGGCATAGGAAGCCATGACTAATTCCCTCTGCAGCCTAGGCAAATTGCTTTTCAGTACTACTGCCTGCCTAGGTTTGACACCAGCCCCAGCATCGTTTCATCAAGAAAAAAGGCTCCTTGGCGAGCCAGGCCTCTCTCAACAAAGCGATTCTCCCCTCTTCTGCACTCCAGTTACATTGCCTCATGGAGAGCCAAATAAGTTAGATCCTAACAAACGCTGTGTTTTGGTTTGTTTTTTTTTTCTCTCCCTCCCCTCCTCTTTTGCGGTCCAATCTCTGTGAGTGGGAGATCCTCTACCCGCAACCACTTCCCTTCTGATCGGCTTGGGATGCAGCCCTGGAGATGCCACACCTTCCCACTTCCTGCAGCGGGCTCCAGAGCCCAACATCTGGAATATCACAGACCTCGGCTGCTACCGCTGTTCCCAAAGCCCGCACAGATGGAGCGTCTCAGCCTGCAACTGGGAGGTAAAGTTGGGGGCCTTGAGCTCGCTAAAGCTACAAAGCGGCCCCGTCACTTCCACACCACGACGCTGAGCGCCTCGCTCCCAGGGGAGATCGGTGGTTTCCTGCCGTTTGTTCTTCTTTGAAGAGCTGCACTTTACACTTACTGTGAGGTTGCAAGGCTTTGGGCTTCCTGTTTTCTGCTTTCCACGTATCTGCTGCCTGGAAAGTATCATCATCGTCAACACACGGCGAGTGGAAGCCATTTAAAAATCAGCATCTGACCCCGAGCTACCGGAGTCGCCGACACAAAAACTTGTTGTTCTTCTTGGGGGAGCTGAGGAAGAGGGGGAAGGAAGGCAGGAAGGAAAGGGAAAAGGCCTGGAAACGCTCGCGCTGCTGAATGAACCTCTGCCTGACGGATATTCTGAGCTGTTCTATTTAATACACACACACACAGATATATATATATATAAAAGCAATGCCTGCCAACTGCCTCAGAACAGCACATACCAGCAGCTCGGGGGAAGGCAAGCTCTCGAAGGTGCAACCGTTCATCTGCATGGAGCCCAAGCTCCTGCCGCAGCTCGGGGACGGCTGCTTTCAGCAGCAACAGAGCACGGCACAGGGGAGACGAGGTCTCTCAGACAAACCTCTCGCAACAGTAAACGCAGCAGGAGCAGAGGGAAGTCAGCAAGCGCTGACAAGAGAAAAAAATATAGTCAACTTGGATGTGAGAACGGGTGGGATGGAGGCATCCAAGAAAGCCGGCCAAGACACCCAGAGCTGCAGAGCAGTTGGTTCTTGCATCAGCCTGGAAGGACACCCGTGTTGGAAACACCGGGGAAGAGGATGAGGGGCAAAATCTGGTGGAGTGAGGCAACGTGAGGGTCTCCTGAAAGCGAAGGGGAATGGGTGTGAAGAGCTGAGGCTGGGGGCCTGCCCTTCCTGGGGGAGTGCTGACAGCAGCACCTTCTGCCGGCGGGTCGCCAGCCCCTGGAGAAAGGGCAGCTGAAGAGATGCAAAAAACAGTGAGGGATTTTATCAGTCCTTGTCTTCATCGCCTGCCTGGCTTAAATTTTGTACTGACAGTTTGGAGCCGTTACAGAAAATTGCTGCTCTATGGCAAGAGACAACTACCAAATCCTTTAAAATAAAACATGACAATCAAGCCATAAAGGGAGTGGCAGAATTAGCCCTCTGCCTCCAGGGGAAAATGTCATGTCCCAAGGAGAAACTGCCCCGTAAACACAAGTGCCCACGCATCCTGAGGAATTAGCCATGATGAGTGTCCCAGAGAGGAAGGATCAGAGATGTTAGTCTGTTCAGGGGATTAGGTCACCAATGCCGTTATAACGACAAGGTCTCCACCGCGCTCGCTGTCAGGGCACTTATTTTAGAGCAGGTATGGAGGTTAGTTTTCAGGGACAGCTACTGTGAGGTCCCACAGCTTTTTTTTGCACGGGACAAAGGCAAAGACCATCTGCTTAAGAAGGGAAAATACCACAGCCAGCTGCAAGCAACAGCACTTGGGATAGGAGTCTCAAATACACGAGAATACAAAATGCTTTTTTAATTTGCTTTTAAAGCAAATGCTGTGCAGCACAAATTAATTCACGCCCGAGCACTAAGCATCTCAGCTTATAAGCCTTTCTTTGGAAACAGTTATATTCAGCGATCTGAACCACTCCTCCTCCTCCATCTGCTCAGAAAGGATGAACAAACAAGCCATTGCTGAAAGAAGGAAGGAAGGAAGGAAGCCCGTTCAGCCATCTCCGAGGAAAACTGTGCCAGACCAAAAGAGCTCTTCCCCTCACCACCCCCCTCCCAAAAAAAAAAAAAAAAAAAAAAAAAGAAAAAAAAAAAAGAAAAGAAACAGATCCCAAACCAAAATACTCTCTCTGGTTGGGGCTCCCCCTCACTCCTCGCACGAGGAACCAAGCGCTGGTCACACGCGGCAACAGGTTCTGCTCGCTCACATCTCCCTCCCACGCGCGCGCACACGCACACGCTCGCAAAATGGGACGAGTCAAAGTGCCGGCTTGACTCATCAGCCACATGATCAAAGGCTGGATCTAAAAAGGGGGAACTGGTTTACTCACTGTCTTGGGTACAATCTGTTTCTTGGGCTGCCCGATCTTGAACGGTATCCTGGAAAAGAGAGAAGAGGGAATGTGTAAGCGAGCGATGCTGGTCTCAGCCCAGCCCCGCGGGTCTTGTCCTCAGTGATGGGTTTTGGGGTGAGCCCGGCTTGTCCCAGGGCAGCAGAACCCCTTTCTGTGAAGCGTGTTCCCCCTCTGAGAGCTGGTGTCTCCCCCAAGGGCAGCATCTCCATCTCCAGCTGCAGAACGCCCCTTTCCCCACCCTCCCGCCGTCCTGGTAAGGCAAAGCAATGCAATAGATGCTCCAGGCGTTCCGGCTGAAGAACATGCTATGTTTAAAAACAAACCTGAAGGGGAGGGAAAAAAAAAAAAAAAAAACACCAAACACCCAACCTGTAAATATTTAGAAAGAGGATATTAAAAAAAGTAACAATCCAAGTGTCTGGAGCTGTGAGCTGCTTCAAAGGATTTCTCTGATACAACAGCTGTAGGAGCAGCTCACCTGCCAGCAGAACAGCCTTCATTCTTAAAATCTTTAATATGGTTGCTAGTAAAATCTGGGTTACCTGAATGATTTTCCCCACGTGAGCTAGCTCAAAGGTGAACAGTACTCAAAATAAATTACACAACATATGTGAGGGTGGCTGGGTCAGATGGTTACAGCCAGGCAGCCGTCCTGAAAATAATTGGATTTCTTTCACCTATCAGTATAATAAAAACCAGGGAATTCAACTGCTGGTTTCAATCTATGTAATTAAGTAAAAGAGGTGCCGCTTGGGTAAAGCATCTCATCCAAAATCTCCCGGTTTCTGCATTGTACTGCTTTAAGTACATCTGCATCTGCCTGGGCTTGTGCAAAGCACCTGACACTGTCCCACGCGACACCCTTGTCCCTAAACTGGGGAGAGGTGGGTCTGGCGGATGGGCCACTCGGTGGGTAAGGAACTGGCTGGGTGGTCGCACTCAAGGAGCTGTGGTCAGCGGCTCCGTGTCCGAGTGGAGAGCGGTGACAAGTGACATCCTCAGGGGTTGGGACCGGCGCTGTGTCACATCTCTGCTGGGGACACGGACAGCGGGATCGAGGCACCCTCAGCAGGTTCACTGACGACACCGAGCTGTGTGGGGCGGGGACACGCCGGAGGGAAGGATCCATCCAGAGGGACCTGGACAGGCTGGAGAGGGGGGACGTGCCAACCTCAGGGAGCTCAACAAGGCCAAGGGCAAGGACCTGCCCATGGGTCGGGGCGATCCCAAGGACAAATCCAGGCTGGGCGAGGAGTGGGTTGAGAGCAGCCCTGGAGCCCGTCTGGAGGAGGCCACGGAGATGCTCGGGGGGCTGGAGCCCCCCTGTGAGGACAGGCTGAGAGAGTTGGGGGGTTCAGCTGGAGGAGAGAAGGCTCCGGGGAGACCTTAGAGCGGCCCCCCAGGGCTGAAAGGGGCTGCAGGAAGGGGGGGGGGACACACTCCTGATCAAGGGGGGAAGGATAGGACGAGGGGTAACGGGTTTAAACTGACAGAGCGGAGATTTAGATCAGATCTAAGGCAGAAATTATCCCCTGTGAGGGGGGTGAGGCCCTGGCACAGGCTGCCCAGAGCAGCTGTGGCTGCCCCCTCCCTGGAAGGGTGCAAGGCCAGGTTGGACGGGGCTTGGGGCAACCTGGGCTGGTGGAAGGTGGCCCTGCCCGGGGCAGGGGGGTGGGAACTAGACGGTTTGTAAGGACCCTTCCAACCCAAACCAGTCTGTGATTCTATGAACTAAAAAGAAAAAAATTGGTCTGATAATGAAATACAAGTATCTTTTCCCAGAGACGCCTCACCTAGGGCATGCCTGTAGCTCAGCGGCATCAGCATCCCATCCCAAATCCACACCAGGCACCTCTTGGGAAGGTTCCCAAGTTCCCTCTTGGACCAGTCTAAATTCTCACACTGCTACCCGAAGTTTAAGCTAATAATGTGCATTTTAGGCCTCTGGCTTGGCTCCGAGCTGGCTCTTCTCCCCACTGGGCAGCAAACGCGTGGCAGGTTCTCCGTTTGCTTCTCATCACCTTTACTTACAAGTTCCCCTGCACCAGCGCTGCTCTAACACAGCTCCATCGGGCAACTGGAACCCCAGAAAACATTTTTATTAGCGTAACACTAACCCAGCCACAAGCAACGCCACGCGATGGGAGAAAGTATTTGCGATGAAGCAACACGCCATCCACGCGGACGAAGCAAAACCAAGATTATCCAACCGCCTGATCCCTCCCGGCCTCCCTTCTGACCATCTTTGCCGCTGTTTTCGAACCAACGGTGTAATTAGCTACCGGTAATAAACCGGGGCTGCAACCCGTACGTACCTCCTGAGCGGCTCAGGGCGCACAAGCCAACCTGAGTCACCGGGTTTAAATTTAAAATTTTTCTGGAGAACTTCCTGTTTATGGCTCTCCGCTTGGACCGATATAATTTTAGGTTGTTAACCCTTTCCAGCTCCTGTGGCAGGCCTGGCAGCCGTGAATCACGCTTCTTTTATAAACAAACACTCGTCTGGTGTATAATTACCCTGTCAATAACTGGGTGTGTGGTGCCTTACAGGAAGAAAAAGAAAAAAAATACGGATTTTTTCTTTGTGTTTTCCTACGTGGGTCAAATATAAACTAAAATGAGGCACCTCCCTTACTCTTGCAGGCACAGGCTGTCCCATCCGCAGGCAGGTGCCGTCACTCGATGTTTTTGGAAGTGATGGCATCGACCTATCTTGGTGGAAGGAGGAGAAAAAGATGTGGGCTTTACCCAGGGGAGTGAGTTACCCCCAGAAAAATGAGCTTGCATGATGAGCCATGGTGGCTGCTGGGCCATCTCCAGGGGACAAGCACGGGGTTCAGGCCGGGGCTAGGCTGGTTCCTAGCGGGGAAGCACAATTAAAAAGGTGATTAACACAATACCTGCACGCAACCTTCCCCTCTCCCTTGCTGGGCCAACCCTGCTGAAGGGGGTTATTTAGAGAAGCAAACCCGACTGTCGCTGTCTGCTAGCAAACTGGGTTAAATCAAGGCAATTTTGGTAATAAAAGAAGGATGTGGAGAACAGGCAGGGCAAAGCCACGGATCGCCCTCGGCCGGCGGCCACCAAGCTGGCAGCAGCTGAGGGGGAGGCAGTGGGGAGCACAGGGGGTCCCATCCTGTCCCCCGTCTCCAGTGCAGAGGGGAAGGAAAAAAAAAAAAAAAAAATCCCAGCCACTTTTCTTCTAGAACAAAAGAAAGTCACTAGAGCACTTCACAACACTGTAAATACAGTTTGAAGCAGTAAATATCTCTATTAGCATCGTGATGCCAGTTGGCTAATTATGTCTGTCTCGGTAAAACCTCTAAAAAATAACCCCGTGCGAGTAATGTCTATTCACCAATTATTTACTTTTTTTTTCAGTTGCTGTTTTACAATTTGAGATAATCTTTCTGGCTTCTGAATCTTTGTCTTTTAATATAGTTCTGGGGCGGGAAATATGTATAAGCAGGAACAAAAGCAGTAAGGAAGGAAAGATGAGAGGTACGGATCTTATCCGAGCTTTTAAAACAAACAGACACATCCCGCACCTTGAAAGGTGACGCCGAGCTGCTGCTGGCACCGAGGAATTTTGTCCCTCCGTGAGCCGATGTCCCAGCTCATAAAACAGGGGGGGGGACAACGTGCGCCTGCCACAGCAACGTTCCAACCGTTCGCTTAAAAATTAAGAACCGTCGGGTGGTTTGTTTTGTTTAGAAAATGTACGATGGGCATAAAGCAAAGGGGTTGGGGAGAGATGGGGCGGGATCTGGGTGCCGTGGATCGCCGGCGTGGCGTGGTTATCACCGTTACCTGAAAACCTGAGCGCGGGGTCTGTACACACCGGAGGAAAACCAGAATCGGTGCATTTTTTTCTGCTCTCTCATTTCTGCTGAGCGAGAGAAAGCTGGGGTTGTGTTTGGGGTGTGAAATCCCTTGAAATCCTGTTCCTGAAGAGCGCGAGCGCGCTGAGTCACAGCCGGAGCGTTCCCACCCCGGTCCCCCCTACACACACACACGCACACAGACCGTGGGGTTGGGGGGAGCACCCCGGCCCCTGGCCCTGACCTGCCACCCGCACCCCCCTGCGGGGAGGTCGCTTGGGAAAGCAGTGGGGTTCAGCTGGGAGGGAGGAGGGCGAAGCACTGCAGGGAGGGGGTGGGAAGAGCTTAAAGTAGGAAAAAAAAGTGTGGGTGGAGAAAATCCTGCAAGCTTCTACTCGGGGATGCTCAGGAACCCCAGGGAGGGGAAGGTGGGAGAAGCTGTGGCTAATTTTCTCTGAAGTTTCCCCAGCAATGTCATATATTTACTTGGCTTTTCCATGTGCAAACCCAGGGCCACACACCAAAGCAGTTAATTCTCCTCTGGATGCACAGGAGAGTTGCAAACAAACCTCGCAGGCAGGGGGGGAATAGAGCTCAATGAGGTCTGCGGGGAACTGGAGTTTAAACCATAGAGCTCCCACTCTCCGCCAGTCCCCTGAAAGGAAGGCACGCAGGAATTGCCAGCGTGAATCAGACTAAATCACTGCTAATTTTAGGGAGGGGAGGATGGTCTTTTTGCTACGTTGGACCATCAAACCTCAGCACCATCCCTAGCCTGGAGCAGGTGGTGGGGAGGGAGCCCGGCCGATGTCCGGAGTGTGCACAGGGGATAAATAATTGGTGATTTCAACCCCTTTCCCCCGTAGCAGCTTTCATCTGAACATCGCAAAGCGATGTTCAGATGAAAGCTGCTACGGGGGAAAGGGGTTGAAATCAGGCCCCCAGAAGACCCCCCCTCGCAGATAAACAAAGGATAAACACAAAGTGGTTTCACCCATGGCCGATAAGCCGCTGCCCCTGGGGACTCTTGAGCTGTTTGCTGCCAAATCAGGGGCTGGAGAGGGAAGGGAGGATGGACAGACGGACGTTAATCACCCAAACATTTAGGAAAAGGCGACTGTGCGCCATCAGAATCAATATTTCTACCACAGACGGTGCTGGCCAGGGACCCGCAGGTCTCAGTGTGGTAGGAACTGGTGGTAACGACCAGTTTTTATCGGTAACGTCACCGCCGTCAGACCGCCAACTAAATTAATGTTTTCTGAAAAGTGCCCGTTTCCCGTGGAAAGTTTCGGGGCTTTTTTTTGTTGTTGTTGTTGTTGGGTTGGTTTTTTTTTTTTTTTATTTTTCATCGAAACCCCAAGCGCCAGCAAACCAGCGCAGCCTGGATTTCCGCCAGAGCTTTTCACTCTTTGAATTTCCACCAAAAATCTCAATTCTTTCACCGGAAAGAAACCACTCTCTGCCTGCAGGCAGGAGGACAACACCCAGCCTCCCGCGCTGTGAGGGGTGACCCCAACCCACCGAGGCTGGTCTTGCCAAATATTTTAGCACATGGCGTGCTGAAGGCTTCTACAAAACCATCCGTTTATACCTGATCCTCCGTGAAACCAAAAACTGGCCCTAAATTACCCCAGAAATTCCCTCTGTAGGAGGCAGGGGCCCTTCCCCAAGCCCTGCTCTGCTCGGTGGCGTGTCCTTCCCTTCACCCAGGCCACGCCAAGCTCCTGCGTTGGGAAAGGACCCGGCTCAAGGGGTAACTGCAGCCAGGAGACTGTAATTCACGGGACTAGCTGCTATCCCGGAGAGATCAAAGCATTCCCACAAACATCAACAGGAAGGTCGGGAACATCCGAGGAAGGATGCGAACGTGGAGGTTATAACTTTCACTTCCTCGCTGCCATTGTCGGGGGAATTGGAGTGAACATCTCCACGGCTGGAGGGTGCTTCTCCCTCCCCACGTCGTGCCTTCTGCGCTCAGGGCAGCATCACTGCAAGACTTCGGTGTTGGGAAAGGAGCTTTCCGTGATGTGATACGGGAAAACGAGAGAACCCTGGAAGTTCAAGAGCAGCTGTGACAACCATGAGTAGCTGCTGAAACAGGACTAATTATCTCATTAGTCTTCCTGAGCCATAAAAAGTGCCGCACAGGACCTGAGGAGAGGCAACGTGGTGAAGGCTGGCAGGGTACGCACGCCAAGAAAACCAACGCTGGGCACCTGGACCACAAGTCTCAGGACTTTGGGCTTCCTAAAAATCATCAAAAGCCACAAATCTGTGGCTGTGCGGGCTGCCCCGGAGAGAGCCCTTGACACAGCGGGGGATCCCAGCCCTGCCCAGGTGAGAAAGGCACGAAGGCAGACGAGGGTTAGACATTAATCTCGAGCATCGCTCCGGATGCCTCGCTGTACTACACCGTGTCCATGGAAACTGCATGCACCGTCCCACCCCGCTCCCCCCGCCTCGCAGGAACTCATAGCAACCGCTCCAAACACAGCGCGAAGGCAAAAAAAGGAAAAAATTATTCAAACGGATCACAAACAGCTTATGTCGAGGGAGAGTCTGCGCCAAATTCTGGTTTGGGTTTTCTCTTCGTTGGAGACGAGAGGGGAGGTCACGGGGTGGCGAGAGGCAGGGAGAGGAGCGACGTGGGGACACGCTCCCTCGGAAAGAAACGCGTCCATCCCCGTCGGCGTGCGCTTCCCCCCTGCATTTCAACCCCGTCCCTGTGAACTCAGAGGCATTAAGCCACAAATGGATGTCAGGGTGAGCCCCTGAAGCAGGGGAGAAGGAATAAAAGAAGATGTAAACATCCATTTTATGTTGGTTTAGGTCAGCCCCGGGGAAAGGAGGCACCTTCCTCAACTTCAGCAGCGGAGAAGTGTGCCCGCAGACGGCGAGCTCTTCGGAGCAGGGGCTGCTCGTAGCTCTGCATCTTGCACAGAGCCAAGCGCGGTGTCAGTGTTAAGCAAATCAAAAATAATGTCAGAATCTACTCTCCCACCCATTCCAAGATGAGCATGAAAAAAATAATGATATTTTACTCACCCATCAAAAGAAAATTACTCACGCCAGGCGCGTGGGCGAGCAGAATTTTGCAAGGCTGTTTTAGGCCCTGACTATGCTACAAAAATATCCATTTTAAGCATGGTTGTGAAACACGGTTGTGGCTCAACTATAACACTGGTTTTTAGCTACCTGTACAAAGAAGGCGGAAAAAATAATAATTAAGAAATAACCATGTGCTAATTGCGCTCCGAGGACCACGCCGGGCGCCGCGATCTCCCACCATGGCAGCGGACGGGGCGCGCGTGGCTCCTGCCGGTTGCTCCACGCCGGGAGATGTGGCGGCGAGTCGAGGTGCCCGGCTCACCGAGGGCACGCCAGCGCTTCGGTTTCACTGCGATAATACCTCTGGGGATGTGCAAACCCCTCTTGCATGGGTGCTGCACGCCGCAGAGCCGCGCAGGGAGGTGTCTGGGAGCTGCGCGCACCTCGCTCATCGCTTTGGTATCCGGTTGCTTCATCCAATCTAATTTTACCCTGTGCTGGTATCGTTGAAACCCAGAGAGAAGGGGGAGCGTTGCCACTGACCACGCCAGGACGGCGATTTGGGCTCCGAAAAATATCAATATTGATTCACCGGGAAGAAAACAGCGTCTTGGTTTGTGTTTGCATCGCACCTGCCCGCCGTGGCCAGAGCACAGCTCCAAAACACGAAAACCAAAACGAATAACCAACAAACCCACCCGTACGCTACAACCCCGCTACGCCTGCCGCCTCCCCGCACTCTCCCCTTCAGGCATAAATCCGCCCCGCCAACCCTCCTTCCCCAGACAGGCAGCCCAACTCCATCCTCCTCTTCTTCACCTCCGTCCCCAAACATTTCAAAAAACACATTCGTATTAACTCTGGATCGCACCCGATAACAATCTGGGGAGTTCGATATCGCGCAACCACACAGTTCCACTCCCGACTTTCAATCGATGCCAGCTACTCAGTCCACTTAGCAAGAGCTCCCTGCCAAGAGGCATATGGTTTAGCAGTCCGGCAACGCAACCCCCCATGCAGACCAATAATACGTTGCAGTGCAACAAGAAAACACGTGCTTCGCGCTGCCTCACTATCAACATTTGCTTAACATATTTTTTCTCCCAGTAAATACCAGCTGTTGCAGCGGTGCCGAGAGGCAGCACTCCGATATCGAGCTGTCACGCTTCTAAAACCCCCTTTCCCGTTTGTAAAATCACCTGCAGGAGCTGGGAAACCAAAAGAGGAGGTTATCTGGGAGTCTGGTTACGGCTGCAACAACGTTTGGTTCTGTGTGGTTCCACGAACCTTTAAAAGAAATTCCTTGACGGTCAAAAATTAGACGCTTGCGGCAGTTGAGGGCGACGAAACGGTAAAAGCCATCGCTCTATTTCTCTTTATTTTTTAAAAAGGAGCGATGGACAAGGTATTTGCTGGGGTATTTTCCCCTCTCTTCTCCAAAACGCAGCACCGCAGGTGAGCGGTGAGGAGGAGGGGGATGTTCAAGAGACCCCCCAATCCCTGTCGCAAAAGCCTAAAAGAAGCCACCAAGCTCTGCCAAGATTTGGAAAACATCTCATCTGGCCATGCAAGGCTGTTTCCCAAAACAAGCCTACTCCTGCTCTAAATAAAGCTTAGCCTAGAAAGACAGCACTGCCTAGTTGCCTAGGTGCAGGAGTCGGGAATTTGGGGGTTTAATCCAGGCTCTGTCACCAGCAGGTTACTCTTTGCTCTCTGGAGCACAGTTCCCCCGTGTTGGTACAACGGGCGTTGCCGTGTTCCCAGTCCCGGCGCAGAGCCCCGACCCGTCAAGCGCTCACAGAGGGAGGGAAAGCAAAGGATTAACCACACGCCACTCAGGAGGCTTTTACCATCCTGCTTGCAAACAGCCTCTTTGCCCTTTAATCTCTAGGGATCTCTCAGAGGCCTTCGCAAAAAATTAATTAAGGTAACGAGCATAAAGAAGCAAAACTAGAGGCAGAGTTACCCGCTGCTTCCCCAGCCTGCTCTGCGGGACAGAGCTGAGGATGAAGCTCCATCCTCTTGGTCGGCCGTGACAGCCAATCCCTGCAAAAAAAAGGGGTTTGAATCAACGCTGCCCCGGGTTTAACGGTGCCCGTTGCCAGAGAGAGACGCACGTGTAAACTAAGCAAACACCGCACAAAGCAACCTCCCGCCCCGCCGGGCTGGAACAAAGCTCGCTCCCTCGGCGGCGGTGGCAGAGCAGCGGCATCGGGGCCACACATGTTTTCCTCTGACATTTGAGGAGCGGGGCATGACCCCGGCACAATCAGTTCCCTCCCCGCCGCCCTGGCACGCACGCCGGCATTTGTTACCGCTGCCGGTGGGAGCGTAACCCCCTCGCCGCGGCGGGCGGGCGGACGTCACGCCGAGCCCGTCCCTGCCAGCCGGGCGCTCAACTCCGCCGGCCGCTCCATGAATAGGGGCGATTCATCCGGCGCCGGCGGCTGCGTGAAGGATCAGCCAGGAGGGTCGGCAGAGCCGGGCGGCCGGCGAGGCCGAACTGAGAGCGATTGTGTCCCCGACACGCCGACCGAGGCCCGCGGGGCGCGAGCCCCTCGCCTTCCCGCGTAAGCGGAGCCGCCACACACCCAAGGACTGACGCTGCTGGAGAAGAAAGAGGAGACTCAGATTTCAGCCAAGTGCCCCCCTCCTTCCGGCAATGACCTTTTATTCCTCCCCAGCAAAAGGCAAAAACATCTCATCTCGCAGCAAAAGCCACGTGTGCTGCAGAAAAAGCCACCAGACGCCATAAACTCCAGTCCCCAGGCGAGATCCCCGGGGAACAGCGTGGCCAGACGGACACCGCAAAGCACAGAGGGGAAGCGCTGCCACTCTGCACCCAAATTATTCCAGGGAATATTTCTCTCTTACATTTTCAGCTCCACGGCTCCTTCTGGACCAGGAGAGCGGATCAGGTCTCTTCCACCAGCCGGAACTTTCCAAAAACAGCCCCTCGGCCATGCTGCCTGCACAGCCCGGGCAAGAGGCGGCTCCGAGACCCTCATTAACAAGCGCTGTCTATAACCATGGCTGCTCTGAGATGAGTAAAGCAGAACAAAAATTAACCTGGTGGAGAAGTGTGTATTTTTACCCAAAAGGCCTCATTTTAATAGGTACCTGTGTGCACATCATTATATCGTTGAAGTGTGTTTCCAGAGCACAACTTCCCCCGCTCCCAGCTCAAGAAAAATCTTCAATTTTCATTATGTGCCTGCCCTGGCAAGGGGAAGACCTTTTTCTGCTTAAACCATCACATCCTTCACCTCCCACAACGGCGCCGGCTCTGTGTGACCATCCGGGATGAGAAATGGCACATGGCAGTCGAGATTAATTTCTAATATAATTAGTTTAAATAAGCGGTGGGGAGACACACAGAAGCAACACACCAAAGGCTCCGTGGTATCCGGCCCTTCACAAGTCCGTGTCAAACACACATGGGAACTCTTTTACTGGGTTTGGTTTTTTTTTTTTTTTTAAAGAAAAAAAGCTTTACTTTAACGGAGTTGAAAGCGGTTTTACAGCGTTTCAGACTCATGGAGCTGCTGGGGACCTTTAGGGACCCCCTGCCTCTCCTCAGCAGCGCCCGGGCAGGTGGCAGCGAGGCGGCTGCACAGAGGTGGGAGGGCAAGGGGGGGGGGTCAGGGCTGTGTTCCCCCTTTCCCAGGATGGAGACCGGGCCTGCCACGGCCTCGGGAGGGACGGCGAGCTGCTCTGAGGGCAGGAGCGAGGGGTGGCACACCCGTTAAGACACCCACAGACCCTACGTGTGCCTACAGACACAGCTCCGGGGCAGCTACACCAGGGCACAGTCGGCTCTGGGGCCCCCAGCGGGACAGCACCGGGGCCTCCCCCGGAGCAAAGCTCAGCTGGCACCAGAGCCTCGACCAGGGTCAGCATCGGGGCCAAGCCCGGCCACCGCCACGGACAGCACCGGGGCCTCCACCGGGGCCAAGCCCGGGGCCTCGCCCAGCTGGCACCAGGGCCTCGACTAGGATCAGCACCGGGGCCTCGCCCGGCCAAGCGCCGGGGCCTCCACCGGGACCAAGCTCGGTCAGCGCCGGGGCCTCCACCGGGACCAAGCCCGACCGGCTCCGGGCCCAGCACCGGGCCCCCCCTAGGCCGCCGGCCCCGGCAGCGCTCCCAGCGAGAAGCCGGGGCCTGTCGGGCCGAGCTCCGCCGCGGGCTGGGCCGAGCCCCGGGGGTGACGGCGAGCCCCAGGCCGGGCCCGGGCGGTCCCGCGGCGGCGGGTCGGGGCGCAGCACGGCGCGGCCGGGCCGGGCCCGAGGGTCCCGCACTCACCAGCTCATGGTCCCCCGCCGGCCCCGCGCCGCTCCCGGAAGTGCCGCCGCCGTCGCCCCGCCCCTTCCGGCAGCGCCGCCAGCGGGCGGGAGGAGCGCGGAGCGTTAACCCGCCGCGCGCCGCTCCGGGCGGTGACGTCACGGGGCAGCACGGGGGGGTCCGGAGGGGAAACCGGGGAGAAAACGCTTAAAATCCTCCGGTTTCGATGCAAACCCCGGGAATTAGAGAGGAAGGGTGTTGGGAGTAAAACCACCGCCACCCCCCGCCCCCCCCAAAACCGGGAGCACCGGGGGTGGGCGAGGGCGCGGGGTGCGTGGGGGCACCCAAGGGTGGGCGAGGGCGCGGGATGCCCGGGAGCATCCCTGGGGTGGGCGAAGAGAAGGGGATGCCTGGGAGCACCCTAAGGTGGGCGAGGGTGCGGGGAGGGGATGCCCGGGGGTGCCTAAGGTGGGCGAGGGCGTGAGCATGGGGTGCCCGGGAGCACCCAAGGGTGGGCGAGGGCGCGGGGAGGGCACGCCCAGGAGCAGCCTGGGGTGGGCGAGGGCACGGGGAGGGCGTGCGCGGCAGGTTTGGAAGGGGAGCAGCAGCCGGTTTTGGGGAGAAACCCTTCAAATCCACCTCCAGGAGGCTGGGTGGGGACGGGGTGGGTGACGAAGCCATTTTGGGGGTCTCGGACCCCCATTGTCAGCCCGGGCCGACATCCCGGTGGGAGGGGGGTGGGGGGGGAGTGGTGACACCGGGCTGGTGACAACACGTGCCACCGCACGGGGCTGAGGGGAGGAGGCCCGGGCCGGGAGCCAGGGGTGGCTTTATCAATTAGCAGGTGGAGGTAAACAAGGCGGTAATTACAGCCAGGGAGGATGATGCTAAACTGGGAAGGTGTTGCCGACACCGGTGAGGACAGGGATTAGCCGAAAAGGAGTGAGGGAGGAGGGGGAACCGGTGGGGGATGAGGCGAAGGAGCCGAGGTCGGGGAGAGGAGGTTGCACCGCGACGTGGTAGATTTTGGGGTGCTGATGGGGTGTCAGAGCAAACCCCGAGGGGACGCAGCCAGGAGGAGCCGGCCGA
This sequence comes from Athene noctua, assembly GCF_965140245.1. NCBI lineage: Eukaryota > Metazoa > Chordata > Aves > Strigiformes > Strigidae > Athene > Athene noctua. The sequence goes on along the minus strand of NC_134064.1, from coordinate 4,680,300 downwards.
GGCCTGGGCAGGGTGGGGAGGAAGAGGAAGGATGGAGCAAGGCGGGTGCCAGGAAGCGTTTGCTGGCGGGTCCCACCGCGATGCCCCGCGGCAGCACCTCGAGGTGCAGGGGGAGACGTGGCAAGGACAAGGGACGAGCAGGTCCTGGCATCTGGGCGTCCCGGTGGCCACGGGGCTCGGGGAGCGTCTTCCATGGAGGTTCTGCCCCAGGTGTCGCCCTGGCCCGGGCACGTGCTGGGCCCTTCCTCTGAAACACGCGGGCAGGGCCGGGGTTGGAGCTGCAGCCCTGGCCAGGCGGGGGGAGGAAGGGGAGGACGGATCCGCACGGCGCCGGCGCGGGGCGGGAGATGAGGGTCGGGCAATCCAGAAACCATCCAGACCTTCTGCAGATGATGTCTCCTGCCAAGAGCAGCAGGAGAGGCTGAGGCGGTGCCCAGAGGCTGAGAAGATCGGGGAGGGATCCCACCAACATCTGTGGCATCCAGATCTACCAGCTGCAAACCAGGAGTGCGGGTCCTCGTCGTTCCCGACCCCGGGGCCGGAGTCTCAGCTCTTGGTGCTCCTCCTCAGAAGCAAATCCCATCCCGCAGAGAGCTCTTGGGTTTCAACAACAGCTTGTAAAGCCCCGAAGACCCTCAGCAGAGAGGAGCGAGGTGTTGGTGGCCTCTTCGGGAACCCAGAGCCGCCGTCGAGAAGGGAAAGGCAGCAAGTTGTGTTGAGCTGGTACGTGACTGGCAAGCCCTTCCCTCCTCCCCAGAACACAGATAGCCCAGAACGGGGATGGAAAGTGCCGTGTTTCCGTAGCAACCAACATTTTCGTGCAAGGTGCTGCACGCACTCCATGCGTTTTGCCACCCAAGGGTGCTCCTCACCTTCCTGCTCCTCGCAGGGGGGGGTCCTGCCTGGCGGGACGCCTGCGCCCAGGTGGCAGAGCGGGTCCCCGGCCCAGCACTGGGGCCACGATGCCCCGTTGACGCCTGGTGGGCTCCTTCCCTCCTCCTCCTCCTCGCCCGCGGCGAAGGAGCCCAAAGCAACGTTGGGTGGCTTCTCGCTGTGGTGTGGTGATGCCGGCGTGGCACCTCCCAGCAGCCTTTGCTGTGCCCAGCATCTCCAACATCTTCCAGCACAAACCACCAGTGGAGATGGGTGTAACCACCGCCACCACCTCCACAGCACCCTCAGACCACGCTGGGGTGCTCCCCGCGCCCTCGGCTACGTGCATGGCAGCTCCGGCTCCTACCCAGCCACCTTGGCTTGTCCGAGCCACGCAAGGGGACACCAGCTCCAAAAACAACACGCAGCCCCCCTCTACCCCCCGATTGCTGTGGGACCTCCAAGATGCTCAGAGCGCGGAGGGGAAAGGCAGCCCTGCTTGACGGTGACCCCACGTTGCGGATGGCAGCCCCCCACCCTCCCTCCTGCCCGGCGCCTGCTCCAGCAGCTGCTCTGGCCTCGTCTTAATGGTCACCGGAGGTTCAACCACCCGGGAATCCCCCCGGAGATGTGGGAGCCCACCTGGAGCAGCGCCTGTGGGTTCCAAAGCCAATCGCCCCAACACCACGAGATGCCGTCCCTGGCTGGGTCGGGAGTCACCAGGCAGCCGCCCCGGGCACCGCCTGCCCGCCAGGTTCTCCCTGAAATTAAATCCTCTCTGAGGCAGGGAGCTCAGCGAAACCCCGGGGCTGGGCAGAGCTTGGCCTGGCCTAGCAGGAGCAGCAGCTCCTCTGGGGCCCGGCTGCGGATGCAAATCGAAAAGCAGGAAATTGGACGGCAGTGCCGGTGCCTTCACACCCCGGGAACGGCGAGAAAGACCGCGGTGCCGAGGCCGGCCGCCAGCACCCTGGGGAAAGGGGAAGCTTGGGGGACGCTCAACAACTCCCGTCACGCTCCAGCCCAGCAGAGCCGGAGCCGCGCGGACACCCCCAAACCTTCCTCATCCTCCAGCCTTCGCCTCCAGCACGACCCCAGCTCCAGCAGAGCCAGGGCTCCAGCCCCATCCCTGGGGAAGGATTTAACCATCGCGGGGCCACCACTCCTGCACCCGCTCCAAATATCCAAGTGCCTCGTCCTGCGCCTTCTCCCACCCGTCCCTCCTGCCCGTACAAGCGCCGGCTCTAAAAGCCGGTGGGTTATTTTTAACCCGAGCGACCCAGCCCAGCAAAAATCCCCTCTCCGCTCTGTACCTGGGGCGATTTGGGCGGCGAAAGGCGCGGGGGCATTACCGGCTGAAGCGGCGCGATCCTCTTTCGCCCACCGTTATCCGACAGACGCGACCCGGCGAAAGCCGCCGGCAAAATGGTGACGGGGTCAAGGCGGCGGCGACGGCGGCACGAGCGGGGAAAAATAGGACGCAAGGTCAAGGGCAAACCAAGGACGTGGCGGTTTTAGGGGGGACTTCGGGGCACACCCCATCCCCACGCAGCCGGGAAAAGGGGGGGACGCGAGGACAGAGCCGGTCGCCTTCGGGGTCACCCAGCGTCCTGGCCAGCTGGTCTCGCCACGCCGTCCTGCAAACAGAACTGAAGGAGAGGGGGGGCTGAGAAAAGGTTGGGTTATTTTTTTAAAAAATTTAAAAAAAAAAAATCATACCAAAAAAAAAAAAAATTATTTAAGAAAATACAGCACTAGAAAAAGATGTACAAACAGGTTTCAAAGTCGCCCATAAAGAGGCACAGCGCCCACCGTCCTACACATTTCAAACCATTTTAACATCCCCCTTACATATTAGAGACTTTTTTTTTTTTTTCCAAACCAATATAGATCTTTTTTAAGCAAGGTAAAATAAAGATATTTACTACAGATTTTGATTGTCAGCAAACACAATATATTTACTGCATTAGCATTTGCTCACAGTGCAAATGGTACAACAATACATCAGTTCAATATTTCTGATTTTTTCCCTTAAAAATGCTGTATGCATTAACTATCATATTTGCATTACAACATGACAAATGAGCAAATGAAATGTGTGTGAAAATTATCACCTTTTCACAATATCAAGCATAATTTTTTTTTTTAACCTTAGTATAAGGTACTATAAATCCAAGAAATAAAAACATCCACAAAATATATTACATCTGGTATGATTTTTTTTTCTCTAAGTACTCAACTTTATACAAAAGTCTTTCAAAAAATATCATTCCCTTAGGTTTGTGTGGTTAAACCTGATTGTGGTTTTTTTTTGTTCCTTTCGGTTCACATAAATTAGACTGCATTCTTTCTCTTCTCTTTATTTTTTGTACGTTTTTAATGTTTTTTTTTTCACATGCAGACATCAAACCTGGATAGCACGACCTTTTGGCAACAAAGATTTTTTTTTTAATTCATTATTATTTTTGCTTAGTTTAGCTTAAATGTCTGAGCACAGTTTTATTAAAACAAAAGAAGAAAAAAATCAGAGCAGTCATGCAATGACATGCACATACCAGAAGGAGAAAGAAAAAAAAAAAAAAATAGAGGACTAATTGATTTTTCTCCTCCGTAGTTGGTTGGTTGGTTTAAAGTGACCAAATAAAATAAAATAAGAATATCTCACATTATAAAAAGTATTCAGCAAAATACTGATTTTTTTTTTTTCTGCATTTCTGTAAAGAATTTCCCTTCTGCTGAGAAAAACAAAAAAAAAAAAAAAAAGAAAACCAAAAAAAAAACCAAAAAAAAAAGAAAAACCAACAAACCCAAAAGCTGCTGCCGGGACATTGCTCCCCGCCGCCCCCCGAAGTTGTGGGGGACCCGCAGAGCCGCCCCCCGCCCCGCCAGCCCGGCTTGGGGGGGCCCGAGCCCGCTTACCTCCGCCGCGGGGAACCGGTCTGGGGGGGGGGCGGTGGGGGATCCAAGGGAGGGGAGACAGAGGCGGGGGGGCCGGATCCAGGCCCAGCGAGGCGGAGAGGAGCCGGATCGGGTCCATCCATCCATCCCCACCCGGGCGGGCCCGATCCTGAGCAGCCCCCGGGGAACCGGGCGGGTCGGATCCAGGAGGGCCCGATCCTGAGCAGCCCAACCCTTGGGAAACCGGGCGGGTGGGATCCGGATTCCCGGGATCCAGCTCAGTCGGGAATCCCGGGGATCTGCAACCCGGGACAGCCCGGCGCCGGGCAGGCAGGACCCGGGCGATGCGGGGTGCAGGCAGCGGGGTACAGGCAGCCGGGATCCGGGAGAGCTGGATCCGGGTAATCCGGGTCTGGGCAATCCGGGTCTGGGCAATCCGGGTCTGGGCAGTGCGGGTAATCCGGGTGCAGGCAGCAGGGGTCCGGGCAGCGGGGTGCAGGCAGCCGGGGTCCGGGCAGTGCAGGTCCCATCGATCCAAGTGCAGGCAGGAGCCGGGTGCAGGCAGCTTGGACCCCGGTCAATGGGGGTGCGGGCAGAGTGGCCCCCGTGCGGCGCAGCCCCCAGTATCCTGAACCCCGGTTGGGGGGGGTGCGTGTGGAGGGGGGGTGTCGGGGGGTGTGTGTAGGCCACCGCGGGGACCCCCCCCCGGAGCGTCGCGGAGGGCAAAGGGAGGAGATGGGGTGTCAGCGCGCCGCCCCCCACGGTCCCTCAAGCGCACGTGGTGACGGCGGGGGCGAGGGCGACGGGGGGCGAGGTGGCGGCGGCGGCGGCGGCGGCGGCGGCGGTGGGGGGCGCGGCGGGGGGCTGCCCGGCCGAGCCTTTCTCGGCCTTCTTCTCCTTCTGCTTGAGGTGGATCTTGGCGTGCCGCTTGCGCTCGTCGGAGCGGGCGAACTTGCGGCCGCAAAACTCGCAGGCGAAGGGCTTCTCGCCGGTGTGGGTGCGGATGTGGGTGGTGAGGTGGTCGCTGCGGCTGAAGCTCCGCATGCAGATGCGGCACTGGAAGGGCTTGTGGCCCGTGTGGATGCGGAGGTGGCGGGTGAGCTCGTCGGAGCGGGAGAAGCGGCGGTCGCAGCCCTCGGCGGGGCAAGCGTGGGGCCGCTCGTGGAGCGGCGTCTTGCTGGGCCGGTTGGGGTACTTGCGGGGTCGGATGGGCTTGAGGGTGAGGGGCGGCTGCGGCAGCCCCCCGAAACCCGGGTGGATCTGCTTGTCCTTGAAGGCCTTGATGGTCTCCAGAGGGGTGATGGGGGGCGGGTTGACGCGGATGGGGTCCAAGCTCTGGAAGGGTTTGTGCTCCGTGATGGTGCCCATGTCGTTGGGGTGGTGGTAGAGGTTATAGTCTGGGATCATGGGGAAGAGGTTGCTGTCCAAGGCGGGTTTGGCTGCCTGGTAATCCTGGGGGGAGTAGGTGAGGCCGGGGTTGCTCTGGGGGTCGTGGAAGGAGACGGGCTCCGGGTAGAGGTCACTGCAGGAGGAGTAGGGCGGCAGCGCGGGGTACATCTGGTCCACCTCGCCCTGCGGCGGGCCCATGCTGCCCGCCGAGCTCTGCGTGCTGGTGAGCGCGCCCGAGGACGGCGGCACCCCCAGGATGCCCGCGCTCATCAGGCTGATGATGTTGTCCTGGCACCAGTTGGAGGGCGAGTCGAAAGCGAATTTTCCCAGGTAGGTGACAGTCTTGTTGCCCGGGGCGGGTTGAAAAGTCCCCGAGTAAGAGGACAGTTCCTGACCGGCCTTTTCGTTCGCTAAGCCAATGTCCATAACATTATCTGCAAAGTGCGAGAGAAGCGGGCCAGGGTGAGCCGGGAGGGGCCGGGGGGGGTCACCGGGGATGAGCCGGGCCCCCCCACCTCGCTCCCTCCTACCCCTCGCCTCTTCCCCCCCCTCCCCTCTTTCCCCGCTCCGCTCTCCGCGTACTGCGGCGCTTGGCTGCCGAGGGTCCCGGTGCTGCGGGGACGGGGGGGAAACGGTGGGAGGGACGCACACACACACACACATACACACACGGACGGGCCCCCCCTCGCCACCCCGCGGGTGGGGCCGGGGGAAGGAGGTACCTGCGGCTACAGGTAGGCTTCCTCCCCGTCCAGCCCCCGGCAGCGCTGGGCACTCCGCGGAGCCGGCTGCGGCCACCGACGCCGTTACCGACTCGCCGCCTTCCCTGCGCCGAGCCCCGGCGAGGAGAAACACGATGGGGAGGGGGGGTGTGTGTGTGTGTGCGTGTGTGTCGGGGGGGTGTTTTAGCCCGGCGAGGCTCCGGGTGGGAGCGGGGACACGCGGGGAGCCCCCTTCCCCCGCCCTCGGCGCTCACCTGTCCCCCCCCCCCGGGGCCGTGGCCCCGTTCCCCCCCCTCGGGGGGGGGTGTGTGTGTGTGTCCCCCAACCCCACGCTCGGGGAAAGTCGGCGCCGCGTCCCGGGGAGCCCACGCTGCCGCTGCGGGGTGTGTGTGTGTGTGTGTGCGGGGGGGGGGGCGGCCGCCACGGCCACACGCGTCCGCGGCGCCTCCGCACCCACGCGGATCCCGGCACGGGCGAGTGGCCCCTTGGAGCCGCGGGGGGCCCGGCCGTTCTCCTCCACACACCCCCCCACTCGTGTCACCCCCCCCTCCGTTTCCCTCCCTACTCCCCGGAGCCCGGCCGCCCTCCCGGTACCTGCGGCGGCGGCTCGGCGAGCAGCGCCCGGCGGAGCCCTGCAGCGATCGCGCGGAGCCACGGCGAGGAAAGGGGTGGGTGGGTGCGGGGGGGGGGGGGGGGGAACGACGGGGGGACGCTCCCCAGCCCCAGCTCTTCCCTTCCCTCCGAGGCTCCATGACACCCTACCCACAGCGTCCTCCTCCTCGCCCCACCGGCTCCCCCCCTTCTCCCCATTTTCCTTCCCCCCCCCCCCCCTTCTTCTTTACCTGCAGCCATCTGGTTGTAGTGAGCCACCGAGTCGCTGCTGCTGGAGAAAATATTCAAAGAGTTGGGGATCTCCTCTGGGTACAGATTGTCAGGCAATTGGTTCATCAAAGTGTTCATGGTCCCCGGCAGCTTCTCCAGTAGTTTGCCTGTCATAGCACTGGAGGAAAAGGCTGGTTCAACGTGGCTCCGAGCTCAGCTCCCGAGGAAACAACATCCGAGTGGCAAATCCGTGCGAGGGAAATCATGCAAGAGAAAAAGTTGGGGCGGGGGCGGGGGGGGGGCGAGGAGGAGGAGGAGGAGGAGGGGGGGGGGGGGGGGAGCAGCCGAGGGTGGCCGCGGAGGAGGGGGTGCGTGTGTGTGTGTGTGTGTGTATGGGGGGGTGCGGTCCTCCGTGGGTCGCTGGTGGTGTTTCCTCGAAGGGGAAAAAGGGGGGGGGGGGGGGGGGGGTGCGAGCTGGCTGGCAGATGTGGTTGTAGAAGCTGGGTGGGAGGATTTAACCCCTCCTCTCGCTCGCTCCCGTCTTCCCCCCCCCCCCCCCCCCTTTTTCTCTCCGTCCGCGCTCCCCGGTTCCCCCCCCCCTGGGCCCCGTCCCCCCCCCCGGGTCCCTCCCGCGCTCGGCTCCGCTCGCAGGTTCCCTCGCTGCCGCCCGACTGCTCCGCCGGGGACTCCGCGGCCCATTTATGCGGGCGGCGGGAGCGCTCCGTGACGTAGCTGCCCATATATGGACAGACAAAGCCGCGCCGAGCCCCGGGACGTCACAATGGAAGCTCCGCACAATGGAACATTAGAGAGCAGGAAGCGGGGCCGGCGAACGCGGGGCCGGGCGACCGGGAGAACGGCACCGGGGACTGGGTACCGGGCATCCCGCGCTGGGCATCCCGCAACGGGTGATGGGTGCCGGGTAACGGGGATCCCGCAATGGGAAGTGGGTACCGGGGAGCCCGCACCGGGAAACGGGCACCGGGCATCCTGCACAGGGAAATGGGTACTGGGCACAGAGTAACCCGCACCGGGAAACGAGTAGCGGGCACCGGGCATCCTGCACTGGGAAATGGGTACAGGGCATCCAACACTGAGCACTGGGCACAGGGCACCGGGCATCCTGCACCGGATACCGGGCACAGAGCATCCTCCACCGGGCATAGGGCACCGGGCATGCCGCACCGTGTACCGGGCAACCCGCACCGGGCAGCCTGCACCGGGTACTGGGCACCAGGCACTCCCCACAGAGCACTGGGCACCGGGCATCCTGCACCGGGTACAGGGCACCGGGCACAGGGCATCCCGCCACCGGGCATTGGGCACCGGGTATCCCGCACCGGGTACCCAGAGACCGGGCACCAAGCATTGGCCACAGGGCACCGGGCATCCCGCACCGGATACCGGGCACAGCGGCCCTTGAGCATCCCGCACCGGGCGCTGAGCATCCCGCATCGGATACCGGACACCGGGCTTCTCACACCGTGTATCGGGCATCAAGTACCGGACACTGGGTACCGGGGCATCATCCTGCACCGGGCACATTTCAGTGAGCACAGGGCACCTTGTACCGGGCACCGGCATCCTGCACCGGGCACCGGGCGGGGGGTCTCCCCCTCCGCATCGCCCCTCCCCGCCCCGCGGTGGCGGCGGATCGCTCCCGGTGGGGAAGGAGCGGGGGCAGCCGGTCCCTGCCGTGCCGGTCCCGGCGCCCTCCCCCGGGGCTGCTCGGGGCCAGGCTCTTACCCGGAGATTTTATCCCCTGGAGAGCAGGAGGAGGGCGGGGGGGGGGGGAAGAACCGCTCACAAACGCACCCCGGGAGAAGCGGGCGGGGCGGGGGGGTGACCCCGGAGTTTGGTGGCAAGCCGAGGGGTCTGCGAGGAAGACTCTGGTGCCCCCCCCCCCAAAAAAAAAAAAAAGCCAAAAAAAACCCCAAAACCGAGCAGAGCGGTGCCAGAGGAGGTGGCTTTGCCCCCCCCCCCCCCCCCCCTCCCCAAACCCCCGCTCCCCGCGGGCTTTTGAACGCTTCCAAACAGGTAACACTTGTTGGTCGCCTGTGATTTGAACCTCACCTCCCTCCACCACCACCCCCCCTTCCCCCCCCATTTTTTTTTTTTTTTTTTTTTTTTAAAAAAAGTTTGGCACTTCCAAGGCGTCAGTAATTAGGTGGTTTCGTGCTAAGTGTGCCAGCTGATGCTATCTTTAAAACCCTCCGAGTTCTACAGCGAATGTATGGAAAAACGCTGTGTTGCAATAGCTCCACTTACCCAATTCCTGCAGGGCCGGCTTAGCAATGCCACCGAAATCCGGGCGCAGCTGGAGGGACCCGGGGGGGGGCCCGGGGGGGGGCCCGGGGGGGTGTTGGGGGGGAGGCCGGTGCTGCGAGGCCCTGGGGACTTTCGCCCTGCGGTGCCGGCACCTCTCGGGTTTGGGGAGGGGTGGGGTGGTTGGGTTTGGGTTTGTTTTGTTTGGTTTTTTTTTCGGGGGGGGGGGATGCTTCGGTGCACGGGTACAAGGAGTGGGGTGTAGCGACCCCCCAAGGAGGGCTGTTTGTGAGTGCGGGGTGGGGGGGCGGTGAGGACCCATGTGCACTTCAGGGTCGCCTCATCCACTTCAGGACACCCCCACACACCCCCCTCCCCGCACAGCCACTTCAGACCCCCCCATCCACTTCAGACACCCCCCCATTCACTTCAGCCCCCCCACAATCCACTTCAGACCCCCCCATCCACTTCAGACCCCCCCATCCACTTCAGACACCCCCCCATCCACTTCAGCCCCCCCACAATCCACTTCAGACCCCCCCCCATCCACTTCAGACCCCCCCATCCACAGCAACTCCGCCCACTGCAGCCCCCCCCCCCCAAAATGCAGCGGCGCCCACACCCATCACAGGACCCCGCTTACATTTAAAGCCCCCCCGCCCTTCGCAGAGCCCCCCCCCCCCGCCCCAGCGCAGCCTCCCCCCCCCCCTTGCAGCCCCCCATCCCTTGCAACCCTCCTCCACCCGTTGCACCCCCCCGTCCTTTGCGGACACTCCTTTTGCACTCCCCCTCTATTAACACCCCCCCCCCAAATCCACCCCCCCCCCTCCACGCCCCCCCCCCGGTTTTGCACCCCCTCACTCAGCCCCCGCCCCCAACGCACCCCCCGCCCGTGGCCCGGCGCGGCCCGGGGATGGGGATGGGGATGGGGATGGGGATGGGGGGGGATGGCGGCGGCGGCGGCGCGGGGGGGGCGCGGGGGGGGAGCGGGGCGGCGGCGGGCGGGCGGCCGAGGGGAAGCGGCACCATACAAGGCCTGGATCCGGTCCCGCCTCCGCTCCCTTCTTTGGCCGCCGGTTCCGGTGCCCCCGGCGCTGGGGAGGCGCGGGGCGGGCGCGGGGTAGGGGGGGGAGGTGGTGATGGAGAGGTGTGGGGGGGGGAGGACACCCACCGCCCGCACCCCCGCGGGGCAGCACCGCCCCGACCCGGGCAGGGGGGGGGTCCCCGTTCAACCCCGAGTGTGTGTGTGTGTGTGTGTGTGTGTGGTGTGTCCCCCCCCCTTCCCCATCTTCCCCCATCGGCGCGTTCCCACGCTCGCAGCCCGGTACCGGGGATGCTGCGGGTCCCCCCCCGCGCTCCCTCGGTGGCCCCATGGCGACCACAACACACACACCCCCCCGAACAAAAAGAAAAACATCAAGCTGCTTCTCCGGTGTCCGGCAACACCACCACTCCCCCCCCCACCCTCTCCAGTTCCTCCAGACTTTTTTTTTTTTTTTTCTGGAGGGTTTCCTCGGCCTCCCCGGCGTTGGCTAATGCCGTGCCGGATCTGGCAAGCAGGCACTGGCCCGGCTCCTCGCCCCACGCCCGAGCAATCCCACGGGTGCCGGGTGGCCCAGCCCCACACCGACACGGGTGGGTATCTATCTGCTCCCCCCCCAACCCCTCCAAGTGGTGGAGGGGTGATGGTGCCCCCCCCCCCAACATCCCGAGGGGCACCTGCACCCTGCGCCCCCCCCCCCGCCCCCCCTCGGACCCCGGCAGTTGGGGCTGCGATAACGCCCCAACCCCTCGCGGCGGGGTTTAAGCCCGGCTCAAAGCTCCTGAGTCATAAGGGCCCGGTTTACACAAGGAGCTGGGCTAGGAGGGAGGCGCGCCGCTAAACCCAGCCCGGGAGAGCGGCCTAATCCGCTAAACCCAGCCTGGGAGAGCGGCCTAATCCCGCACCGACACCGTCTCGGTTTCTAATTGTGGTTTGATGCCAATGGATGAGGAACGGCCTTGAGCCAAAATACACGGAGGCAGCCTTAGACTGGCATGAAAACGGCCGCGTGGGGGTTGGACTGGCTTAGCTACAGCTCAGTTTAATGGGTCAGAGCGTCCCAAGCAGAGCAGTTTACCCAAAGGGAGAAAAAAAAAAAAAAAGAAAAAAAAAAAAAAAAGTCTCACCTGGAATGATCTGAATGTTTTTAAATTATGGCTCAGTCTGGATGGAGTCTGCAGCAAGAGCTTTAACAAATTTTGATCACCCCCCCCCAATGCCTGTTGTAGGCCCCGGAGCCCCATCCCGGTCGGGATGTTTCGGGAGTGTAAATAATTGTGAAATGCTGCGGCCCCTTCCTCAGTGGTGATGTGGAGTGTGTGTCCCCCCCTCGCCCCCAGTGACCCTGAATGGCAAAAACTCGTCACATTAATAACGCCAGGAGCCAGCGGCCTCGTTAACCCCGGAATAACGGGGGGAATAACGCCGGGAGGGCCAGGCCAGCCCGACCTCCTCTGCCCCCGTCCCCCCGCACCGTGGCCAGAGGCTGGGACCAGCCGTGACATTATTTCAGTGTCCCAGCCGGGCTCGGTCCCCATAGTCCCCACACCGAGAAAATCCCCGTCGCAAGGATGCAAACAGCCCCCCCGCTCCTGCTGCACCCCCCCCCACATTGTTGGGGCTGCGCGGTGCCCGGGGAGTGCCGAAACCCCGCCGGCACCCCGGGGTACCGTGTCCTTCTGGGTGCTGTCAGCTGATGGGTGATTTTGCCGCGCTCCTCTCGGTCTTGTGACCGGGTGATTCATGTGCCGTGAGCCCCGCAGGTGCTCGGGGCTGGGCCCGAGAGGCCCCACGCCGGCTCTCTGGGGACCACCGGGGCTTTTAAAAAGGGAACTATTCGGGGTTTTTTTTTTCACCTCGTTAACGACAGCATCACCGTGCTGGCAGCGAGGACATGAGCCTGGTTTTCATGCC